>NC_088387.1:103021428-103344642 GCF_037993035.2 Macaca fascicularis | reverse complement strand
AGTTATGGTTTTACAATTAAAGGGTAGCTCCTCAGAATGAAACACTCATTCCGAGCCCATTGGAGTATTTCTTAGGGGTTTTTTCTACCAAGTAACCAGAGCTAGCAAGGAAGGCCCTTGTCATGCATTGCCTTCAATCTGTGAAGATATAAGCCTAGAAACACCAGAATGGGCAAAGGAGATTTGGAATAGAAGTGAATGGAGTTGACACACAGAGAGAAATAGACAAGAGAAGAGAAAATAAACAGTACTGGTATCAGCATCCAATATTTAGCTTACCTGGATCCCATCGCTCCTGAGGCCAGCCCAGGCATTGCTCTTTCTGAAATTATGTCCCATTCCCCAGTGTTGTTGCTTCTTTAAAACTTTGTTAGATTTCTTTTACTTGACTGATATGTTTAGTAAAAATACAAAGTACTTAAGCATTTGCTTTTACATTATTCTTTCTAATAACACTCAGAGTCTTTTTTTCCTTCTAATGCTTACCACAATTTATGATGGTGTATTAATTAAATAGCATTTTCCCATTAGACAGTGTATAACATGAAAGAGGGGACCATGCCTGTGTGGCTCACCACTAAATACACAACACTTGGCATGATGCTTAGAACAGAGTAGGCATTTAGTAAATGCTGATGGATAAGTAAATGAGTGAATGCATGAACTACACTAATACCTCAGTTAGTATCAAAAGCGAAAATGGACTTTCAAAAATCTCTATAAAAAACTAAATCAAAGAAGGATGTGGAAGTTGTTCTCAATACCCAAGAATTTAGGCGGCTGGTGATTATGAATAAGTAATTCAATTCCAACATTTCCACCTTATTTCATTTGGTCATTGTGTCAAATACTCTGTAGGGTTCTTAAGTTGTTGATATCTCCATTGTATTTTATGCCTTGTTTTTGAAAATCAAACCTCTTTGACTTGAATCTGGCCATTGTAGCCAATTAACATGAGGATGCCTATGTTAAATAAGCAGAAATTAAATAATTGGCCTGGGGATGTTTCCCTACTTTAATTTCTTAGGTAAGAAACTGGCCAGCCTGGCCAACATGGTAAAACCCATCTCTACTAAAAATACAAAAATTAGTCGGGCATGGTGGTGGGCGCCTGTAATCACAGCTACTCAAGAGGTTGAGGCAGGAGAATTGCTTAAACCTGGGAGGCAGAGGTTGCAGTGAGCAACCACTCACTGAGATTGCGCCACTGCACTCCAGCCTGGACAACAGGGTGAAACTCCATCTCAAAAATAGGAGAAAAAAAAAAAAAAAAGCAGGCGCATGCCTATAATCCCAGCACTTTGGGAGATTGAGGCGGGCAGATCACAAGGTCAGGATTTCAAGACCAGCCTGACCAACACGGTGAAACTCCATCTCCACTAACAATACAAAAATTAGCCAGGCATGGTGACACGCACCTGTAATCCCAGCTACTCGGGAGGCTGAGGCAGGAGGATCACTTGAACCTGGGAGACAGAGGTGGCAGTGAGCCAAGATCACACCACTGCACTCCAGCCTGGGCAATAGAGTGAGACTCTGTCTCAAAAAAAAATAAAAATAAAAATAAAAAAAGCTGCAACCTTTTTATATGTAAAAAAATCGAAAGCTAACTAAGAGTTTATGTTTTATAACAGCTAGGTCTCAGCCAATCATAAGGGTGTCAGCCAATCACATGACACCAGCTCATCAGATCATGTCCAAATGAGGCAAATGCCTAGCTGTAAACAATCAAGCTTTTCTGTATTTTACTTCCATTGTTGTGTGTAAACATTCATTGCCCACATTGCAGAGTAGAGCTCTCTCTACATCTGGTTCTGGGTGCTGCCCAATTCATGAACTGTTCTTTGCTCAAACTCTGTTCAATTTGTCTAAATTAACACCTGCAATTTGGATATAAGGTGTGAATGGTAGGATTCTTTTTATCGCACAGGGTACTTGGGTAGCCAAATGAAAAATCAGATTGTTCCCAGAATAGTGCTTTATACAAATACATTATAAAAGTGTGAGAGAATATGACTTTTATGTGAAAACCACCTCTACCTCTAAGAACTAAACCAGTAAAATTAAATCAGAGTGGATGGGATATTTCTGCAGCAGTCCCTTTAGGGGACTAGGAGACAGAGTATCTTCTGAACCACAGCAGTAGGTGTAGAAATCTAATTGAAGGACGTAGTCTAGGGCGTAGAAAGAAAAACTAGACATAAATGTTGCACCAACATCATGGAAGAAAATTTGTGTATTAGTTTGCAGTAAACAAAATACTAAAAACTGGGTGGCTGAAACAAAAGAAATTTATTTTCTCACAGTTCTGGTGGCTAGAAGTCTAGGATCAAGGTATCAGCAGTGTTGATTCCTTCCAAGAGCTGTGAACGAGAATATGTTCCATGACTCTTTCCTGGCTTCTGGTGATTTTCTGGCAATTTTTGACATCCTTTGCTTATAGACGCATCACTGCAATCTCTGCCTTCATCTTCAAATGCCATATTAAATTAGGGCTCATCCTAATGATCACATCTTAATTTGATCATCAGCAAAAACCCTATTTCTCAGAGGATGACCTCAGTAGGTCAGTAGGGTACTGGGTCTAGGACCTCAATATAGGGATTTGGGGGACATAATTTCACCAATAAAATATGCACCCACAGAAGAAAGATGCTTTGCTTCCAGATTTTTAGAGGAAAAACAAAAAATTGTCCTACTTGTGACTTCCTCGTGGTCCAGGGGAAAGGGTGCTCAAGTGGACTGGGCTTAGCATTGATAGGTCTATTTCTATAGTAAAGACTCATCTCTCTCTGTGTTGAGCTCTGGCTACATGCTTTCAAAGCAAAATTCTAAGAATGATTTTAGTGTTTCCAGTCTTGGAGAGTATGTGCTCACCTGATAGTATAAGCATTCTTACACATTCAGAAATTTGAATTCTCAATGTAAATCAGTGAGTCATTGTCTAGCATATATGTTGATTTCTATGAAATTTATTTAAGGTAAATCCATCCCTCTGAGTTTAGTACCTCCAGGTACTCTTGTTGAATCTATTTTCTGCACATGTCACATGCTACATGCAACCCTGATGAAATCTTGTCTTAATTAACACTAATTATAATGTGGTGTAACTTTTTATGCTATTTAAATAATATTTACTAATGTTTGACTATTATTGTTCATATTATTCCTAGCTCTCGCTATATATATTTTATATATGTATATATATTTTATATATTTTTATATAGAGAGGCATATATAGGCATATTTATATATATATAGGCATATTTCATATCTCTATATGCAGAGACTATACAAATACTCAGTACATAATAGGTGCTGGGATTTTTTTCTAATAATAATAAATGTACTATAAAATATGATTTTTTTAAGTTACTGTTAACATAACTTTTATTAACTCTGAAAAAAACTCTAAATGTGCTACCTTTCTTATTTCTGATGCTTTTAAGTTATCTCCAGTCATTGACTTGGCTTTTAGTTTCCTTGATATAAATTCCTTCTTACATTTTCAAAACACTCCCAAGACCTTATATAGCCTCTTATCAGTTTAGGTAGGTGCTCTGAGAAGGAGCCTAGAGGAAGTTACCACATTTTATATTCCCATAGCATTCTGACCTTACCCTTTATGAAGACTCATCACCCTTCTAAATTATTTTAACAGACTCATTGAGGTGTAATTGACATAAATAACCTAGACATGAATAGTATAATTTTATACATTATAACCTAGACATAAATAGTATAATCTGATACATTTTAACATGTGTATATACTTATCGCCACTATCAAGACGAGGAGAATATTCATCACAAACATTTCACTGTATTCCTTTGTAATCCTTCTCTCCTTCCCCTCCCCACTCCTGCTCATGTCCCCAGGTAAACCCCAATGTGCTTTTTGATATTGTTAGCTTGCATTTTTCCAGAACATTATATATATGAAATAATACAGTATGTACTCTTTTTGGCCTGGCCTATCTTTTTGCATTCTGCACAATTATTTTGAGGTTTATCCGTGTTGTTGAGTGTATGTTCATTCCTTTATGAGTAGTATTTCATGGTATGGATATGCCACAATTTGTTTATCCATTTATTTGTTGATGGATATTTGAGTTGTTGACTACTTCTGATTATTATAAAGTTTCTGTGAACGTTTGTGTTGAAGCATTTCTATAGATATGTAATTTTATTTCTCTTCAGTAAATACATAAGACTATATGTAGTCTTAATGATATAGCTTAATGATATAGCAGCTGCATCTATATATATATATATAGAAGCTGCCAAACTATTTTGCAACATGGCTGTTCTGTGTAACATTCCCACCAGCATTGAATGAGAGTTCCTCCGTTCACTTTTCAACACCTGAGATAATCAGTCTTTTTCATGTTAGCCATTCTAGTAGGTATCTCATTTTCATTTTAATTTGCCTTTCTTTGATGATTCATAATACTGAACATCTTTTCATGGGCTTATTTTTATTCATACATCTTCATCAATAAAATATCTGTTCAGATTTTGTATTGGTTTGCTTGTTTCCTTATAATTGAATTTTGAAACTTTTTAAAAACTTGGAATCAAGTTCTTTATCAGATATATGTTCTTTATCAAATATTTTCTCCAAGTTTGTGGTTTTCTTTACTTTTAAACACTGTCTCAAAAAGAGAAGTTTTTAATTTTGATGATACCCATGTTATCAATGTTTGAAATAACATAAATAATAACTGAAGTTATTAAAGTTTGAAATAACTTAAATGTACTCAAAACCACAAAAGTTTTCTCCAGTGTTTTAATCTGAAAGTTATGATTTTTGTTTATAAATTAAGGTATAAAATCAATTTTGAGTTAATTTTTATACATGGCAAAATTTTTGAATTAAAATTTTTTTGTTTATTTTTCTGATTTATTAAAAAAAATTCTTTTCCCACTGAATTGCCTTTGAACCTTTGTGGAAAAAAAAGGTACACATATATGTGTGGACCTATTTCTGAATCTCCTTTTTTTTTTTTTTAATTGAGACAGAGTCTCCCTCTGTCACCAGGCTGAAGTGCAGTGGTGAGATCTCGGCTCACTGCAACGTCTGCCTCCCAAGTTCAAATGATTCTCCTGCCTCAGCCTCCTAAGTAGCTGAGATTACAGGCACACACCACCACACCCAGCTAATTGTTGTTGTTGTTGTTGTTATTTTTAGTAGAGATGGGGTTTCACCATGTTGACCAGGATGATCTCGATCTCCTGACCTCATGATCTGCCTGCCTTGGCCTCCCAAAGTGCTGGGATTACAGGCGTGAGCCACCGCGCCCGGTCCCTTTTATTCTATTATTCCATTTGTCTGTATTTAGATAAATATTACACTGTCTCAATTCCTGTAGCTTTATAATAAGGTTTGGAATCAGATAATGTAAATCCTCCAACTTTTTTATCTTTTAAAAGGTTGTTTTGGCTTTTCTATGTAGGTCCTTTGTATTTCTATTGGAATTGTAGAATCAGCCTGTCCAATTCTATTAAAACAAACAAACAAACAAACAAAAACCACATGTTTAATTGAAGTTGCATTGAATCTACAGGTCAATTTGGGAAAAATGAACATTTTAACAATATTCAGTTTTCAAATTATGAACACAGTGTATCTCTGCGTTTATTAGGATCTTTTAAAATTTCTCTTAGCAATGTTTGGAAGTTTTCAGCATATAGATTTTGGATGTTATTTGTCAGATTTATCCCTTAGTATTTCATATTTTGGTGATATTGTTAAATTTTTACTTCAATTTTTAATTGTTCAGTGCCCGTATATAGAAATACAATTAGTTTTTGTGTATTGATCTCGTACCCTGTAAGTTTACTAACTCATTCATTCTAATAGCTCATTTTAGTATGTTTCATCGAATCCTCTACATAGACCATAATGTCATCTGAAACTAGACAAATTTACTTCTTTTTCAATCTGGATGCTTTTTTATTTTCTTGCCTAATTTCACTGGGGAGAATCTTTAGCAGTGTTAAGGAAAACTGATGACCATTCTAAGTAACACCAGGATTAGTTCGGTGATCTCATCAACTTAGCTTCCACAGAGCCTCCTAGTTCCTGTTTTCTAGGTGTCTTTCATCACGTCAGTAAGGCAAGTGAAAAACTTTGCTGAGAAAACACTGTTCCTACTCTTCCCTCAAGGCAATGTCCAACTTAAACAAATTGCCCCATGCTTGATACACACTTGCCATTCATGTCCTCAAGCTTCTGAAGGCCTGTCAGCAAATGAATGAACGGAGGTCATGTTTATACTTACACTGTCAACAGTCAGCAATTGTTAGGACTGAATTATTCTCATGGCTAGTTATTAAATCATTAAGTCTTAAAAGTTTATTCATCCTAACAGTGCTCAGGACAATCTACTTTTGTTTTTCTAAATGACGAATAAAATGTTTTCAAATTTCAGGGTCTGAATGAACCTAACAAATTATCACCCTTCTAAAAGGAACTTGTAACAGAGCCATGATTTATAACTTTGAAGATGTCAAACTGCTTTGCTAACAATAAATACTTACTGACTTCACATTAGTTGCCATGTCCATCAACGAGGAAACAGAGAGGTGAAGCGAAACTCACTATGTCTCATGGTAAGGGGTATATGAGCTAAATTGCTTTCAGCTGCAAGTTTCAGAAAATTCCACTTCTAATTACCTTAAATAATAAGGAAATGTACTATTTTTCACAAAAAGAAATACAGAATAATAGCAGTGAGTACCATTATCCCACTCATTATGGAGCTTTTCTCAACTGGATCTCCAGAGAATTTAGCCCTAATGCCTTAAGAAATCTATTGCATGCAATTAATTAACTTCTATGCATCTGTAGTGGTACTATTTACTATCACTCTTGAGAGAATTAACAAAATATCCATA
The DNA here is from genome assembly GCF_037993035.2 of Macaca fascicularis. Classification (NCBI taxonomy): domain Eukaryota; kingdom Metazoa; phylum Chordata; class Mammalia; order Primates; family Cercopithecidae; genus Macaca; species Macaca fascicularis. The sequence continues at coordinate 103,337,743 of NC_088387.1, read as the reverse complement.
TCTTTGTTCTGTGATTCCAAAGCAGAACCCCAATTGAAGAAAACTGAGTAGTTTGGCTTTCTCCCCGTTTCACCCTCAAAATGACTTCCTTTATGGTTATAAGATACACCAGAGCATCCTGGCATCATATTCACAAAAGACAGCTTTCAGGGATGAGGGAGGGAGGGGAGGAGGCCTTTTTCATTTAACTATTTATTAGAAGTGAGGGAACAAGAAGCCCCATCAGACTTTTCCCTACATCTTACTATATTGGCCCAATGAAAGAAGTAACTGCAGATGTGATAGAAACAGCAAGAAAACTCACATTAGAAATGGAGCCTGAAGATGTGACTGAATTGCAACAATCTCATGATAAAACTTTAATAATTTCATGATAAAACTTTTAACAGATGGGGAGTAGCTTCTTGTGGATGATCAAAGAAAGTGGTTTCTTGAGATGGAATCTACACCTGGTGAAGATGCTGAGAACATTGTTGAAATGACAACAAAGAATTAAGAACATTACAGAAACTTGCTTGATAAAATAGTGACAGAATGTGCAAGGAGTGACTTCTATTTTGAAAAAAAATCTACTGTGGGTAAAATGCTATCAAACAGCATCACATGATGTAGTGAATTGTGTGTGTGTGTGAAAGGAAGAGTCAATCCATGTGGCAAGCCTCAATCTATGGTACTATCGCCTTACAAAATGTATTTTTTAAATAGTAAAACTTCAAAGTCAAAATTACTCCTTGATCCATGAGTTGCAGAATGGACGTTGTGTTAGCAGGCATGAAAACAGCATTGGTCTCCTCGTGCATCTCCATCAGTGCTCTTGAGTGACCAGGTGTATTGTCAGTGAGCAGTGATATTTTGAAAGAATTTTTTTTTTCTGAGTAGTAATCTCAACCATGGGCTTAACATATTCAGCAAATCATGCTATAGACAGATGTGCTGTCATCCAGGCTTTGTTGTTCCATTTATAGAGCACAGGCAGAGTAGATTTAGCATAATTATTAAGGTCCCTAGAACTTTTGGGATGGTAAATGAACATTGGCTTCAATTTAAAGTCACCAGCTACATTAGCCCCTAACAAGAGAGTCAGCCTATTCTTTGAAGCTTCTAAACCAAGCATTGACTTCACCTCTCTAGCTGTGAAAATTCCAATATAAGGATGTTTCATCCACATTGAAAAATCTGTTATTTAGCCACCTTCATCAATAATCTTAGCTAGATTTTCTGGATAACTTGCTATGGCCTCTATATCAGCACCTGTTGCTTCACCTTGCACTTTATTTTCTGAGGATGGCTTCTTTCCTTAAACCTCATGAACCAATCTCTGCTGGCTTCCAAGTTTTATTCTGCAGCTCCTTCACCTCTCTCAGTCTTCATGGGATTGAAGAGAGTTAGGACCTTGCTCTGGATTAGGCTTTGGGCTTTTGTTTAAGAGAATGTTGTGGCTGGTTTGATCTTCTATCTAGACCACTTAAACATTTTTTTAACCATATTAGCAGTAAGGCTGTTTTGCTTTTGCTTTCTTATAGTCATTTCTTCACTGAAGTAGCACATTTAATTTCCTTCAGAAACATTTCCTTTGAATTTACAATTTGGCTGTTTGTCACAGGAGGTCTAACATTTGAGCTATTTTGGCTTTTGGTGTGCCTTCCTCACTAGGCTTATTTATTTATAGTTTTTTATTTAAAGTGAGAGATGTGCAACTCTTCCTTTCACTTGAACACTCAGAAGCCATTTTAAGGTCACTAAATTGTTTAATTTCAATATGTTTGTGTCTCATGAAATAGGAAGGCCCACAGAGAGGGAAGGAGATGGGGGAACAGACTGTTGATGGAGCACCCATAACACATACATTTATCATTCAGTTTGCAGACTTCTGTGAGCATAGATCATTTTTGCCCAAAACAATTACAACAGTAACATAGAACATCACTGATCACAGAGCACCATAACAGATATAATAATAATGAAAAGCTTGAAATATTATGAAAATTACCAAAATGTGGCACAGGACATGAAGTGAGGACATGCTGTTTGAAAAATGATGTAGACAGACCTGATTGAGGCGGGGTTGCCACAAGCCTTCAATTAGTAAAAATGTCATTTCTGTAACGTGTAACAAAGTGGAACACAATAAAAGTAGGTATTGAAAGGTTTAAGTGTAACTTTAAAAAATCCCAGAATCTATAACTTAAATACATCTAGAAAGGTTGTCAGTAATGACTCAATCATATGTACTTTATGAAGCCATACAAATGTATCACTAGTGATTCATATTTGCTCATTTTTACCCAGGTACTTTATATTTGTTTTCTATATGTTTCCATCTCTTCACTTATTTATTTGGCAATATCTCAATCAGAATTTAGGTACTAGACAACACTCTAGTTTAAGAACAAGGAGACTCATTGGTGAATATTACCCAGCTTAGAAGAATCCTTTGAATGTTTGAAGAAACAAACTCTGACTTAAGCAGACCCAGGGCAATTCAGAGACTTTTATTATCAGGAAAACACTGAAGTGAGAAATTGCTACTACTGCTGCCAGCTCCAGAAGTGGCAAACTGGGTGACCTAAATTATATTAATTCTTAGGAAGGCAGCTACTCATCACTAGGACATCTGCTGATGCTGCTGCAGACAATTGTCACCACCACCGTTACCATCACCACCACAATAATCACCATCATAATCATCACCATCTTCATCATCATCCTTGCAGTTTGAATGCTTAGAAGTCTGTAGATTTCACATGAGTAAATCTAAATGATCAAAGCTAAATGACATCTGAAAGCTTACCTGCCAAGGAATTTGGGAGTGTCATTTTAGGTTTCAACCTCTCCAGTAACAGGCCAAGTAGAAGGAAGTTAGCTATTGGTGTCGATTCCAATTCATCATCTTCCATGGTTTATAACACAAAGGATGTTGTAGCAATTGGAGATGTCAATAAATGAAAAAACAAAGCAATTATCCCAAGTATACCTCCAAAACAAATGAAGTATATTCATTTTCCATGTTTCCACATATTTTTAATAATGTTTTCTTTTAAAATATTTGACATTTTTAAGTAAAAATATTTCCCATAGTAAAAAGTCATAAAATATAGCAATATATTATCTAAAGGTGATAGTCCACTAAATTCACATATCCCTAATAATCGCAGATAAATTTTGGTGTTTTTTCAGATATTTCCAATGCAGACTATGGAGAGAGAGAGACAGAGACAAGAAAGAGAAAGAGGTGAGTCGTGAGTGCAGTTGTAAAATATACATGCTTTTGCAAAGCAGAAATGAAATCATGCAGGACAGGCGTTGTGGCTCACGCCTGTAATCCCAGCACTTTGGGAGGCCAAAGCAGGTGGATCATCTGAGGTCAGGAGTTTGAGACCACCCTGGCCAACATGATGAAATCCCGTCTCTACTAAAAATACAAAAATTAGCTGGGCGTGGTGGTGGGAACCTGTAATCTCAGCTACTAGGGAGGAGGAGGCAGGGAAATCACTTGAACCCGGGAGGTGGAGGTGGCAGTGAGCTGAGATCGTGCCATGGCACTCTAACCTGGGTGACAAGAGTGAAACTCCATCTCAAGAAAAATAAAAAAGAGAAATAAAATTATACAAAATGGATTATTATGAACCTTTTATTTCTAAATTAACAAAATATTTTGGGCATTTTTTTATGTGAGTATATGCATAAAATCTACCTTATTTTCCTCATTTTTAATGGGACATAATAATCTATTGCATGATTGTATTATAAAAGATTTATTTGTTATTATTAGACTATTTGAGTATTCCTTATGTTTTATTAGTATGAAAATATAAATAATTTACAATGAACATCATGTTTCATAGAATAAAAAATCATGGATATTTGTTTGATTTATATCTCTAATTTCTACTCAAAAATTAATTTTTATTATGTTCCTACCAGTAGTAAATAGCAAGGTATTTTCCTGATATCCTTATCAACATCAAATTTTGGCAAAATTGATTATCTTTGTCAGTCTCTATGTCAAACATGCTATTATTTCATTGTTACTTTAATTTATATGTATTTTATTAGTAAGGAGGTTGACGTTTTTCTATGTATCTATTGGTTGTTTGTATTTCTTACACAGTGCTTTCCTGTTTATATTCTTTGCCCATATTTTTCCTGGGTCAATTATTTGCCATTTGATTTTTAAGAGTTGTTTATATTTTATATTTATCAGCTCAATGTTTGATCATCTATGATGCACGTATGTTTTTTTCTGTTTGCCATTTGTCTTTTCACTTCATTATGTTTCTAATGATTTAAATTATCAATTTAATCAATTTTGCATTTTATGTCATTCTTAGAGTCATCTTCACCACTCTGAGCTTTTATCCATATATATTTTATTTTCATTTTCTTTGATCAATTTGAGTTTATTGTGATGTGATGAATGAAGTGGGGTTTTACTTTATTTTTTTCCCTAATTAGCTGCTAGTTTTCTGAATATCATTTCTACTCTTTATCCTCCCCCAATAATTTGTCGTGCCATCTTTATCATTTATAAAATGCTTTCTGGATTCTTGAGTCTAATTTGGACTTTCTTATGTTACATTGTTTTGATTACCTTAATGTGTAGACATTAAGGCACAGTCTCATTCCTTTATTAGTCAACTTTATCTATTGCAAATTGAAGTGTGATCTACCCCTACATTTTTTTTCTTTCTTTAATTCAATATCTCCTAAAATATTCTATTCTAGATTGAGATTTAAAGTAAGATTATGTAGATTTATCTCCTTAAGGCTAGTTTGAACTTCAACATTCCAGTTTAGGTTTTTTTTTTTTTTTCCTGTCAATGCTTAGTGTCATTTCTCTTAAGGATGTGAAATTTCTTGCTCTCATATATATGTGTATACACACACACACACACACACACATATGTGTGTATATATATTTTTGTTTGTTTGTTTGTTTGTTTGAGACGGTGTCTGGCTCTATTGCCCAGGCTGGAGTGCAATGGAGCGATCTCGACTCACTGCAACCTCGGCCTCTCGGGTTCAAGCAATTCTCCTGCCTCAGCCTCCTGAGTAGCTGGGATTAACACCCAGCTAATTTTTGTATTTTTAGTAGAGACATGGTTTCACTGTGTTGGTCAGACTGGTCTCAAACTCCTGACCTCGTGATCTGCCCACCTGGGCCTCCAAAGTGCTGGGATTACAGGCATGAGCCCCCGTGCCTGGCCAGCATATATCTTTTCATAATCCCTATCATCTTCCCTAGTACCTTCCTCCATTATAGAAATAAATGCAGAGATACAGTGTGGGGTGAAGAAAGAAATAGACCATGTTTGCTTTTCGGTTCTTAATTTTCTTGCATTTATATAAACATGGCAAGAGAAAAAATAACTAATAAGGATTTTTCTCTGTATCAAGAACATAATTTTTTAATGTTTTAACTTTTTAAAATTTTCTTTTTCATTTATTTTTCTTTTAAAAAATTTTTATTTTATTTTATTTTATTTTAAGTTCCAGGGTACATATGCAGGACGTGCAGTTTTGTTACATAGGTAAATGTGTACCATGGTGTTTGCTGAATCTATCAAGCCATCGCCTAGGTATTAAGCCCCACATGCATTAGCTATTTATCCTGCTTCTCCCCCTTCCCCGACCCCATGACAGGACCCAGTGTGTGCTGTTCCCTTCCCTGTGCCCATGTGTTCTCACTAAAAACATAAAATTTTAAAAGAATCTTTTTTCATTTAGAAGATGAAAATTCTATAGTTTCTTAATAATAAAAAATATTTGTTAACTTCTAAAACTAATTAAAATTGCTTATAATTTGACTCTGTATTATATACTATTTAAAAACATAGCACCTTATTTCCCAGCTGAGATTATCTCTAGAAATACAAATATCTTATTGCCTGTCTTTTGAAAACGGAATAATACAGTAATGTTTACAAATAATAAGCTTTTTAGAGAGTGCAATAAAAGAGTTCCACCCTGGCTAAGAAGAAGTTACTGACTGCTGACTGTGAGCAAATTTTGTTTTAGGGATGTCACTATTATTAAAGAATTAGGTTAACAAGTTCCCAGAGACTTAAACAGTTTGGGTTTAGCTAACTCCAGAGAACTGGGGATTTAGGAGATATTCTAAGATTTAACGAGTACTACCACTGCCCTGACCTTTAAAATTGATGTACAGCAGAAGCCATGTAAGAAGTCTACTGGATTCATTTACTAGATAAAAAATAATTTGTCTTATCCTTCCTGTGCAACTGAACACTTTTCTTATCCAACTAGCCTTGAAATTTTTATCCCAGTTTTCTGCTTCTATTGTATTGAATTTGTACTCCAACAGGCACAGATAAGGAATAACAAAAGGAAAGAGTTTGTTCATATCATAGATGACCACAAAGACAGAAGTTCTTTCTCTTTATGATACATTAGGGTTTAGAAAATATGCCTCTCACATATCCTTCTTTTAAAAATGCCTGATCGATGATTACAATTTAATAATTCAAGATTGGAGTTAACATAGTATTAATGTAATGATGTCCAGTGCTAGAAGCAGAAGGCATAGCGTATAGGCCAAATAATAATTGTAAATTTGGTAACAATACATAGAGCAAATACCAGAATTTGCTTTTGAGAGAATACATGTCCATACAAACACACACACACACACAGACACACACACACACACACACACACACAGGTATTTACCAACAATAACTTGGGTTCCTAGATTAAAAACAATATTAACAAAAATTCAGGACATATTCAACTAAAATTTTTTAGAATTAATGATAGCTTACAGTTACTAGAATAATACAAAAAATCAAAACCAATAGTTTTCTCATGTAAATGCATAAATCAGTTTGAAGACATTTGGAAAATAGTCTATTTTTACTAACAATAAAAACGCCTACAAAATATTCAGCCTGCCAAAAATATGCAAAGAATACAATAAAACTTTAATAACAATTTTAAAATAATTAAAAAAAAAAAACACCTTCTGCCCCTGGATGAAAACACTGAGTGTTATAGATACCCATTCTTCTTAATTTTTATTCACCACGAAAAATAAACAGGACAACTAGTTGGGGAAAATACATAGTTAAACTTCTAACTCATTTCATATGTCACTATTAATTTTAAATTAATATAAAATTAAATACAAAAAAAGAAACCTGTGAATAAACTATAAAAAAAAATAAGTAACTAGGTACCCAATTTTGAAGTATGGAAGGCTTTTTACACACACACAGGCACACACACAAAGAAAATGACAACCAATTAAATAACAGCAAAATAAATAAATTATAATAAAATTGATGTATCTTATCACACAAAAAAAATTCCATCAACATATATTGCATACAAAAACTCCAAGGCAAAAACTTGGGAAAATATTTTTGTCAAAGATTAACCTTAACACATTAATATTCTAAGTATCTTTAGAATTAAATTTTTAAAGTTTCTTTTATTAAATGGGCAAAACAATGAAACAGAAAATGAAGAACAATTTTTAAAACACTCAAAATACATATGGAAACAAATTTAATTCCACAAACGTTCTTAAAAAATTAGAGATAACCATTCTTTGCCTGTCATATTAGCAGAGATTGACACCATCTGTTGAGGTGGATGTGTAGGCAAATGCAGACTCCTGTAGGCCACCTAAGGAAATTTAAAATACCTTAATTGTGTGACAAATTGGCATTGTTCATATAAGGTCTTAAACCTGTTTAGATTCTCTGCCCTGCTTATTTCACTGGGGAGAAAAATGGTTAGCACTCTGGACTCTGACAAATACGTAGAAGTATTTCTTACGTACCCGTTTGGTCACTATGTGAAAATCCAGCAAAAATCCAAATGCTCAAGAAGAGAACAATAGATAAATAAATTATGTACTATTCAGAAAATGTGTATCAGCTGGATTTAAGAATCGTGTTTTCAAAAATGTTAAAGATGTGACTAAGGAAAAAGACAGCGGTAAAAGAGTTATGAACCATGTCAATACTGCACTCTATGATGAGGGACGTCTGCATTAAACCAAAACAACATATAGGTTAAAAAAAAAGGGGGGGGCACTTTTATTACTGGGTGGTGAGATTACTAGGGATTTTTATTTTCCATACTATTTCTGTGTTCTCAAGTTTTTGCCTAGAGCACTTTTTTAAAAGACTTGAAAGCAGCAACACTCAAAAATGTAACAGTTATCTCTATATTTTAGAATTAGGTTAGATTTTTGTATCTCTACATGGGGAAATAATAGGGTCCCTATGTATGAGAATGCATCTCATGAATATTTTTAAATAATATCTAACAACTTAGAGGTTCACATTTTGCTGTAAGAGTAAAACAAATCTCAAATATTAGGCAATTGCATGAGGATACTTTATTCCTCATAATTTTCCCTTTTTTCCAACTGTTTCAGATCTCTCAGTGTCATGTCATGTTACAGTGGAGCAGAGCCAGGGTGCGGGGAATCCAATCTGTGGAATGGAACAATCTGGATTCAGACCTTGTTTTGTCAGTTACCATTTAATTTCCCACAGGACCATTACTTATCCACATCAAGCTTTTGTTTTCTCATAAGTGAAGTTGGGATAATACTTACTACATTGAATTATTTTAAGAATAAAATGAGATACATGTAAAAAACATATTGTAACTGCTCGATAAATATTAATATTAGCCATTGATAGGTTTGACTCTGCATCCCCTCTGAAATCTCATGTAGAATTGTAATGCCCAATATTGGAGGTAGGGCCTGGTGGGAGGTGATTGGATTTTCGGAGCAGATTTCCCACTGGGCGCTGTTCTCGTAATAGTGAGTGAATTCTCCTGAGATCTGGTTGTTTGAAAGTGTGTAGCACCTCCCGCCACCTTCCTCCCACTCCAGCCATGTAAGATGAGCCTGCTTTCCCTTCATTTTCTGCCACATTTGTAAATTTCCTGAGACCTCCTCAGAATCCAAGCAGATGTCAGCATCGTGCTTCCCATAGAGCCTGCAGGACTGTGAGACCATCAAATCTTTTTTATAAATTACCCAGTCTCAGATATGTCTTTATAACAGTGCAAGAACGGACCAATACAGCCATTATTTTCACTTTTAAGGGTACTATTAAACCCGAGCCTCTCAAAATTGTAGTATTCTGCTTCAGTTACAATTACTATATAGAAAAACATCTGTGCGTGAAGGCTTCAGCCGCACCCCATGAGTCTCCCCAAGCTTTGTAGTTTATGGTGCCATCTCAATGAGAAACTTACTTTTTCCCCTGGAGAATGTCTGAAGTGAGCCTAGCCTGAGCTGGTGGGAGTGAGGGATGGAAAATACTACCCTGGTAGACCATACGTTGGAACCTGAGGAACTTTGTATTGCAGAGAGGGCACTGTTAAGTTGAGTCATGACTCAAGGGAAGAAAATAATCACAGTGAGCAATATTGTGCAAAGATCAAGTGCTTTCTAACAGTGAGCCTCCATTACCTAAAGGTTTCATGGTATCATTTAAGTGTCGGTGTTCAGATGAGAAAGCTAAGAACGAAAAGCAGTAGCCAACAAATATTTCTTCCCTCCAATGAGGCATTGTGCTTGGGGAAACTGAAAAGAGAAGGGAAGAGGGAATCTTAGAGAAAGAGTAGGCGCTGTCTTTCTTTAAGATGGAGTGTAACTGGAAACAGCCTCCAGCCAAGGTCAGGGTCAAGAGTAATAGAATCCTGGCAAGATGTGCTAGTTTATCTTCCCCCATGAACACTTGCCAAACAATATACACAGTGTCGCGCAGCACCGGAGAGTGTCTGATGCATCTCCAGAGTATTTATGAGGACTTCTGTTTTGAAGATAGTTTCTTAGGTAACAGAGTGAAAACATGTATGGATGAGCTCTCATTTATCAGTGCCTTGGCTTCCTGTGAAAGTTAAACAGCAAGAATCTTGATATTTCGTCCTGAGTAAAGCAAGTTCTTCAAAGGGATGTATGGGGTGGGGGCTCTTTGAAGATGGTGTATGTCCAGCAGACTTTGCAAAAGGCCCAGCATCTGTGTAAGTTACGCAGAGGTCCCGGCCCAGTGCATCTTGTCCCAGCTCTCATAGAAAACAGCCAGCAGCTGCAGGCTTGAGTGAAGCTGTTTGTGGTGGGGCCTTGAGCCCCCTGGCTGGGGAGTGTGCACTGTTTTGCTTTACTTATTGCAAGCACCTTTGGATGTCCCTGAGTTTTTCAAGCTTCATTCAGCTGCTCTGGTGGCCAGAAGCTGTGCAGTTAGATGAGAAATTATCTGCTTTTTAAAACAATCCTTTTAGTTCTGCAACATGAGCTGGCCCCTTGTTTCCACAGAACACTTTTCGTCAGCAGGGAAAAACAAGGAAATTCCCTAGGAATGAAGGAGAAAGTTGAAAGGCGGCAACCCCAAACACCAGAGTCCCCAAGACACTAAGCCAGGATGTGCCAAGGAAAGTGCTTTTGGGGAGGATTAAAACAATTATTTAATAAGATACAATAAAACACTTTCCTTTTCACTAAGATGCCAATAAAAATCCTTCAGTTTAGTATTTTAATTATAAAATGATACATCTTTAATTGATAACTTGTAACTACAGGAGAGTAGAATGATCCCACTATAGAAAGATATAAAAATCTGATCTATTTCCAAAATGTAGAGATAATAGTTATGTTTTGAAGTGTTACTTTTCAAGATTTAAATATATATATATATATGTTGTAGGCAATAAAATTGAGAACACATAAATACAGTCATGCATCCCTTAATGACGAGGATGTGTTCTGAGGAATGCATTATTAAGTGGTTTCGTCATTCTGTGAATATTATAGAATGTACTGGTACAAACCTAGATGGTATAGCCTACTACACACCTACCTATTTAGTATAGCCTATTGTTCGTAGGCTATAACCCTGGGCAGCATGTTTCTGTATTGAATACCATAGGCCATTCTAACACAATGATAAGTATTTGTGTGCCTAAACATAGAAAAGGTGCAATAAAACTAGAGTATTGCAATCTTATGGAATCGGGGCCATATATGTGGCCTGTTGTTGACCAAAATGTCATCATCCGGTTCATGATTATAACCTAAAAAATAAAAATCACTAATAATCCCACTACCTAGCAATAAAAGTTGCTATTGTGCTCCTATATGGTTTCCATTTAATGCAGACATCCCCATTAGAGAGTGCTTTAATAAAATGGTACATAATTCTTTTGTCACTACCCTTTTCCTTAATTACATACTCAAAATTTTTGAAACCATTGTTTTTAAGTCTAGTGGCATATATTGCATTTTATGAATATTACATAATACGGTGGGTTCCCATAAGACAAGTAAATAAATAGCTTTGGGGCTCTTGATTTAGTCATAGTGTTAATTTCCAGAGATTAAGTGGCCATTCTGAAAACATAGATACTAAGTCTTAGTAAAATTAAAATACTTTCTTCTAGATAGGAGACCCAAAGGTCAAGGGAGCTGATCATCTACTCCCCTTCACCTAGCAATCCCCCTGCCAGTAGGCCAGGTTGTACTTAGATACTAGTGGCTTGGTAAATGGTTCCCAGGATAAACACAGTACACAAAACTCATAAAGGGCCAGTCTTGTAGATCAAATCAACAGGCCAAGTAAACTCACCTTGGAGTGGAAAGAGAGAAGAGATTGCAGATGGGGTTGAGGTTACCAGTCACAGGTTTCAGCTGCTTGATCCTGTCATCAGGCTTTGGACTTGGTGCTTTTACCTGCTCCGGCTTTCTGAATCAGGCTCACAAGGGACATGCTCACGGAGAAAGTGCACATTTGGAAGCCATTTGCTTTTACAAAATGTTTACTATTCCAGCCCCTGACAGTTATTGTTACTGGAGTCATTACTGATGGAGTTCAGAAAGAGAAGGGTTGCCTTTGGTTTCCCAGAGCCCGCATTTGGAAATGTATGTGCATGAGGGGGCAGAGATAGAAAACAAATGCGAATCCACCACTAGCATTGTTACACCTTTTCTGAAATATTGGATTTCTCATCACATTCCGGAATTTGAGAGTTTTAAAAAGGCAAAGCCATAGGCAGTATTCTCTTTCCCAATAAAGATAACGATTCATTTTTAAAAAAATGTTGTGGGTAATTCTCCAACCGTGATACAGTTGCCAGAAATAATCTCAAGTTGATTATTGCTTTGCAGATTATTCCTGATGTGTGTATCTTGAAGAATCATCTGGTGGGAGGATAGGTGTGAGTAATAAGAACTAAATTTGTCTTCAGGGAGTTCCAAGTTCAATAAATCACCTCATCATGTCATATCCATGGATAAGAGCCTTTGCTTTTGCAAAATCAGGACAATCAGTACCCACTTGCCTAAACCTCTCTTTTTGTTCATTTTTTAAAAGTATTTATTCCAGAACAAAAAGAGTAGAAAAGGTTAATTGGTTCACATTTTATATTTGCCCATGGTTCATTCTGAGTTAATTTTTATATAAAAATTATGTTAAGGTATATCGTTTGGATATGTATGTTAATTGTTCCAACACTGTTGAAAAGACTAGTCTTTCTTTGTTAAATTGTTTCTTAAAACTTGGTCAATAATTGATTGACCATATTAGAGCAGGTCTATTTCTGGAGGCTCTATTCTGTTTCATTTATTTCTTTGTCTGTATTTTCACTAGGTTAGATATTGTAGCATTAGAGTAAATCTTGTAATTGGGTAGAATGACTACCCCAATTTTATTTTTCTTTTCCAAAATTGTTTTGGCTATTCTAATCCTTGTGCCTTTCCACATAAAGTTTAAAATCAGCTTGTCTATATCTACAAAATGTCTTTCTGGCACTATGCTTGAAATAGTTTTAAAACAATTGACAAGTTTAAGAGGAACTGACATCTTCACTATACTGGATCTTTCAATACATGAACATATATGTCTTCTAATTATTTGGGTCTTCTTTAATTTTTTCATCAGTATTTTGCATTTCTCAGCATGTAGATTTTATACATATTTTGTGAGATTTATAGCTAAGTTTTTGGGGGGAGCTATTGCACATAGCATTGTATTTTTAATGTTGAATTCCAATTATCATTAATGCTAGTAGAAATATGATTGATGTTTATGGATTTCCCTTGTACTTTATGATCCTGTTTTACCACTATATTCATTCAAGGAACTAGATTTTTTTGGTAGATTTTTAAATATTTTTTATATAGATAATCATGCCTTCTGCAAATAGAGATAGTTTTATTTATTTATTTTCAATATGTAGGGCTTTTTTGTTTTAATTCTGGCTTTGTTACATGGCTAAGACTTCCATTCCTATTTTAAATAATAGCGGTGGGAATATGCATCCTTGTCTTGCTTCCAGTTTTAGTGAGGAAAGCTTTCAGTGCTTCATTTTGTGTGAGCTTTGTTGCTAGCACACTTTTCACTATTAGAAGCAAGAGTTTATGTAAGATTTTTAAGTAATAACCGGGATTCATATTTCTTCCACAAGTTGTCCTTGAATGGTTTGTTGACTGAAACAATGAGAAATGGCAGTTATCCAATCATTATACCAGAAATAGCAGCCAAGCTCAAACATGTGCCAGCAAAAACAATGATGCCACCACTGCTACCTGGCCTACAACAATTGTACACCATGGATTTCAAGATGCGTTCAGATTCTAGAAATGTTAAGAGGTGAAAATATGCATCTTGCAGCTGATAACATGTAGTATGTTTCTTATAATAAGCTTTTAAAAATTAACCCCATTTCAAAAATCAGATGGTTGTAGATGTGTGGTGCTATTTCTGAGACCTCTGTTCTGTTCCATTGGTCTATACATCTGTTTTGGTGCCAGTACCATGCTGTTTTGGTATATTGCAGCCTTGTAGTATAGTTTGAAGTCAGGTAGCATGATGCCTCCAGATTTGTTCTTTTTGCTTAAGATTGTCTTGGCTATGTGGGCTCTTTTTTGGTTCCATATGAAATTTAGTGTAGTTTTTTCTAATTCTGTGAAGAAAGTCAATGGTAGCTTGATGGAAATGGCATGAAATTTATAAATTACTTTGGGCAGCATGGCCATTTTCATGATATTGATTCTTTCTATCCATGAGCATGGAATGTTTTCCCATTTGTTTGTGTCCTCTCTTATCTCCTTGAGCAATGGTTTGTGGTTCTCCTTGAAGAGGTCCTTCACATCTCTTCTAAGTTGTATTCCTAGGTATTATATTCTCTTTGTAATAATTGTGTATGATAATTTGCTCATGATTTGGCTCTCTGTTTGTCTATTATTGGTGTATAGGAATGCTTGTGATTTTTGCACATTGATTTTGTATCCTGAGACTTTGCTGAAGTTGCTTATCAGCTTAAGGAGTTCTGGGGCTGAGACAATGGGGTTTTCTAAATATACAATCATATCATCTGCAGAGATAATTTGACTTACTCTCTTCCTATTTGAATAACCCTTATTTCTTTCCCTTGCCTGATTGCCCTGGCCAGAACTTCCAATACCATGTTGAATAGGAACGGTGAGAGAGGTCATCCTTGTCTTGTGCCAGTTTTCAAAGGCAATGCTTCCAGCTTTTGCCCATTCAGTATTATATTGGCTGAGGATTTGTCGTAAATAGCTCTTATTATTTTGAGTTATGTTCCATCAACCTGACAAAAAAAAAAGCAATGTTAAAAGGTTTCCTTATTGAATAAATGCTGTTGGGAAAACTGGCTAGCCATACGGAGAAAACTGAAACTGGACCCTTTCCTTACACCATATACAAAAATTAACTCAAGATGGATTAAAGTTGTGAATGTTAAGACCTAAGACCATAAAAACCCTAGAAGAAAACCTAGGCAGTACCATTCAGGACATAGGCATGGGCAAAGACTTAAAACACCAAAAGCAATTGCAATAAAAGCCAAAAATTGACAAATGGGATCTAATTTGACTAAAGAGCTTCAGCAGAACAAAAGAAGCTACCATCAGAGTGAACAGGCAACCTACAGAATGTGAGAAAAGTTTTGCCGTGTATCCTGACAAAGGGCTAATATCCAGAATCAATAAAGAACTTGAACAAATTTACAAGACAAAAACAAACAACTCCATCAAAAAGTGGACAAAGGATATGAACAGACTCTTCTTAAAAGAAGACATTTATGCAGCCAACAAACATGAAAAAAAAGCTCTTCATCACTGGTCATTAGAGAAATGCAAATCAAACCACAATGAGATACCATCTCACACCAGTTAGAATGGCAATCATTAAAAAGTCAGGAAACAACAGATGCTGGAGAGGATGTGGAGAAATAGGAACGCTTTTACACAGTCGGTGGGAGTGTAAATTAGTTCAACCATTGTAGAAGACAATGTGGTGATTCCTGAAGGTTCTAGAACTGGAAATACCATTTGACCCAGCCATCCCATTACCGGGTATATAACCAAAGGATGATAAATCATTCTAGTATAAAGACATATGCACACATATGTTTATTGCAGCACTATTCACAATAGCAAAGACTTGGAACCAACCCAAATATCCATCAGTGATAGACTGGATTAAGAAAATGTGGCCCATATACACCATGGAATACTATGCAGCCATAAAAAAGGATGAGTTCATGTCCTTTGCAAGGACATGGATGAAGCTGGAAACCATCATTCTCAGCAAACTAACACAGAAACAGAAAACCAAATACCACATGTTCGCACTCATAAGTGGGAATTGAATAATGAGAACACATGGACACAGGGAGGGGAATATCACACACTAGGGCCTGTCATGGGGTGGAGTGCCAGGGGAGGGATAGCTTTAGGAGAAATGTAGATGACGGGTTGATGGGTGCAGCAAACCACCATGGCACATGTATACCTATGTAACAAACCTGCATGTTCTGCACATGCATCCCAGAACTGGAAGTATAATTAAAACAAAAAAGAAAAAAAAAAAAAAAACTCCATTTCATGAGCAATATCTCAGGTCATAAAAAGATCTTTTATAGGTTTTTTTAAAGTAGTGAATAATATTACATTGTAGCGTTCTGTCATAATGTATTTAATCAGTATTTTCCATAGAAATTTTATTTTGTTTTCAGATTTTTCTATTTTATATGATCCTCTAATAAGCATGTTTAGCATTAAAGTGTGTACTTACAACTATATGACTATGAGAACCAACTAGGAATAGATTTAGTCCAAAGGCAGTTTTTCTAATTTTTAGGAAAATTTTCCTTCCAAGGGTTTAATTTTATGCCAGGAGAAAGTTAAATGACCCCTGAGAAAATGAGTAAGGGTGGAAAACATATCATCTTGTATTCGAAGGAGAACTTCAGTTACCATATCATGAGATATTAAAAAAAAAACTTTAAATGATTAGATTTTTTCTTGTCTATTTGCGCAAGGGTAGAGTATATGTAGATTATTCTTTATTTTACCATAAATTTGATAATAGGATTTTTAAATATCAATTTTATAAAAATCTTCTTGTTAATATATTTCCACTGAGGGCTATTGCTACACATTGTAAGCTAAAATGGAATGCTTACTGGATGAAACATAATGATTTTTTTTATCTGAGACAGAGGAAAGTAATTTAATAGGGAAAAAAGACTGTTGAGTTGTAAAAAAATTGTAAGTTTTTTTCACTTTTACTCAAATTTGTAAGCCAGTGTAGTCCATGAACTTAATTCCTTCATTATACGGGTAACTATGGGAAAGTTTAACATGTCTTGGATAAGAATCTCAGTTGTAGTTGGAATTAAAACAAATCGGTGTTGCAATACAATTTGCTCTGATGTTTAGCTTAGTTTAGAAACAGAAAATGTTAACACAGTAATTTCAAACTGTTGATATTGGTTTGTGTGTTGGGGGCCAGCACTGAAATTGATATAAACAAAAAGTACTTACATTGGATTTTTAATTCATTCTGTCTTGTGGTTCAAGCTGCTGGCTGGTTAAATGAGGAAGTAAGAGGGTAGAGATTAGGAGTAAGTGACAGCCACACTTATGCATTTCATAGTAAGTGTAATTTTGAAATTACCTAAAAATTAAATAAAGAAATTACATATTTTTAGAAAGAAAAATATACACAATGCAATGTTATATTGTAGAGAAAGCCTTAGACTGATTTAGGATTTCTCCCACTTATCAGCTGTGTGACTTAGCACGTTTTCATCTATGAAGCAGGAATCTTTGAGTAACAAAGCTGTAAAATTCAATAGATGATTGATGGGGAGGTTTCTATTTTGAATTCTTTTGTTACATTCTGCATAATTGAGATATTATTAAAGAAGGGCAAATACGATTATCTCTGCCTCTTTGATATGATCTTGAGGAAATAATTTAACCTTTATAAGCCTTGTTATTTTATCTAAAATATTAATACTTCATAAAGGCATTTTAAGAGTCAGATAAAATAATTCTGTGAAGTGTCAAAGGTTCAGCATAAGAAAACAAGATTAGAACACATTCAGGTGAATTTTCATAAGCAGCATCCCTCATTTGGTCAGTGTAGGGTAATGATTTGCAAATATTGGCCAGACCCCTCTCCAGAGCAATGCTGGAAGGCATTATTTTAGCTCAAGACTTTGCAAAGACCATCAAAGGATGATTTGAAGTGATCTAGAACCCTGTTGTGGCATATGATTCTAGACGCAACTCTGTATGGTAAAATGTATGCATGTACCACCCTTAGTGACATTCAGCTATCTCTAGGTCATGGAGGTATTAACAACAAAAACCTCCTACCAGGCAGAGAAAAAGTTTGAAGAGAAAAGGTTAGGTTGTAGTTATGTCCTCATTCTCGTGCAGGTCTTCATTTTCTATCAATGAGTACTTCTTGAATACCTAGGAATATTCATAATTTCTCATGTAAGTCACTTAATTGTCATGACTATTTTTATCTTTCTGGATTATTTTATTTGAACTGATTGGTTGCCAAGTTGTCCATAATTTTGTTTGTAATTTTCCTTCATCAATTGTTTAAAATATAACTTCATCACCTATACTGCCATGCAACACATAAGGACATGTTGGTCAATGACAAACTGCATAGACAATGTCAATATCTTATTCCATAAGATAATGGAGCTGAAAATTTCCTATCACCTAATGACATCATAGCTGCCATACATCATAGCATAATGAATTACTCATGTGTTTGTGGTGATGCTGGTGCAGACAGATCTCCTGCACTACCAATTATATAAAAATATAGCATATACAATTATATACAGTAGATAATACTTGATGATAGTGGTGATAAATGCCTATGTTACCTGCTTATGTATTTACTACACTACGTTTTTCATCATTATTTCAGAGTGTACTCCTACTTGCAACAGCAACAAAAAGTTAACTGTAAAAAAGCTGCAGGCAGGTCCTTCAGGAAGGATTCTAGAAAAAGGCATTGTTGTCACAAGAGATGCTAGCACCATGCATATCATTGCCTCTGAAGACCTTCCAGTGGAATCAGATGTGGAGGTGGAGACAATGATATTAATGATCCTGAACCTAGGTAGGCCTAAGCTCCTGTGTGTGTGTCTTAGTTTTTAACAAATAAGCTTAAAAAATAGAAAAAAATTACACATAGAAAAAAGCTTAAAAATAAGGACTTAAGTAAGAAAATATTTTTGTACAATTATACAATGTATTTGTGTTTTAAGCTAAGTATGATTACAAAAGAGTCAAAAAGTTAAAAAATTAAGAGGTATATGAAGTTAAAAAGTTACAACAAACTAATGTTATTACTGAAGAATTTTTTTCATAAATTTAGTGTTGCCTAAGTGTACAGTGTTAATAAAGTCTACAGTAGTGTACATTAGTGTCCTGTGTATTCACATTCACTCACCACCCACTCACTGACTTACTCAGAGCAACTTCCAATTCTGTAAGCTTCATTCATAGTAAGTGCTCTATGCAAGCATACAGTTTTTTATCTTTTATACTGTATTTTTACTGTACCTTTTCTATATTTAGATATGTTTAGATACACAAATGCTTACCATTGTGTTATAATTGCCTACAGTATTCAGCACAGTAACCTGCTGTCCAGGTTTGCAGCCTAGAAGCAATGAGCTTTTCCATATAGCCTAGGCATGTAGTGGGCTATGCCATCTAAATTTGTGTAAGTACACTCTGTAATGCTTGCATAAGAATGAAATTGCCTAACAATGCATTTCTCACAGTGTATCTCCATTGTTAAGCAAGGCATGGCTGTATTCCTAAAACTTTCTCTGTTCCATTTCTGGTACAATACCTCCATAGAATCTAAAAATGAAAGTGATGCAATGCCCTTTATTTGTGCCACAGTGTTGCAAGAGTGTCTAAATGGGCTACATGGCTTAGGAGATAGGAATTTTCTTGGCCTTCATGCATTTTGGTTAGAAGAAAACAAGAGGTGTCAGAGCCCCGAGCACCCTCTCAACACAAAAGCTCCCTACTCTAGGCTTACATATGGATTCACTGAATCAAACACTCCTTCAATTATGTCTTCTTGCTGCCTTATTTGACCTTTTCATCTTCACACATAGATGACTTTCAAAGCACTTGTAAATAAAAAATTGGTAGGCAAGTATGAACTGGATTGTTATTGTAGTATTAAAATGAGATCCTGTCTCTGTTTCATCCAAGATTTTCAGACAAAAGATCTTAAGAACAACATTCTAGAGAAAGTTGTGAAGCAACCCCAAAGAGACCATGTGTGAGCTACAGGAAAGAGTGTTCACCGGGGATTGTCTTCAGTCCTGCCCAAGAGGCCACCTGGAGGGAAAGGAGGCGCTGAGGACAGAGCTTCTTGCAGTTGCCCTCAGGCTGAAATGTGAGGTTTTAGGGACCAGCTGGAAGATAACTGCAAGGAGAGATCATTAGTGATGGGAGAAGACCTTTCAAAGATCCCACAGAAGCATCCAGAAGAGAAAGAACCCAGAGAGTATTGACAGCAAATCCAAGAATACCAGTTGAATAAGGCCTTTCCTGCCATTTACCTCACATCTCTTTGCTCTCTCCATTCCTGGGGGAAGAAATCGGCAGCCTTGGCTCTCAGCTGGAGGAAGAAGGGTACAAACAGAAAGCAGGAAACTGGAGAAGACACCCACCGCAGTTCCCTTTCCCACTACAAGGCTTTGCCTGCAAAAGGCCCAAACTGGGAAAGGATAACTATAACTTTAAGTGAAATTTGGAGTTTTGACTACTACAAATGACTTAACATTTTCCTTACCGAAACAATACTGTTTTGTGGCTAGCAGCGAATTAAGGAATTTTCATTAATGGCAAGTGCATAAGGAAAGTCATGGACTGTGCCACATTTCATGAAAGAACAGGGAAGAATGAGTCCTGGGGAGCAGGTGTGTCTGGGGTGTGGTGGGTGGACTCAGGCCCCCTGGTTTAGAGCATTGTATAAGCACCAAGGGTTGTGAATAATGAGCGGAGCAAAGACATGGACTCAAATGCTGTCTGTCTTCTCTCTCCAATGGCACAGAACTCTTACTGCCCTGAGCACAGTGATTAACAGCAAACCAAATAGATGTCATCTGTGATGACATCTGCTGATGGTCCTTCAAGCAAATGAATGAAAGGTAAGAAAGCTATCTTGCTCAACTTCAGGAATGCCTCCTTTACACAGCGGCTCTCATTTGGTATTTTAAAGATTGTCGGCCCCAGAGAAATAATTCAAACACTGTCCGTTGGCCTTAGAGAAATAATTCCTTTTGAAAAGATTTCACAAATACCAAGGGCAAGACCTCATTTAGATGGAGTAAAAGCTTCCCAAACCCTAAGGGAACATTCCTCCCAGGGCTGTGATTTCTGCTGAAGAAAGGGAGGTGTCTGAGATAAGCAGCGCAGACTGTGCTGGAAGAAACAAACATGTTTGTTGTTCCCCTGGCGCATATATTTCCTAATATAGTCCTGGGCCTTGAGAACTCTGGCTGCCCCTGCGGCTACAGAGAAGCCCAGAGCTATGTCCTGAGGAACCCTGGGGCCTGTGGCCACTGAGAATCCCTGAGCTGCCAGGAAGACCTCCTGAGAACAAAAGCGATGATCCAGAATGGCCAGGGCAGGGGCAGTGCATCGCAGATTCTACGTGGGTGAGGACCACCGTGGCTCTCAGCACGGCTGAGGTTGAATTGATAAGATGACCATCTTGCTTTCTACCCCTTTCCTTGGGCCTTTAAAGAGGAAAAGCTTACTGCATTGAAATGCATTCCTTAACAACTGTTCTGCACTTTTATCAACTTTTGGCAGTGGGATGTGTTCAACACTCATGGAGCACCTGGGCACGAGATACAGCCAGAGAGGAAAAGGAGTGGGCATTGTCGGTAGATAATTTTAATACAACATTTTTAAAGATAATGCTTTTTGTTCTTGCCTTGTACCAGCAATTCTAGGCTACAATGATGACAGCATACTCCTTCCTGAAGCAAAACTCTCTGGGTCTAAATTCTAAATGATTGCTGTGGTTACTGTCGGATTTTAATTACATATACATATATAATTATATGTAAATTACATATACATATATAACTATACATTAATTAATACTATGTTTATAATTATCTATAATTTATATTTATTAAATATGCAACATGTTACATAATGTTTAACACATATTAGTCACATATGGTATACATAATATATAGTAAAAGTTTTTAATTTTAAAAATATTTAAATATAAAACACTTAAAATAATTATTTAATATTTGTTTACTTAAAATATTTAAAGCTATTTAAAAATAAATATATGACACATATAGTTATAAAGTTCATTTATATATAAAAACTTAAAAAGTGCATATTTATATTAATTATCCTTGAATAAACATTCCATTCTATGTACCTTAATTCAGAGAATACTCAGTTATAAGTTGGTGTTGATACACATACATTCAGCTACATGTGTTTGTTTTGAAAATCTATGAATTGAGACTCAGAATTGTTGGAATTCATTTTAGGTATAATTTGTGTCCATCTCCTGTAGTATTAGCCATTGTTGCATTTACATAGCAGATTTGAAATAAATAATGATAACCCATGATTTTTCTTACTTTTTTTTTGCTTCTTATTAATTACCTTTTTTTATTACACTTTAAGCTCTGGGATACCTGTGCAGAACATGCAGGTTTCTTACATAGGTATACACGTGTCATGGTGGTTTGCTGCACCCATCAACCTGTCATCTACATTAGGTATTTCTCGTAATGCTATCCCTCCCCTAGCCCCTTATCCCCTGACAGGCCCCAGTGTGTGATGTTCCCCTCACTGTGTCCATGTGTTCTCGTTACTCAACTCCCACTTATGAGTGAGAATATAAAGTGTTTGGTTTTCGGTCCCTGTGTTAGTTTGCTGAGAATGATGGTTTCCAGCTTCATCCATGTCCTTGCAAAGGACATGAACTCATTTTTTATGGCTGCATAGTATTCCATGGTGTATATGGGCCACATTTTCTTAATCCAGTCTATCATTGATGGACATTTGGGTTGGTTCCAAGTCTTTGCTATTGTGAATAGTACCACAATGAACATACGTGTGCATGTGTCTTTATAGTAAAATGATTCATAATCCTCTGGATATATACCCGGTAATGGGATGGCTGGGTCAAATGGTATTTCTAGTTCTAGATCCTTCAGGAATCACCACACTGTCTTCCGCAGTGGTTGAACTAATTTACACTCCCACCAACTGTGTAAAAGCGTTCCTATTTTTCCACATCCTCTCCAGCATCTGTTCTTTCCTGACTTTTTAATGATTGCCATTCTAACTGGCATGAGATGGTATCTCACTATGGTTTTGATTTGCATTTCTCTAATGACCAGTGATGATGAGCTTCTTTTCATATGTTTGTTGGCTGCATGAATGTCTTCTTCTAAAAAGTGTCTTTTCATATCCTTTGTCCACTTTTTGATGAGGTTGTTTTTTCTTCTAAATTTCTTTAAGTTCCTTGTAGATTCTGGATATTAGCCCTTTGTCAGATGGATAGATGGCAAAAATGTACTCACATTCTATAGGTTGCCTGTTCATTCTCACGATATTTTTTTTTCTTTAGTTTAATTAGCTCCCATTTGTCAATTTTAGCTTTTGCTGGAATTGCTTTTGGTGTTTTAGTCATGTATTCTTTGCCCATGCCTGTGTCCTGAACTGTATTGCCTAGGTTTTCTTCTAGGAAATTCAGGAGCTGTTTTTTTTAAAAGATTAACGAAATACATAGACTGCTAGCCAGACCGATAAAGAAGAAAAGAGAGAAGAATCAAAGAGACACAATAAAAAATGATAAAGGGGATATTACCACTGATCCCACAGAAATACAAACTACCATCAGAGAATGCTATAAACACCTCTACACAAATAAACCAGAAAATCTAGAAGAAATAGATAAATTCCTGGACACATACACCCTCTCAAATCTAAACCAGGAAGAACTCAAATCCCTGAATAGACCAATAACAAATTCTGAAATTGAGGCAGTAATTAGTAGCCTACCAACCAAAAAAAGTCCAGGACCAGACGGATTCACAGCTGAATTCTTCCAGAGGTACAAAGAGGAGCTGGTACCATTCCTTCTGAAACTATTCCAAACAAGAGAAAAAGATGGCCTCCTCCCTAACTCATTTTATGAGGCCAGCATATCCTGATACCAAAACCTGGCAGAGACCCAATAAAAAAAGAAAATTTCAGGCCAATATCCCTCATGAACATCAATGTGAAAATCCTTAGTAAAATACTGGCAAACTGAATCCAGCAGCACATAAAAAGCTTATCCACCGTGATCAAGTCAGCTTCATCCCTGGGATGCAAGGCTGGTTGAACATATGCAAATCAATAAACGTAATCCATGACATAAACAGAACCAATGACAAAAACCAAGTGATTATCTCAACAGATGCAGAAAAGGCCTTCGATAAAATTCAACACCCCTTCATGCTAAAAACTCTCAATAAACTAGGCACTGATGAAATATATCTTAAAATAATAAGAACTATCTATGACAAACCCACAGCCAATATCATACTGAATGGGCAGAAGCATTCCCTTTGAAAACCAGCACAAGACAAGGATGCCCTCTCTCACCACTCCTATTCAACATAGTATTGGAAGTTCTGGCCAGGGCAATCAGGCAAGAGAAAGAAATAAAGAGAATTCAAATGGGAAGAGAGGAAGTCAAATTGTCTCTGTTTGCAAATGACATGATTGTATGTTTAGGAAACCCCATTGTCTCAGCCCAAAATCTCCTTAAGCTGATAAGCAACTTCAGCAACGTCTCAGGATACAAAATCAATGTTCTTACATTTTTTTAACTTTTATTTTAAATTAAGTCAGTACACATGCAAATTTTTAATCTGGGTATATTACATGATGCTAAGGTTGCATTAATAATGATCTCATTACCCAGGTACTGAGCAGAGTAACCAATAGATAGTTTTTCAACCCTTTTTCCCCTTCTTTCCTTCCCCCTCCAGTAGTCCCCAGTTTCTACTGTTGCCATCTTTATGTTCATGAGTACCCTATGTTTAACACTCATTTATAAGTGAAAACATGGCTTTTGGTTTTCTCTTCCTGCATTAATTTACTTAAGATAATGACCTCCAGCTGCATCCACATTGCTGCAAGAGACACGATTTCATTCTTTTTATGACTTTATAGTATTCCATGTTATATAGGTACCACATTTTCTTTATCCAGTACAGGGCACCTAGGTTAATTCCATATCTTTGCTATTGCAAATAATGCTGTGATGAATTTTTGAGTGCATGTGTCTTTTTGGTAGAATGGTATGTTTTCTTTTGAATATATACCCAGTAATGGGATGGCTGGGTTGAAGGGTGGTTCTGTTTTAAGTTCTTTGAGAAAGTTCCAAACTACTTTCCACACTGGCTAAATTAATTTACAATCCCACCAACAGTCCATTTTTTTTTCCCACAGCTTTGCCAGCATCTGTTGTTTTTTGACATTTTAGTACTAGTCAGTCCTACTGGTGTGAGATGATATCTCATTGTGGTTTTGATTCCCATTTCTCTGATGATTAGTGATGTGAAACATCATTTTTTCAAACGTTTGTTTGCCAGATGTGTGTCTTCTTTTGAGGACTGTCTGTTCATGTCCTTTGCCCATTTTTTAATGAGGTTGTTTTGTGCTTGTTGAGTTTATAAATTCCTTATTAGATTCTGGGTATTAGACCTTTGTAGGACTAAGGTCTAGTTTGTGAATATTTTATCCCATTTTGTATGCTGTCTGTTTACCTTGTTAATAGTTTATTTTGCTGTGCAGAAGCTTAGTTTAATTAGGTCACACTTGTCAATTTTTGTTTCTGTTGCAATTGCTTTTGAGGACTTAGTCATAAATTATTTCCCAAGGTTGATATGTCCAGAATTGTATTTGCTACATTTTTTCTAGGATTCTTGTAGTTTGAGGTCTTACATTTAAATCTTTAATCCATCTTGAGCTAATTTTTGTATATGGTAAAAGGTAGGAGTCCAGTTTCATTATTCTGCATATGGCTAGCCAGTTATCCTAGCACCATTTATTGAATAGGGAGTCTTTTCCGCGTTGCTAATTAGTGTCATCTTTGTCAAAGATCAGATAACTGTACGTGTGCTGCTTTGTTTCTGGGTTCTCTATTCTGTTCCATCGGTCTATGTGTCTGTTTTTATACCAGTACCATGCTGTTTTGGTTACTGTAGATATGTAGGATAGTTGGAAGTAGGGTAATGTGATAACCCCAGTTTTCTTTTTTGTTTACTTAGGGTTACTTTGATTATTTGGACTCTTTTTTCAATACCATATGAATTTTAGGACAGTTTTTTTCTAGTTCTGTGAAAAATGACATTGGTAGTTTGATAGGAACAGCATTTTTATCTGCAGATTGCTTTGGGCAGTCTGGCCGTTTTAACAATATTGATTCTTCCAATGCATGAGCATAGAATGTTTTGCCATTTATTTGTGTAATCTGTGATTTCTTTGAGCAGTGTTCTGTAGTTACCCTTGTAGAGATCTTTCACCTCCTTCATTAGCTGTATTCCTAAGTTTTTTGTGTGTGTGACTATTGTAAACAGGATCACGTTCTTGATTTGGCTCTCAGCTTGAATATTATTGGTGTATAGAAATGCTACTGACTTTTGTACATGGATTTTATATCCTGAAACTTAATTAAGTCATTTATCAGTTCCAGAGCCTTTTGGCAGATTCTTTAGTGTTTTCTAGGTACAGAATCATATTATCCACAAAGACTGACAGTTTTATTTCTTTTCCTATTTGGATGCTTTTTATTTCTTTCTCTTGCCTGATCACTCTGGCTAGCAGTCCCTGTACTATGTTGAATAGAAGTGGTGAGAGTGTTATCTTGTTCAGTTTTCAAGGAGAATGCTTCCACTTTTTCCATTCAGTATAATATTGGCTATGGGTTTATAATAGATGGCTTTTATTATTTTGAGGTCCCTTTGACACCTAGTTTCTTGAGAGTTATTATCATGAAGGAATTTTGGATTTTACTGAAGCTTTTTATATGTCTATTGGGATAATCACATGATTTTTGCTTTTAATTCTATTTATGTGAAAATCATGACTTTTAAAGGCAAAGAGACAAAATCTGAGTCATTCCTGTGACTGCTTGGAGTGTTTATTTATTCATTTATTTATTTGTAAAATTTAAGTCAATGGTCAGAATAGAAACTGTGAAGTGAGACATGATATTTCTGTTTGATAAGTACACATTAGTTCACCTACAAATATATAAATATTTTACTGAATTTAAATCGTATCTTCATAAGCTGTGAAGATACTTTATTCTTTAACATTGTTCATTGTTGTAAAACAAAAGAATATGTACATAAAATCAAACGTTAATGACATGACTTAATTGTACCTTTTAAGATATTTTGTTTTTCTTAAAATTCGGTTATTGGTTATTAGATAATTATTTACACAACATTTTTATATCAGGCTGCAACCAAAGAACCAAAGTTCAAACTCTTAGGTACATATAATAACTGTTAAATAAATAGTTATGCAGAATTGGGTTTTTTGAACTTTAATATTAATTTATATTTTTAATAATATGATTAAAGATATGAATGAAATAAATTAGTCAGTGTCTGCTATTTTTGGCTCTTATTATCTTTTGCCTTATTTCCTGACCATAACTTAAAATAATTTTGTCATACAGAGGAAATGCATCTAAAAAATGATCTTCTCTGTGTCTCAAATGCATTAGCTATGCGACTGACCACAATATTATCAACAATGACCAATATTTACTAAGCAGATTCTGTTGGATCTAGGGTTTATTCTAAGGTTTCTGATACAACAGTAAACATAACAGACAAAATTCTTGTCTTTGTTGAGTTCACATCCAAGTGAATGGGGGAAAATAAATAATAAATACAATAACAAGATACATCACATAATATGTTAAGAAGTGATACATGCTCTAGAAAAAAAGTAAGGCCGGGAAAGAGGATCAGCATGTGTTTTGGTGGGGCTATGATTTCAAAAAGGGCCAAAGTAAATCTCAATGAAAAGCTGACATTTGGCCAAAGAATGAAGGAAGAGACAGAGCGAGACTCCACTGTCCTCCTCACAGATCTCATGGTCAGTGTCCCATATGTCATCTCATTTACCAATCTCATCCCGTTTGCTGTAGTTGGTGTCCATGGATAGGACTTAGTTGAATAGCGAAGTATAGCTATATACTGTACCAAAGCAACACAGTGCTGTGAAGAGCAGAAGGAAGACTAAGTTAAACCTGGCATCTAGACATAGGAGGAAGCTTTGTGAAGGCAACTGTGTTTTGGTCTTAAAACATATCTAGGATGTGTGTAAACAGAGGTTAGTCCTGTGTAGAAGCTATTTGTGCTAAAGTACAGAGGTGGGAACCTTGAATATTTAGGAAGTCAGAATAATGCTCTGTGGATCTTCAGCTGAGACAGAGACAGGAAAGCGATTAAGAAGATTTGGGAGAAATCAAGGACTCTTGCTAGGTTGTTGGCATTAGGTCTGAAAAAGATAGATTGAATCAGAAGAGTGGGGTGTTCATTGTATAGTTTATCACAAGTAGACATGTGTTTATTCACTGATGAAAGTCAAAGGGTGGCTGTGCTTGAAGTTGGCTGAAATACGCTAGATTTAAGGAGGCTGAGGATAAATGGGTTGGGGGCAGGGGTGGTCATCAATGTGGAGTTTAAGTTCAATGAAGAGGACACCAGAGGAAAGGCAGGAAGAGAAGATTGCAAATCTAGCACTGGTATAAGTGAGAAAAGTGGGAAAATATCCTAATCTGTTTACGAGGAGTGAAAGTGAGAAAGAGAGGTAATTATAGTTCAACTTTTAATTTGTGGTTCCTTATAGGGTAAGACTAGTGACCAACCTCCTTTCTTTAGTTTGGTAATTCCACTGTGTTGATTTGAATTGGGAGGGAGAAGAAGGGGAGGGGGAGGAATCAGGAAACATATATTCTTCACAATATCAGATTCAGTAAATGTAAAACTCAGAGGTGAGGTGATGCCTGTAGTTAAACACCAATTGACTGATAAGCTCAGAAATCCCCGAATATGTACATATCATCCGAAGCTCAGATGATGATATGCACATATCATCCGAAGCTCAGAGATCCCCGAATATGTACATATCATCCGAAGCCAAATGACAAAGGATGTGTTACATAAACCAAAAATAGACATTCTCCACAAATACGACCCTCTAGGGAAATCCCAGGGGGCCCTTGCACAGGGCAAGGTTTACATAAGAGGCTGTAGAGTCTCTGCCCTCTTTCTTCTGGAAAGATGTGTAAGGAAGGATTGTCTCTGAACACTTGAGTACATTCCCTTGGCAGTACACACTACATGCTCTCCCCAAACATGTTGTTCTTCTTCCAGGACAGTTTAAATATTGTAATTTTCTTATCCAGCTGAATGATATCATTTAGGAGGACAGAGTAGGGGCTCTTGAACTGAGAACAGATGTATTAGGAGCTGAATTCTAGGCCAGCCCTCTGCAAGTTGGTAGGGGAAGAAGCATCTTATTTGCAGAAAGACCATTTATTTAGAAGTCCACCATTTGGTGAAGCATTCAATACACTCAATGTATAGATGTTTTATTAATATTTCTGAGTTGTATCAAAATAGCTATTTCAAAGCAATTCATGACCAGTTTAGAGGAAAGGTGTCATGTTATGAGAAAAAAATAGAAGCACGTAACAATGACTTTGAAAACTGAACTGTCACTTGGCATGAGCAGAGGCCTCAGAACATGTGGTTAAAGGAGAATGCTCTTCAAAGTACCAGCTCTCCCCACCCCAACACACACACACACACACACAGACACAAACACACACACTCATCTCTTTTCTCTTCTTCCTTTATTAAGGCATGTCATTTAAGTGTCCTTCACAGAAGCAGAAATGGCTTTTGGTAGGGTGTCTCAAAACCTTTTCAACATCTCTTCTCTTTGATGTTGGGATTAGCACCTCAAATATTAGATGTGTAACATTTTCATTAAGACCAGATTCAGAATTCAGAAGAAACAATAGCAAGTTCTCTAGGGAACTCCTAAAGATCCATTTTTGGAAGAGAATGTCTGTGTTTATACTTCCAGTTTATAAAACATTTACCAATCACTTGGCCTCAGAACATGTTTACAGAGGGAAAATGCACCCACAAAACAAACAAACTGCTTCTTTCACAGTGTGGACCAATAGTCCTTGGCTCTTCCCTTTTGAGCATTATTTTTTCCTGTCTGATAGAGGGATTCACTCTCCCAGTCACGTGATTTCTGCACAGCATCCATTCTTATAGCCACAATTAGGTTCTGATTCCCTCCTGTCTTATGTACTGACAACTGGTTAAATAGAAAGAAAGCTTCTTACTGATGAGTGCCTCTCACTAACTAGCAAACCTTGGATGTTTCACCCTGAGGTGGCATCCTGGGCAGTGTGGACAGTTCCCTGAGGCTGTTCTGCAGAAGAACATGGAAGCCCTATTATCATGGTTCCAGTTCTCGGCCTGGTCCTCTGTTCGGATTAGCAGATAATTGAATTAGTAGTGCTCACTTTGATGCAGTCCCTCAAAAGGAGCATGGAATCCAATTTACCAGTAATTTCAACAATAACCTTAAGTCCTACTCTGTGGGTCCTAGCAAACAGATTATTGGGGGATGCATTAAGCTGGTCTCATCCAACAGTTAGTTTGTTTATAAAAACAAAGATATAGAAGAAGTTAACCTGTTTCTTTTCTGTGAGCAGAAAGTAAAGTCAAATCAAGATGAAAACTTGTGAGAAAGAGCTCAGGAATTAGTGACAATGAAGTTATGTAGTAAGAGAGTAAGGCCGAAAGAGAGAGTTGTGAGGACTAACTACAGAGGAATCAGAGTTGTGCACAGGAGAAAGTGAGGATGCCCATAACCTGGGTAGTTCTCAGGTCTTTCATGTCAGACTCAGCAGCTCTAACCTTTTCATTAACCAGAGTTAGAATTTTGAGCTTTAAGCATGCAGCAATCAGCAACTCCCCCAAATAAATTGCAAGGAGTCATGCTTTATGCAAACCTGTTACCTTCATGAGTCATTAGGAAAATATCTTGTGTCAACCTTGCTGGCTGTGTAGCTTCATATGAACTCACAAATCTGTACTATTTGAGACCAAATCTCTTCTGCAGTCATTGCTGCTGGGGCATGTTGTTAAAGTTTCAGAAACAACTGTTTAAAGCCATTCAAATTCAAGCACAGGGACTCATGTATAGTTGGGATTCAGTATATGTTTATTAATAAATTCATCAATTAAAATAATCAATTTCTTGGTGCTGGAAGAGGAGCTGTGTGTAAGTGGTGTGAAGTAGTTACCAATGTCTTTATATTTTCTACAAATATATCTTCTGAGTGTTGGTTTGGTATGCTACGCTCAGGTATCTATGAATTTGTTATTTATTATCAACTTGGATTTGTTTTACAGAAGTCCTGCTGAACTTACAAGTTACATACAGGAAGAAATTTGGGAAGACTGTTTCTTTCCATTTCCAAAGATGAATGTTATTGTCCTCATTAAGATAGAAACACTTTTTGGATCCTAGTCTTCTCCAGAACCTTTCTCCCATTGGAACACAAGCCTTTTGAAGGTAAAAGTCATGTTTGTCTGTTCCATTACTACCCTTATACTTATACCAGAGCTTTACACCTAATTGGTGCTTAATAATTTTTAGCATTTAACAGCATTTAATATATAAATATTTAATACTATTTGTTGAATGAATAAAGGAATAAATGAACTTCCACCCTTGTGAAACACAGCTCAATTGGATCTTGAAATTGCTTTCCTACATACTAAGAAATTATCATTCTAACTCCTGTGTTCATCATTTTCTTGCTATATTTTTATTACATCTCTATATATTATTTAAATTCTATATATTTTTACTGCATCTCTATATGTTCTTTATTTAGTTCAATGGCTTTTAATTTCACAGAAATGTAGCATGCCATGCCATAAGAAAAATTTAGTGACTTATTTAGCTGCTGCTTAATATCTTAATATTATATTACTAAGGTGATTCCCTATTGTTAATTGCTATACTTCATCTGTTTAGATTGTTGTGTGAAAGTCCTTTGCTGAGGCCTTGTACATTTTTCTGTTGATGAGTACCTAGGCTTTAACCGTTAAAAATAGGGCTGTTGTGAACATTCACGCACACATTCCCTCTCGTGTATGTGCAACTGTTGTTGGGTACATATCTAAGAGTATATTTGTTGTGCTATAAGATATATAAATGTTGAAATTTGAAAGGTCGTGTAAAGCTGTTTTCCAAAGTGGTTGCACCAATTTTACAATCCCATCAGCAAAGTTTAAAATCTTCCTCCAATTTATCCTTTCAAACACTTGGTAATATCAGACTTTTAAAACATGTGCCAATTGCAAAATGTATCTGTTTGTTAAATAATACCTCAGTGTGGTCTTGATTAGTATTCCCCTAATCACTAATGACATTGATCAGCTCTTTATATGTTTATTACTCAGGAGATTGATTTCAGTGTTAATGCTTCCTTTCTGGATTCCCACGACTTGCAAGGTTTTGGTTGCTTTTGGTCATTCTTTCTCCCAAATCGTCCTAGCCCAGTTGATGATTGTTTGCCTGAGACAGGGAACAGACTTGTTTCAGTTTCTTTCTCATGTGGACAGTCCTTTCAAGTTCTGATTTCTAGTCTCAGCCCCGTGACTTCTAGCTTGAGTATCTGTGACAAATGGACAAGGATTTGGTGTCTTAGGTTTCTTATGTGTAAAATGGGGGTGATAATAAAACCATCAAGGTATATGATGGTCATATACTGATATCAAATGACATTTCTATCAACACTTGGTCTGTTTTGTACTTTGCTTCTAGCTCAATGCCAAGCTCTTAGATTTGACTTCTTCCATCCCTGCTTCTAGAATGGCCTATATCGAGTTTCTACTGGCCTGTTCCTCCCTATGTTTGCAACTGTTGGAAAATAATTAAGATACTATAATGATGATAATACCTAACAGTTTGACAATTAATATATGCCAAAGATGGTACTAAGCGTTTTGTAGATGTTACTTAATTTAATGCTTATAACCACTATATAAAGTAAATACAATTAGTATTCTTATTTTTGTGTTTTCCCTAGAACAGTGGACAGCAAACTTCATATATAAAAGACCAAATAGAAAATATTTTGGGCTTTGAAAGTCCTTAGTCTCTGCCATTATTCAAACCTGCTATTGTAGTATGAAAGCAGACATTGACAGTATAAAAATGAATATTCCAATAAAATTATTTACAAAAAGAGATGGTGGCAGACAGACTTGGCCTATGACCTATAACTTGCCTGCCCTAGAATGTTGCCTTCTATGCAGGAGTGAGAGCTACATCTCAAAATTGTCACCATGCCTGTAGGCTTACCTAAGGAATGGCATGATTTTTTAGAACCTGCAGCAAATGTTCTTTAACTTCATCAGATATGTATTGAGTATTCAGGGTGTGCTAAGCACTACACCAGGTGCTAAGGATACAGAAATGAATGAAGGCACAGTCTCTGCCCTCTAGGCTCAAAGAATCATGGTAGGAAAGTCAGATAGACAAACTGGAATTCATAAGTGCTATAATATAAACACACAGTCAGTGCCACAAGAAAACAGAAAGGTGGCTCCATGAGTTCACAGGTATCACAGGGCACCTACTGTGTTCCAGTCACTGAGATGGACCCTGAGGAAACAGAATACATGAAGCAGACACAACCCTTACCCTCACTTAACTGGGAGTTTAGTGGGAAAACTCTGTTTAAACAAATAATTTAGCAAATATTTTCAAGTGTGCAAAATGCTGAGAAGAAGTAGTAAATACTATGAGAGCATATTGAACATGTGGAATCTGGGAATAGGGAATTTGTCTGGTATGACCGGATTATGAGGTGGTGGAACATGAACTAAAAGGTGAATTAGGGCCAGACCAGAGGGTTTTGAACACCAGGTTAAAGAACTTGGGCTTTATTCTGGAGGCACCTGGTAGGCATCAAAGATTATTGAACAGGTGAATGACAAGACTAGTCCTTTTGAAAGAAAACTCTGGCAACCATATGTAGAGTAATTTGAAAGTAGAGAGAAATGAAATCAACAGACTCAGTCTCACCATGGCCTTAATGGAAAAACCATTTAATGAATGCATGAAGATAGCAGAAGAGAAGATGCTGACAGTTGTTTGGCTGTTGAATAATTCCAAAAAGAGAAGTGGGTGCTCCCTATAAAGGCTTTAGTAAACATTTTAATGAGTAGCATATTAATTGTCTGTATTATTTTTGGTATGGTAGTGGATCATTACTTATCTATAAATAATATTATTTGCCAAAATACACTGAGCTAAACCTTTAGTCTTTTAAATATTTCAACATAATACTTGCCGAGTATCGGCCTGTTAATTTTCTTCAAATCTACTTTCTGCAAGTACTGTTCAAGACCAAAATGATCGTAAGTCAGTGCAATTACAGACTACAAGGTAGTGACATCCAAATTGTATGAGGTTTGCCCTATGACATGACTATTTGTTATTCTGGGTCAAATACTTTGTAAAAAGGATACCAATAGTGTGTTTTCCTGCTCTTTCGGACTTAATAATGGAAAAGATTTCTAACGGTGCTTGTCTAATTCAGTGACTTCGCCATTGATATGATCACTAAAACTCAACCCTTAGAGTAACATTTGATTATTTTCTACATTTATTAATAGTTACCAAGTGTAGTTGATGGCCCATGTAAAATGTTTCTCCCCTTAATCTTTTCTGTTCCACTGTTACTTCCACTATCTCAAAGGATTCATAAATTTTGTTTCGGGAGCATGTCAGAAAAAAGAGATAGTGAGAGATAATAAGAGTCTTGACAAGGACAGTGGCTTCTGGATAAAAGGCCTTGGCCCAAGCAACGCCAAGGCTGTCATCTGCCTGCTGACACCAAAGTTTCACTGTAAATATATAGCAAAGCAGGAATCCTCTTTGGAAGCCAAAATATCTCACAGGCAGCAAAACAGTTGGAAAAGCTGTGAATAATAGAAGGTCTTACAGGACTGAATCCAGGAAAGAAGACTGAAATGCTTGTAGGTGAGGAAAGGGTTACAGGCCCCCCACGGCTCTGTTCAGCCACACATACAGGAACAGGGTATACACAAAAACACCATCCTAACTGACAGACAGCTGATCATTTCTGCAGCAGACATTGGCCTTAATATCTGCATCCTAATTTATTTGACATCTGCAGAACATCCAAAGACAATATTCAAGTATGGGATGGGCAATCCGGCTGCTTTCTGAGTTCATCAAATATCTCACACTCCTTTTTCAAATGTTTTCAGTTTTGCAAAACTCAGAATGCATTTTGCCAAACATGTTCTCTGTTAATGTTTATTTAGAAGGGAATTTAATCCGTATGCTGCTGGTACATTTACACTTAACTCATCGAAATGTTTTACTAGAGTCATTTGATGTCCAAGAAACCTTTTGAGTCTTTTTTATAAGCCTCTTCAAGCCCATTTTGCTTTGAAACAGGAAGTCGCCTGTTGCTAACCATAAACGAATGCACTCCCCAGAGGATTTGGTTTCATTTAAGACGCTGAGAGACCACAAGGTCTCAGCCTACCCTGAACTCTACAGAAAAGATTCTTTCCTGAACCTATCGAGAATGAGCCATGCACAGATGAGGTACTGTTATTATTTTCCAAAACAAAATCCTTTACGAAGAGGCATCTTTCATACAACTCCTGGGAAAGACGGTTACCAACTCAGAGCGCTAAATCACTGGCTTTGCGAGCTGCACCTGGTCAATGTCACTGTCTCCTGTGAATCCACTTACCATTCAGAGCTCGTTTGCCAGTATTAATAGAACAAATAAAATGGAATGGGAGATAAAGATACTGGCGTAGTGATTTCTTACTTCAGGAAAACCTTCCTGAGTTACAGACCAATACAATGTTCCCAACCACAAGCCAGGGAGCCAAAGCTGATATAAACACAGCATCCAAGCCACAGAACATGACTTGTTTAAGGCTTAATTCTGTGAAGTAAGGCAGGAAACAAGATTTATCCTTCTGGGAAACTTTTGGCATTTGCCTCGGGCTGGGCCTGATTACTCTCTGCCGTCCTCACCATCCATTACAGCTATCTGAAGGACATCAATTTTTTGCCCAAACTAAGGCAAGAGAGAAATGTCTCCATCTGAGTCCTGTAGAAATCCTTCTGTTTGACGTGGCATTAAACAACCAAGAGCGAACTGCCCTGTTGTGTGTTGCTGTGAGGATCATCGTTGCTATCTTAGGCCTTTTGGCTGTGAAGGGGAGTGAAATTAGTTGGGCGAAAGCCATTTTACAAACATAGTAAAAATAAATTACTACACTTAATAATTGAATCTTAAACTTGTCATTATGGCAAACTCTAAATTATTCCAAGAGCCTTTACTGAGACTTGGCAAAAATATTGGGTGCTGGAGGTCAGTTTTCATGTATGAAATCCAACTTAGGTTATAACTGCACAGGCTACAGAGTAAACGTTCAAAGGATGAATGGGCCATTGAGAAGTAAATCAGACTCCCTGAGACTCTTAAATGAGAGCTGGAAGATTTCAAGCCATCAGTGTGGTGGGCTACCAATAGAATTGAGTTGTTAATAGAAGATAATTTGGGGCTGTTTAATATCAAGTTTTTTTCTTTGTCGTGTATGTGTAAGAGTTTGTTTTTCAACGTGTCTTGTGTCTTTATGTCATGTTATTTTAGTTGTTTTAACTGCATGCTCATTGGGCAGTGAAAGCTGTGTGAGTTGGTCCTTGGCCCACACTGTAATTCCTGGGCACAAGGCTGGAGTGTTTACACTGGAGGCGGATGTTCAGACTCTGACCCAACTGGGAGACATTTCAGTTAACATTTGGCTTAACTTACTTGTCCTAAATACTACATTATTAATGGGATATTAATATTAGATCATTTCATTGGTTCCTTTCTTTTCTCTCTAAGATCATATTTAAAGGCCACTGTCCTTAGAATAAGGTTTAAACCTCTCTTTAATGTCACTGCCTCAGAATTTGGCATACATAAAACTTCTCAGGACACTCAAGCAAAAGAATTAAACAACTCAAGCAAAAAAATAAGAAATAAAAGACTAACAAATATATATCTTTTCAGTGAGGTTGGAAACACGAATTAATTCATTCTTCAAATTGCTTATGTAAAAACTTTTATACCCAAATTCTAGTGTCACTGCTAATAGTTCATTAGGCCCTGGGAAGTGACCTGATTGCATATAACCCTAATATAGTGGCTAGAAGTAAATATTTTACCATTTTTTTCCATTTTGGTCTTATGAATTGTTTTTCAAAACAGGTCTACACAGTCTCAATTGCCTTATTAATTTATGTAAGATCATTTGTGGCTCAAAGCTACATGTACACATATTTATTGATTCAATGCCAGTCTACTCTTGACAGAATAAGTCATGGAAACATCATGCCTAATGGTAGAAATGGTCTCAACTGGGAAACTATTTTATGAATTTACCAAGATCATCACAACACACATAACCATGATATCTAAATGCAACAGCTTCAGAAAGCACGTGACTGTCTTACATCATGGCATAGATGGTATATATTTTACTACGTGGGTATGAATAATTAGAAAATGACCCACTTCATTTTAGTGCCATTTTGTTCCCAGAGAAATCATCGTTTGCTTTGGGTGCTACTAGCAATTCAAGCTTGTGTCATTTTGTCCCCATATCTTCTGCTCCTATTGTGTCTTCAGTTTTTGTTAATGGTATCAATGCTGCCATTAACTTTGATGTCTCCCAATTTGAAGGTCAATAAAAGAAATGGTTCCTGTTGCACAGAACATTGAATCCAAAGACACTTTCTAAGTGGCCCCATTCAATATTTCATTTTTCTTAGTGGCTAGAATTTCTATTTTATCTCTCACTAGCATTATTAGGTAAGCAATTTTTGTATGGGTACATTAATATATATTATGATTTTTCTGTGCATTTAGAGATATATGTGCATAGAATGCCATACTTAAGCAACTGTTTTTATGAGTGCACTCAAAACAGCAAGCCAAAATTATCAACAACAAAAATAATAATAATAATGAAGTACTATTTAGGGCTGTTTTCTTATATGTAATTCTAATCAGTCCTCATAAAAAATCTATGATTATTATCTGCTTTTCTTTCCCCCCTCCTCCTTTTATTTATTTATTTTGTGTGTGTGTGTCTTTTCATTCTTATTATTCTACAGCTTTGCCAAATAATATGTAGAGGTTCAGTTAAGATTAGCTGGCAAAGAGTGAAGTTAGGCTTTGATGCCAATTAGATCTGACTCAGAGACAAGTTCTTTTCACCAAAGCCACACCTTCTTTGAGGTTGAGGAAGGAGGTGGCATCTTAACTCTACTATTTTTATGTTTTTGTCACCATTGTAGAGGGCCATCCTGGAGGAATTAGCCCCTTTGTATGCATACACACATGTTGATCTTGTTTATGAATAACTATGGGAGAAACAAAGCCAATGATTATTCCTATGGTGGAAATACAGATCCTGCAAACATGCTTCATAATACCATCCAATTATGGCAGCTTCTAGGGTGAGAGGAGCAAAGCATCTGGGACACAGTCTAAGGAGGCACTCACTCTTAGGGTCCCACAAGTGCAGGGTCCACAGCTGAGAGTGAGTGCCACCTTAAATTTTATACCCTAAGCACCTCACTTGCCTCATCCCTAGTCCTGGGTCTGCATTCACAATTACCGTATGCTCTAGTTCCATTGAAATTAACACTAACAACTTGGAGATTTATTAAACATTGAACATTTATAAACCATGTGCCCTCTCTTGTAGGAAAAGTAAAAATAGTTCCAATCACATTGCATAGGACTGTACTGGAGAAAAATGTCAGCCAACTGGACAAAACAAGGCCTGCACTTAGGAAACAGTCAAATCAGATATGTCGTCAACTCTATAAGCTAGCATGACCGCATGAGATCACAGAATGAGGGAGTCAGTATGGGGGATATGGAGGACTTTCTTGAAGAGGTCCTGAAGGAAAAACCATTGTGCTGCAAATCGGGGTGAGGCAGGGCCCTGCTGGGGAGACTATGGATCTCCAAGCAGAGGCTGATTGATGTTGGCTGTAGGAAGCCATTTATGTTTTTGAACAGGGGAACAATGTGCAGAAAGCTCTGAGATGGATTACGCATCATTTTGCTGGAGTGGGTCAGAGTGATGGATGGATGGTGGGTCCATCCAAAATAAGAACATTGTTTTAGAGTGGGTGCCTATTAGTTTAAAATTCATTTTAAAGTGATTACTGCTACAAAGTGCTTTTGAACTGTTACAGGGAAATTGAAGTTGGAAGAAAGGAAACAGTGGAGGTTGAAATATCCAAATCAGGCATCTTATTTATACCATTTTGTCATATTCCCATTTCTCTCGGAGTTGGCTGTACAATGCACTTAGCAGTTGTTGTTGGCTCTGAACTCTATTGTCTGAACCACATGGCTGGCAACTCTGTCATAGGCTGCCTTGTTCACTGAGCAGTTTGTGTGGGTGACTCTGGTCTCCCAGACTAGCTCACAACCCTGTAAAAGCTCATTCTGGATGGTCTGTCTGTAAACTCTGGCAGCAACTGGGTACACAGAAGGCAATTAATACAGGTTTCACAGCTGTCTGCTTTAGAGGAACAATGTGGAGAGAAATTGAACTTGATTACCAAATGTGGAAAGGTCTGCATTTGTTGTACTTTGCAGCATTTGGACTGACCTGAATGAAATTTCCAATGGCTAATTTCATTTCTAAGCCATACATGAGCCAGAAAACTCCACCTGCAGGGGAATGGTTTTTCATTGCCTTTCTTTTGAAAAGGGTCAGCACCCCATTTCCTGTCAACGCGAGTTGCAGTAATAAGCAGGGATTGGCTACTTCTGTGACAGTGGTGGTTGCTTAGGAAGAAGCCCCAGGACTCAGGCTTCTGTAAAAGGTTTTGGCTTAAGGTCAAACCAGAATGAACAATGCAAGATCCACATACCTCTCGATATATGGATATCTGAGCTGGGGACACCAAGGCCCAAGACAGTTCACCAAAAAGGTAGAATTATGTAATCCTGTCCCTCAACAGGGCTTCTTTCCAGTTCAAGGTATCCTGGGACTAAACAGTACACATAGCAACAAAACAAACTTAACGTGGACACTCTTTGCATTGTTAAATAAAATACGCTCCCCGTAGTGTGTGCAAATCAACAAAAGTATAATGGAGTGATGTGTCATTTATTTACCATCACTAAGTAGTGGACTATTTATTACAGATCAATATTACAGGTAACTAAAACCTGTGAATTTAAGTGCCCAAAATTCCAAAAATGTTAACCACATATGATGAAAATCATTGTAATCATTCCCTAGTGTCTTAAACATAGTCCTCAAAATATAGTTTGGCCTTCAATATGTTTAGAGGAGAAAAAATGGAAAAAGGAATGGCCAGGCACATGGCCAGATCTAATGTTTTAATGCTGAGAACTAACTAGGAGAAACAAACTTCTTCTAGTCTGATTCCATTTCTTATTTTCTATTTCAAGAGGAAGGTATCCTTCTGTTTTTATATTTATTTTTATATTTATTCTTTATTTCCCTCTGCTCTTAGCTCCTCAGTTATTCTTTCTCATTGGTGGTTTTCCTTTTACATTAGATGATTCTTGGCTGTCACTTCCTTCTTCCCCCTTCTCATAGCTGAGATTCCCTGCTTGTCTGATTATGTATACTGTTTCTGTATTGTGCAACTCGTTCTGATATTTTGCAAAAGAGGCAGAGCATTGCATTCTAAAGAGAGGGCAAATCAGTAGGGCCACCAGTATAAAGCTCCTGCTTGTAATAAATCTCTTGAATAATATCTCATGGAATGTGTTCCTCTGGTCTCTGAGCTGGCACCAGAATGCTCATATCCATGAGCCCAATTTCTCTGCTTAGACACTCCTTCCTTGCAACCTTCCTCCTCTCTGATTCCTCATGGTGACTCAGAGTTCCTGATTTCAAAATATCAGAGGAGAGTTCTGCAGTTCTGATCAGCAGGCGAAACAATTGATCTTTTCCTTTATATGCTTCACTTACTGCCCATTATGAAGAGACAGAAATGGGAATGGGTATACAGGAAACTTACCCTTGACATATAAAAGTATACCCTGAGATGATTTCCAAAAAGTGAGGACTCTTATTAAATAGACTAATTTTTTTTTCCTTTTAGAGTTAAGCTGCATCCAGTTCTTGTAGGTATGTATACATTGGCCTTCTCTGACTCCCTGATACAGGTTTTAATTCTGGACGACTTCTCAAAACCTCTTTCCACTGGTATCCTCATGTGTCTGAGTGATTAGGAACATTGGCTCTAGAGGCAGATCATTTTGGACTTAAATCTCAGGTCTTCCTTTAACTCATTATATAGCCTTGTGGAGGTCACTAACCATTCTTTGCTTCAGTCCTCTCATCTGTTAATTGGAAAAGAAAATATGTCAGTGACTACCACACAGGGTTTTTGTGAAGATGAAGTACGAAAATGCATGCAAACCACTTAAAACTGATTAGAGTATGACAATTGCCATGGAAATGTAGATGCCATTTTTATTTTTTATGTAAGACAAAGAAGGAGGTTAAAAATCATATATTGTCATCTAAATAAAATGCCAAATGGTTTTAAATACAATAAAACTTTTATTTTTATTGAGAAAATCTAAAATTAAAAATATACATAAAACATGATAAGTAATACTTTACTAACCTGACAAC
This sequence comes from Macaca fascicularis, assembly GCF_037993035.2. Taxonomy (NCBI): domain Eukaryota; kingdom Metazoa; phylum Chordata; class Mammalia; order Primates; family Cercopithecidae; genus Macaca; species Macaca fascicularis. The sequence goes on along the minus strand of NC_088387.1, from coordinate 103,296,535 downwards.
CTTCACTATGCCTAGTTGTGAAAATCTAAATGATATCCATGATATTTAGAAACAAAACACACATACATGCTCTGCCCTTTAGTACTCAATGGTTACAGAACTTGTGGCTATTACTATAAGATATTGAACGCAAGTAGGAATACAGTTTCCATAAGAAATAACAACTAGAAAACTCAAGAAAATTAACTGTAACCACTTAACATTAGTAAGAATTCAGTAGAGTGTGCGGATACTAAAAGTAATCAACAAGAAAATATAATGAGAAAAAATTAAAAGTCATCCAAAAACAGTAAAAGCATTGCAAAATCCAAAATATTAAGGAAAAAATTACATCTAGAAACATAAAGGCAATTTTAATAAGTCTTTAAATGAATCTTGCAAAGATTTTGAGGCAGCTTGGTAACTTTTAGAGGCAACATATCTCAGTGGTGAGAGAGCCCCAGATTTCTGAAGACAGATGGACTGAGGTCAAAACTCAGTTCCAACTAACCACTGAGTGATTGTAGCAAATTACATAACATATTATGCCACTTGGATGCTCTGCAAAAAAATGGTGATAATAATAGCACGTGCTTCATAAGGCTGTCATACGATTTAAGCTAATGAGTTACATCAGTCAACTCAGTGCCTGGCAGAAAGCAGACACTCAAAGAGATGTAGCTACAAGTTGTTTGTTTGTTTGTTTGTTTTCTTGTTTTTTTCGTTATGATTGCCATTGATGTTGTTGCACCAGTTATTCCAGACTTCATGTGTAGGTCCTAAACTGTCCTATGCAAAACTCCTACAAGACTTTTCAAGATATAGTACTGAAAATTTTACTAAATATTTCATGAGATGTTCACTGAAATCTCAAAATTACTGACTACATCGTAGTTAGTTGAAAATCAAATAAAAATTTAAATAAAAATAAATTAAATATGTCTCTGTACAGAGATTTATAATTGTATATTTACAAAACAGAATTTAAAAATAGATGTGAAGCTAGGAAAAATATTTGCAGCCCAATATGATAGATAAAAAATTAAGTTTCTTCATGACGGTCTCAAATATTGATCAATTTGTGCTATATCTGAATGTAAAAAAATAATTTACACAAGTAACTGGAAAGTACATTCAGTTGTATCAGTTTTACTAACAAGCAAAGAAATGAAAATCAGTAAGCAATGCTGTTTCCTTCCTTACAAATTTATTGATGATGATGATGACGATGATAAGAAGGTGAAGAAGAATCAATGCAGAAGATGGTGTGATAGCACAGAGCCATTCATCTCCTACTTCTATGAATGAATAGTAAAGCAATATTAAATTTCACAATATATGGCAGGTAGTTTTAAATGTTCATTCTGTTAATTTCACTTCTGAGACTCAATCAGAAACATAGACAACAAATGTACAAAAATAGGAAATAAAACATTACTTACAAAAGTACAATAATTTAGTCCAAGCATGGTGGCTCACACCTGTAATCCCTGCACTTTGGGAGACTGGGGTGAGCAGATCACCTAAGGTCAGGAGTTTGAGGCCAGCCTGGCCAACATGATGAAACCCCATCTCTACTAAAAATACGAAAATTAGATGGGCATGGTGGCATACACCTGTAGTCTCAGCTACTCAGGAGGCTGAGGCGGGAGAATCACTTGAACTCGGGAGATGGAGGTTGCAGTTAGCCAAGATTGCACCATTGCACTCCAACCTGGGCGACAAAGTGAGACTCCATCTCAAAAATAAATAAATAAATAAATAAATAAAATTTTTTTTTAAAGTACAATAATTTAAATATTGGGATGTGGTTAAGCAAATTATGGTTTATTCATATTATGAGCTCTCATTGAACTTTTAAGTTGGTATTTCTATAGTTAAAAATGCTTTGGTCCTATTTTTGTTATAAAAATAAGGTATATTATTACATAATACGATCTCAAATATATAAATATTGCATAAAACAACTAAATATATTAATTAGACCTTTTCTGATGTTATTTTATATATTTTTAAATTTTTTTCCTTTATGTGTATTTTCATACATTTTTAAGTGTAGAAAAAAATAAAATACTATCTTAACCATTTTTAAGTGTATATTCAGTAGTGTTGAGTATATTCACATTATGATGCAACATACTTCCAGAAATTTTTATTTTGCAAAACTGAGACTCTACATGCATTGAACAACTCCCCAGTACTGCCTCCCTGTAGCCCCTGAAAAATCACATTTTATTTTCGGTCTGTATGAATTTGACTAATTTGGAGAGCTCATATTAGTGAAATAATACAGTATTTGATTTTTTGTGACTGGAATGTTTTACTAAAAATAATGTCCTCAAGGTTCATCCATGTTGTAGAATGTGACAGATTACCTTCCTGTTTTAAGATTGGGTAAGATTCCATTTCTTATTTTGTTTTTCCATTAATACCCTGATGGACATTTGGGTTTTGCCTCTATAAACAAGGGCATGCAGATATCTCTTCAAGACCCTGCTTTCAATTCTCTTGGATATATACCCAGAAGTAAAATGACTAGATCATGCTGTGATTCTATTTTTAATTTTTGGAAGAACTGTCATACTATTCCATAGCAGTTGCACCATTTTACAAGCCAACTAACAGCACACAAGGGTTCCAGTTTCTCCACATACTCACCAATATTTGGTAGTTTCTGGTTTCTGCTTTGCTTTCCTCATAAGTTTGAGGTAATACCTCATTGTGGTTTTGATTTACATTTAATGATTTTTCAAGTTATCTTTTCATGTGGTTGCTGGCTCCTTTATGTATGTTTGAACTTGTCAAAATGTTTGGAATTAACATGGACTACTTTTATATCATATAAACATAATTGGTATCAGTTTTATGATATAGCAAGAGTAAAGAAGCTTCCTTCTTCTGGTCCCTCAAATCCCCATCTGTGAAATGAGGAGGACAGACTAGCTAATAATCCCATCTGTGAGTTTTTAATAAAGGAAATAGTTCCTGATTCCTATCAGTGTTGTAAAGATAGTACGTACAATTTCTTAAATTTTGGAGTTATTCTGAAAGGAACGGTGGGTGGGTAAATTAACAATTTGGTGGTGAATTTTCAGCATATACTCTTTTATTTAATATTTCTAGAGCTCCAACTTTGTGGTAGACATTGAACCAGGGGCTCAGAATACAAACATAATGCAGTCTGGATTTTGCCTTAAGTTGCAAGTCTATTTGGGGAGGCAGACTTGTACGTAAATAATTACAATAAGACTTGAAGTTGATATAGTACATGTATAAATAAGGTTTATTGGTGCTGAAAAGGAGAGGACATCTGCTTCTAAGTTGCTAAAAATATGAAGATTCATCTAATAGTCAGAAAAGGGTCATAATGGTTTTCCCCCAGACCTTGTTGTTTACAAAATCTGTGACATTTAAACTTAGTGAGAAGAAATTTAATATTCACTAGCAAAGGCAAAGCAGAATGTCCATGAGCATTTACCCATTATGTTTTCTTTTAAACTAAGAAATGGCTAACCTGTTTTCTATTCAATCAAATGGTATTTTAGAAATTGTGGTCTACACAAAGGATGTCTCTTGCTGGGCAGGGTAATATAATACATTCTGTGTGGAGTAGGAAGCTTTAATGATATATGCAGTTTTGTTATTAAAACTGAGTTATATATTTTGCTCTGCTCTGGAAAATTGTGACCTAGTATAACATATCTTCACATTGTTTATAACTTGAGGAAAATCAACATTTTGGGTTCCCAGTTCACACAGTAGGAATTACATTTGTTTTGGCCAAATATAATTTATATAACTGCAAGGAACAATAAAACATGAACTCTACAGTGTTTTCTTACCTAAAAATAATATAGACCTTGTAAAATGGAAAAGATTATTATTATAAAGAAGACAGTAACTTAAAAGGCTGAAGCTCATTTTACAATACTTTTTAATGCTTGTGCAAATAGGCAGACACCTGTGTCCCCATTTTTCTTGACCCCAGCCCCAGGAGTGAGATTCCACACAGTAATAAATAACCTTGCAAGTAAAACTTTGAAATAGAATTTGCTTGATCAAGCCGAGTCCTTCCATGTTCAAAAGTCATTTTCTATGTGACTTCTTAAAATGATTCAGTACTCTTTATTGCTCCGCCTACAAAGATTTTTTTTGTAGGTGATAAAAGTATCTGGTCCATCTTATTAATATAAGAACCCCATAGTGAAGGGGCCATTATGGATTTAATTTAAAAGTTGAAAATGAAATGAATGAATGAATGAATAAATGGGTATTTCTCATTAAAGTCAACTAGCCTATTCAGGAATTGACTGTATTACTTCATTATCAAAATAAAACTATGATGCCATTCTCAAAGATATGTGAATGACAAAATGAGAAAAATATTCAAATTTGTTTTTATGAAATATATGCGAGTCACATTGAATGCATATTATAAATGTATTGAATGCATAATATTAAATTGCTGATTGCAAAATCAATCACACAACTAGAAAAAATAGTAACATTTTGGGGACAAGTACTTTGTTCAAGGAACTAGTCCGTTGTATCCTATGTAATACTCTAAAGTCTAAACAATTCTATGAAGTTGGCAAAATCATCACAATTTTACATGTGAAGAAGCAAAGGCTCATAAATCTTTTGTGATGTGTTCCAAACCACATGGCCAAGTGACTAGTAGAGTTGACCCCAAACTATGAGTCTTATGATTCTACATACCATGCTCTTTCTACTGTACCACTTGATAATTTACTGGGTGAAAACTACAGGCTAGTATCAGTCACAGCATAATCAGATGGCTGATGGGTCTATGATTCCTACTAGACAACCCCTATCTACTCTTGCTAGTCTTAATTTTCCTCAGTTCAAAACCTTTTCACACACAAATCAGGATTCTTCTTCCTAAGATTTTAAATTTTGCTAATTCCAGTACAATTTTCGACATGTTATTTTAAACCCTATTATCTATTTTAAAATGGAATTTAAATTGCACTCAATATTATTAGTGTTTGTACCTGTATTAATTTTTCTACAGCAATCCATTTTTAATCCTTATTTAGAGAGACATTCCTAAGGCATCCTAAATGATGCCGACTTGCTTCTCAAGAGCAGACGTGAGTCTATTTTACTTTGAAAAAGTCTGTAGCTTCTCCAGGCGTTGAATCATCTGGCTTGGGGCCAGACACTAGAGGGTGCTTTAGAAATATTATTTGATGATGAACTCGGATGTTAGCCACTTGCTTTTCAGAATTCATTCCTGTAAATCATGGCTTTGAAAACTTGTCAGTATTTTGCTTTTTCTTTTGTGGATTTCTTCAAAGGGAGAAGGAATGTCTGAAAAGTAAATATTCAACAGTCATAACTACATCCCAAGGAGGGTAGAATAAAAAATATTATAGAAATGTATAGATATATAAATATTTCTGTGAGATAAAAAGAGAACCCTGTGGATAACTCACAAAGAGCCTACTGGAACTTTATCAGTCGGCAGGGCTTTGTCAGAAGAAAGTGGGTTTGTGAAGGGACAGGAGAACACGTGTTTCTCCCCATTCCAAACCCTCCTTTCCTGGAAGCTTGCTGTAAACGCTCACATTTGTATGAGACTTTTTTTTTTTTAAGAGGTGCTTTTACATATATTACCTTAAGGGATATTTACAACAACCTATGTGGTGAGCATTACTATTTTTATTCTACAGATAAAATAAAACAAAAACAAATGACAGGTTTAGTGACAATAATTAACTCACGTAGATCCAGAAAGCAAATTAACAGAAAAAGAATTTAATTATAGGACTTTATTCTACAATGTGCAGCAACCCCATCCTTCCCTCATATATGGTTGATATAACTCTATTAATTCATTTTCACTTTCAGATTTTGTCACCAATTGTGTCCTTCCCTTTTTATTCTTTTATTTTATCTTTAATGTCCCTAAAACTTAAAAAAATAAATAAGTAAAATAAAACACACAAAGAAGAAAAACCAGAGGTCATGAAATATGAAAATTTCATGCTTCCCCTGACCTCAAAAAACTAAGTTAAAATCTTCCATTTTAACTTAGCATAACCAACTACTGGAGCAAAAAAAAAAAAAAAAAAATCCTCTGAAGACTTAAATTTTGAACTCAGCAGTTCACAATTTTTTAAGGCTTATCTGCTCACATATGCTGTGTTTGAATAACTGAACATTCATTGCATCCAACTCTTGTCGCTGAAACAGAACTCTAAGTGAAGCACAGCTGAGGCACAAAGTGTGCTCTCAGATTCCAGAGGAGTCAAAGCTCTCACTGAGAAGATTAGAAAAGGCTTAATGGGTGCAGCACACCAACATGGCACATGTATACTTATGTAACAAACCTGCATGTTGTGCACATGTACCCTAGAACTTAAAGTATAATAATAAAAAAAAAAGTGAGGGATAAATAAAGGCTGTGTGACAAACAGAAAAAAGGAAAGAAAGAAAAGAAAAGGCTTCGTAAAAGAAGGGGAAACAATTCTTTATTCTAGGCCTTAAATGACAATAGGATTTCAAAAGAACACTTGAAGCTTTGGAAATAGGAAAGCCCCCAAGTCAGTGAAGCTCAGAATATATGCAGAAAACAATGAATATTTAACTTATTGGAGACTCGCTTGCCTGAGGAAACTATGGGGAGAACAGCCTGGCAAGCGAGCTTTGAACTGTGCATTAGAGCAGATCTGTCTCAGAGCTTTCTGAGCCAGTGGAAATACCAGCGTCCTTCACCAATAGTAGCAATGGGCCATATGTGGCTGTAGGGCACTTGAAAGGTGATTGGTTTGAATAAAAAACTGAAAGTTTAATTTTAATATTAATGTAAAAGCCAGATGTGGCTAGGGGCTACCATTTTGGACAGTGCCAATCAAGAGAGATTTGAATTACAGAGTGACAGGTTAGTACAGGATTGTAGATCTACCCACAGGAAGCAGACACTGACTGACTGAAGAAGAGAGATGAACTGAGATAATTTGGAGAGGCCAAGGTAAGAAAAGTATAAGATAGATGAATTGGAAGTTGGTATCAAAGAAGATATTAAGGTTGTAACTGATAAATTTGTGAACTGCTGAGTTTAAAATGCAACTTAAGCTCATTTAGCTTGTATGACAAATGTTTGTTCTCCATCAAATTTATGAATTTTTCCAATGTCAAAATGATGTCCATTCTTTCATCTCTCAGTCAACATCCAGAACCCAGCATCATGCCTTACACAAATATATGTTGTGCATGTGATATTGTCTTACAAACTCAACCATAGCTCTGTGTTAATGTTATTAGATATTGTGTTAATGTTAAATATTGATGTTAAATGTTAATATTAGATATTTAATGTTAAATATCTAAGATGGATGAAAGTGACAAGAGTTGGATGTAGTGAATATTCATTTAAACACAACATATGTCAGCAGGTAAGGCTTAAAAAAGTATTTTTTTTCTGTATGTGTGTAAATGTGTGTGTGAGTGTGTGTGTGAGTGTGCAGGTGTGTACTGGTTTATTCTCCCTCAAATTTTTATCTCCAAAGCACTTGTAATGAAAATACATCATCTATATTATTTTAAACCCATAAGAAACAATGTTCTTTTTTCAGCTTCATTAGATTCTTAATTATGGATAAAATATTCTGTAAAGTTAGCCAGTGTCCACTCCTTCATTCTATAAGCTAAAACGATTGTTAAAACAAAAACAGAAAATTTGACTTCTCCAACTGTAAGGCTTGGGATCAAAATATCAAAATCACAAGTAAAATCTCACATTAAACTTGGTAAAACAAAATTATTTTCCTACAGTATTTTGCATAAGAGCAAAGAAAAAGAATAAAACAACAGCAGCAACAGCAACGCAACTTCTCATCTCCAACACAACCATTCTAATCACTAATATCTTTGTATCCACAAATGGACTCATCACTTGGGTGACTTCTCAAATAAATCTTAAATTGTTTTTGGCTCAGTAAATCCTCATATGAAGACGTTCTGGGGATGACTAGGCACCAAATAGCCTTCCATAAAATGTGTTATGGGCCAATATTCACTCTGACCTGGCTTCTCTTCTATATGCTCATATGACATGAGCAAATGCACAGGCAGAGTATCAGGAAAAAACATCAAGAAGTTAGTTTTTCCTTCACATTCATTCAAATGATGCCTGGGCTAACCATGTTTGATGAAGACAGAGTGAATTTATCCAGTTCTCCAGGCAAGGGCTATGTGTATTCTCTCTCTCTAAACGTCTCATTTTGGAGAATCCTCAATTCATCAGTAACTCCTGCAGCTATTGCTGAAACCTTCCCCCTCCTTTATTTAAACCTGAAAAGAAAGTAAAGCCCAGCTGGTGAGGGTTATTGGGTTATCTGGAAGACAAGACTATGGAGATTTGTATTCTTATGCATTCTTTGTCTCACAACAATGGAAATCCTTGAACTTCCAGAGATACTATGTTCTAGCATCTTAATCCTCTTAAAAACTCATTTGCGTTATCTAACACTTACTTGAAATGTTGGGAGCAGAACTTTGGAAAGGGTTTTAGGTCTGGATCTTCCATTTTAACTTTATTGTGTTTTTAAGACTCATTTTTGAGTTTTCTTACACACACATACTGATCCCACATTTTTCTACATATATATTTAAATATGGGCAAATAGCTGTATAAACTCAGGAAAATAAAGCAGTTATTGATATTAGTATATTAATTAATGAATTATCCCTTCATTCACAGAATCCTAAAATCTTAAAATTAAAATTGACCTTAAAGGAAGCTACCTTAAACCATTCTTACAAACTACTGTACTACTACAAGTATTGAATGCCTGGGATCAGAAATGGGAAGAATGCTTCCTTTTTCATGTTTTGTTCCTTCTATTTTGTTTCCAAATGTCCAAGTAGCCAAGTCTCTGGTATGTATCAGAGGAACAGTCAATTTTCAGAGTGAAGTCAAGTGAAAAGTATGCAGATGGCAGTGTAAATGTTAGGAAAGTTTGGGGAAAAATATGCCAACTATGTGCTGTTTTGTTACAGTAACTATAGAACCGTCTCTCCAATGCCACGGACAAGACCCTTGCCAAATGGAATACCCTATTTATAACCCTATTGGGAAGAGGAAATGGTGCCAGGAACAAGATAAAACTATTATCTGTATTAAGAAAAATACTTAAAAGCATGTTTGTATTTGAAAATAAATGTTAGTGGTTAAGAAAAATAATAATGGTAGTTGTAGATCTGGGTGTTGAAACCTGTTGCAAGGCTATTAATTAGTCATCATCTTATCTTCACTGCCATGTCTCTGCCAACTTACCTGTTTGAAGTCATAAATGGAGCTCATAAATGGGCTGTTTGGGAGATATGTGGAAAATAAACAATTTCCCCCACTGGGTAAATAGTTAAGAAATCTCCCTGGGCTCATATGTTTTCCTCCTGTTGGCACTGTTGACTCAGTGCCCATGTGGGATGTACTCCCAAACTGTGCTGCTGCTGGCAATGTTTCCAGTGCCAAGTATTTAGCCTGCAGTCCCAGAGGCAATGAAAAAATAGCTAAGTCCAAGGGAGTGCCATGAGCATATGGACCCTGGTCACAAAAGTGTCACACTGGGAGGGGCTTGGACGTATGCCACAGGCTGCATCAGGACTTATGCCATGGGCTGCCACCCCAAATAATTCCCTCTTCCCCAGGACCCAGAGGAACAGCTTGTTGAATAAACAAGAGACTGAGAGAGTGGTTGAACTGGCACCAGGCCAGCGTCCCTTGCCTTCCCCACTGAATCAATGAAAACTTGGCATATACTACATTTTCAAGGAGCAGGGAAGCATGAAGGCATAATCTCTTTGTCCCTCCTGTGCTTTGTCACTTCATCTTTTCTCCACCTACTTATCTGACTTGGTAGAATACAAACACTTGATATCATTTGGAATAAGACGAAATAAGGGTTGATTCCTGGCTCTTTTGCTAGCTCTGTGCCCCTAAAAGAAAAACAAAAAAGAATATTTAACTAATAAAAGCTTCAATTTCTTTTCAGTGAATGGTACCTACCTTGCTGGTTTGTGGAAAGGTTTAAAAAGGTGATATATAAAGTGCTTTGCACTGTTTCTAGCACATGATAGACAATAAATGTGAACTTGCATATGACCAGATGCACACATTAAACTCTGGACAGTCCAGTTAATTACTCCATAATATTATTATTTAATGATCAAATTTATTTATTGAGTTATATTGTAATATAGACTATTGTCCTATAAGTATATATTTATTAAAATAATCTAATTTTTAACCCTGTATCAAAATTTCTGATAATTCTGTTATGCACAATTATTAAAGACATAATTTCCATGTATTATATATCATGTGTTGTATATTGTATACAAACACATTTTATATATCACAATATTATGTATTACATGTTTTATATATCATATTATGGCTTGTATTACATATTATGGATTTGTAGGTCTCATGTATATGTTACATACATATCACATTTAATATACTATATATTTATTTGTATTATCAATTTATGTTTATATCAATTACAAATTGTGATATATTAGCTTATTTCATGTAAATAACAAACTATAATCATATGATTAATATACTATTAGGGGCTTATTAGATTGTCATACAGATAATTAGATATAATTATTTAAAATAACATGATTTTTTACTATTGTATATGCTATTTATATAAATGTAGGTGTAAACATGCACACACAAGTTTAGTTATTTAATGATCTTTGGTGTGCTTAAGCCACAATTCTCCTGGTTTAGAATTATCACAAGGGAAGAAAATGAAATGTCATGGGACAACCATGTGTCTGAATGAGAAAAGTTTCAGTCGAGGTCCTGACAGGTGTGTGACCCTGGGCATGCCGTTCACCCTCTCTGAATCCTTATTTTCTTACTCTAGTAAAAAGGGAAGGGAACATTTACAGATTTAAATTGGAATAACATATGAAAAGTCTGCAACACACTTCTTAGCTCATAATTAATCAATAAGTGGTAGATGTCTTTATTATCAAAAACTAATTATCATTGTCTATCATTGTAATTATCATGAAGTCTCAGAAATAACATCTGAAAAGCAGCCGTTCACTTATTGAGGATTTCTACATGCAGAGCCGGCTACTGCGATTTCTGTTTTGCTTGGGCCTCATTTGGAGAACAGGGCCAGTTGTTCTCACTTTCTAGTGGTTGGAGAATATTCAAACTGATATCCCTTGTGGAGTAAGATCTTGGGGACAAATATTTCTTCTATTTCAAGGTTTCTTAAATTTCACATGTGATTTTAAAAAGCAAATAAGCCCCTTAATTGCTTCGTTAAGCTAGTCAACACTAATTAAGAAAAGTCAAGTGGAAAAATATTAGAAACTGCTGTGCTTGACTTGAAGCCTCCTCTCTTTCTCCCAGAATATGTTTTGCTTTGCTAAGGAAAGGGAGTTTGTGATTTTCTGTGATAGAATCCACTCTGACCTCCTGGGTTCTGAGCTTGAAATTGAGCTTCAGTCTTTGGGGGTTGATCCTGTTTATTACTGATGAAACATGATTTCTCAACCCCATGAAAAAATGCCTAAGTGCCTTGTAAAGTAGCACAGGGGGTAAACCAAACTATTTTGATGAGTTAGAGTTCAACAAGCTTGAAACATCAGTTTCTTCTCCTTTGATACAGCATAGGAGCTTAAGAACAGTGGGCAAGGGAGGTAGCTCAGTCTTGGAGTGGGAGCTCCGTATGTGAATATGTGCACGTATGCATGTATGTCTGCACCTTTGTGTTTGTGCACTTCTGTGCACACATGCAGTGTTGAGTATGCCGTAGGGAGCTTCTACTTGTCTGCAAGACAAATAGGTCCTGAATTCAGCCTTTTGCTCTTCTCCAAACTTTAGGGCAGTTATTTCTCTTAGTTCTGCTGAAGCTTATAAGAAAAGTGAGTTTTGTTATAGATTTTCCTAGAACTAACTAGGCCATATGTCTGGTTATATCAGCTCCTTTGGAATCTCTCAGATCTAGAGAAAATGATGAAGTAATTCCAGTAACCTGCCTTAACTCTCCTTTATTGTAGTAAACAGCTTCTATATATTGAGCCCTTACTGTGTACCAAATGTTGTTTAGATATTTTATAACCATGGCCACATGTAATTCTCAGGGTACCTCCTCAAGATGCATATTATTATCTCTATTTAATTGATAAAGATATCAAGGCTAAGAGAAATAAATGGCTCATAGCCCCTGAGTTGGTAAGTTGTTGAGCAGGGATTAAAACCCCAAGATGCCTCCTGCAAACTCAGTCTGATTTCCTCTTTACCCCATTATTGAAAAGGCTCTCTTACTGTAATCCTCTGAGTCATACCAGTAATCTTTCCTGGTCCTAGATGAGAAAAACTCAAATTCCTCTTCACTCTAAAAACACTCCTTGGCACAGTGTCTCTGCTAAGCCTGCTCAGCATGCAAACATCCCCTGAAGCTCCACGGTTGGCTTTACCCACAGCCTTCAGGAGCTCAGCACATGTCAAGCCCTTCAGAGGATTTTGGGCTGCTTAAGGGAATCTACTGGAAAAGCAAGAAATATGGAGGACTTTGGGATTGGAATCAGAAGTAATTTTACCTATATTGGCACTTGTGCTGGGGAGACCAGACCTGAGTTATCGAGGGTAATAGGTGATCTCCCCTTGGGGCGTCAGCTCCCGCGGATGGCCTTTCTCCTTGACTATGGATAAGTGAAAAGGATAAGAACCTTGCCTTCATCAGAATAAACTCAACAGAGCCAAAACCATAAGACTCAGTCTATTTTGCAGGCATTGAAGCATGCTGTGACACTAGCATGCCAGACCCCTATTAACTTCAGTAGGGATGGCACTGGGTTCAAGAGGCTAGAGAAGAGACCTAGAGCCAGCAAAAGAGGCCTATGGTTTTATTTGCGGGAACTTACATACAGGGACGGTCCAGTGGTGGCAGGCTGGACAGGAAAACCAGAACTGCTGGAAAAAAAAACATGCAGTTTACATAACATCCTCACCGAGCACCCTCTCCTCAGCAACCTCCACATGAGCACCCTCATTTCTTAAATTATTGCTGTCAGGTCCATCTGCTGTACAGGGTCATTCTCAGGGTAGGCTTCAGTTAAGCTATTGCTGTCAGGTGTGTCTACCATACAGGCACCAATTGCATTGGCCCATTTGAGGGAAAAAAGCTCAGTATGTCTTGAGTGAGGAAAAAGTGTAGAAGCCCTTGTTGGATGTACTGAGGAATCCAGTTCGTAGGCTCCAAAGGGGTTCTGTTAACTCAGCACTGAGCAGTCCCATGAGATTGTGAGTGTTCAATCAGCTTGGGGAGGGATGGCAGTGGGCATCTTCTGCCTGTGGTGGGCATGCTTGTGGGGGTTGAGAGACCTGCCATCCATTAGACTCTTGTGTACTGAAGAGCTTCCTAAGTTTCCTTTCGGCCCAGGACTAGTAGATAAGACAATTCTAGACTTCTCTCATAATGGGTCTGAGCCAGTGGATAGTTCCCTTGCCTTGGACTGAGCAGGATGAAGTCTGCAGGGACGGGGTGGGAGCAGCGCCTGTAGCTCTGATGCTTCAGACACATGTACATTCTTATGAAAACAAATGATCTCTGGCCAGGAACTGAACACAGATAAACTAAGGCACAAAGTGTGCACAATTAAAAAGACCACAACTTTTGTGAAAATGCTGACTTTAAGTAAAATAAGCAAATAAAGGAACAAACAACCCTTACATATTTCCTTCAATTTCTCAGTGTTCTGGAGATTCAGAGCAAGTGATTATGAGACTAAAAAGTTTTATCAGGTAGTTATCAAATTATTCCCACCAAAAATATGAGATAGAATCATGACATTCTTTCCCAACATCTTTAATGAGAGTAGAATGAGGTCTTTGTAATAACAAACAGCTTTTGATATTTCTGTGGGGGGCTATTGCTCTAACTGCTCACAAATCAAGGACAAGAAATAAAATTTATGTAAGAAGAATGTGTGATGAATGTTTTGGGAATTGAAGCATGCAACATAAATGAGCGTAAGGATACAGGTGTGAGAGGCTGTTGCAACCTAGGTCACAGTTCAGAAGGTGGTCTACCCCAGAGCACCTGCCAGTCAGATAAAGAATCCAGGCAAACACAAGGCAGGATATTAATACTCATAGATAAATGAGCTGAGAACTGTGGTCCTGGGGGGGCCTGAAACACTTAACAAAGTAGGGGCTCATGACTAAGAAAAATACAAGGCCAGATCCCAGTTCTAGTGACAAGGTCAGAGGAAATAGAGATGTCAGCAGGGTGACCCAGAGAGTACTAAGTCTCAGACCTCACTGTGGCAAAAAGTGATTAGAATCTAACGAGAGTGCCTGGGTGTCAAACCCAGTCAATGGATACTAGCAAGGGTTCATGATAGTCTGAGCTCCACTGAACTTCACTGTCCCAAAGATTGAAGTGGTGGAAGGCTCCTGATAACTTTGCCAAGAGCAGAAGTGGTGTGAGTACTGGGTACCCTTAGGCCTCCTGGAAGCCCAGAAGATTGAGCCTTAAGAATATGAAGAGGGGACCAGGCATGGTGGCTCACCCTGTAATCCCAGCACTTTGGGAGGCCAAGGCGGGTGGATAATGAGATCAGGAGTTCAAGACCAGCCTGACCAACATGGTGAAACCCCATCTCTACTAAAAATACAAAAATTAGCCGGGAGTGGTGGCATGCACCTATCGTCCCAGCTACTCAGGAGGCTGAGGCAACAGAATCGCTTGAACATGGGAGGCAGAGGTTGCAGTGAGCTGAGATGGCACCACTGTACTCCAGCCTGGGCGACAGAGCAAGACTCCATCTCAAAAAAAAAAAAAAAAGAAAAAGAAAAACTATATATATATATATATATATATTTATATGAAGAGGGTGGAAGATTTCGTATGTTAACACCCTGGAAAGTCATCACTCCCAGATTCTTTCCATGGAGGCTCTCTCGAAAGCAGAATGACTCCCATTCTAGAAGCAGAAGGTGAGTATGGCAAAGGCCTGTGGAGGAGCTAGTGTGAAAGGAACTGACGTGAGGACAGCTACCAACTGGAGTGAGAAAGTCAGGTCTCAGCTACAAGAGCACTAACTCGGCAGGCGAGACCAGTAGGGCCCTCATCAGAAACAGTCCAGATCAGCCACCTTTTTTGACATTTTGAGTCCAAAAATATTCCTATATACTACACTGAAGTGTGTCCCTGAAGGTGGCCCCAGAAATGGTCCAGATGAAGTCCTGGGAAGGCTGTGGAGGTTCTCCTCTTTTGTTTCCTTCTTCAACTTGCTCCAATTACCTTGCTCTCCCATTGAATTTCAAATCACGCCTTGTATCTTCACACTTCAGGTCTTTACCCTAAGCCTTCTCTTTGCTTGGAATGACCTCTTTCCTCTCTCATCATTCAATCTCCATCTCGCCTTTGAAATAAAGCCTACCTTTCTTGCTATTGTGATTACTTTAGCTTGCATGGACTTTTCCTGGCTCTAATATCTGAATCTTGTATTCAATAATCATTCTTTGGTAAATTTTCCTAAGAAAGCCCACTGGACAAAAGTCAGATTCACATTAAACTACAAACTAAAGAGCAGGAAGAGCCCCTAGAGATCCCCTAGCCCTACTATTTCTGTTTAGGTGAGGAGGCAAAAGTGTAGAAGGAAGGCATGATTTCCTTAAAGTCACAAGAGAGTCAAAAGCAGAGAATGCATAAATCCATGTCTGCTGACTCTCAATCTGGAATGTCTTCATACATTTTTTTAAATTTTTTTATGCCTAAGTAGTTTAACTTGAGAAGAAAATGCAATAAGAATCACATTTCCACAGAAGTGATAAGAAATTGGTCAGGGCTCCTTTCTGATGTTTCAGCAGCTATGAGTCTCACTGAAGGTCCCTGTTTTTGCACCTCAGGGTGAATCATGGGTTTCTGAATGGGCAGGAGGAAACTAAGACTAAGTGAGGCTACCCCTGGATGCACTGGAAGCCCTCCCAGGAGGGAAGAGAAAGAGACCTATAACATCAACCTTGAGCTTTCCTTCTTTGTTCCTTTTATGGCCTTCCTCACTTTACGTGAGTTCTGGGATATGAACGTGCTCAGGGGTAGAGAAAGCTGTAATCCCCAGGGCCCTGCACTATAAACTTCATTTCCTCCCTTTATTGCAGTTAACTGCCCATGAACTCTATTAATATTTTGCAAATTGAGATCCCTAAAACACATGTTACTGTTAATTTTAACCTCATGCTAACTAGGATGTGGTCAAATTTTCACAACAAATTCCAAGGATATTTTGATATGCCTTGGAAAAATGCATTTAAAGGTGGCTCTGGGGTATTATTTCTTCTAAGTCTACACATTTTCTTTCAATTCTTGCTGCTTAGGAGCAAGCAGAAGTAAACTGTCTTAGGTGAGGAGGAGCCATAATACAAAGTGATGCAGTTACGATACGGGAGTGACAGAAAGAAGCCTCTACCAGACCAAGAGGGATAGTCAAGGAACATCAACTTTCTGAACATAAACCTTCTGAACTTACCATAGTAAAAATCTGATGTCAACAAAATTGTTATACACTTTTGCATGCAGAATCAATTTACTTCGAAACACTTCACCATTCTGTAAACACAGTTCTTCCCTTAGGCAAAAGCCATGGGTTTTATAAATTTAATGAGGCAAAAATGAATTTTTCCCACCTCCAGGATACCAAATACATTATCACAGAATAGTATCACAAGTGTGACCTCTAAGTCTGATGAGCCACAAATAAGAAACTCCCTTCCTTCCTTCCTTCCTTCCTTCCTTCCTCCCTCCCTCCCTCCCTCCCTCCCTCCCTCCCTTCCCTTCCTCCTTCATTCCTTCCTCTCTCCTTGTCTCCCTCCCTCCCTCCTTTCCTTCTTTGTTTCCTTCCTTCCTTCCCTCCCTCCCTCCTTCCTTTCCTTCCTTCTTTCCTTCCCTCCCTCCTTCCTTTCCTTCCTTCTTTCCTTCCCTCCCTCCCTCCCTTCTTCCCTTCCTTCCCTCCCCCCTTCCTTCCTTCCCTCCATCCCTCCCTTTTCTCTCTCTCTCCCTACCACTCTGCTGCCTCCTTGCTTCCCTCTCTTTCCCTCCTCTCACCTCTCCTTCCCTACCTTTACTTCCCTACCTTTTCTTCTTTTCTGCCTTTCTTTCTCCCTTCCTTCCTTCTATTTACTCATCAAATATTTTCTGAGTACCCATGTTGCCGGGAATTGCTCTAGCCATTGCAGATTCAGTGATAAACATATCCCTGGAAAACATTAATCAGTGATTCCACCTTTGAGATAGGTATTCTTCCCCAAGAACATCAATCTATTCAAGGCACTCACCTTAAAGAGAGGAGAAAATGTCCAGCTACAGAAAATAAAGCAGTGACCATTTTATGAATCATTGAGTCAACAAGCCTGCTTTTTTAGTTTGTTTCCCCAAATGATTCTCCACTTTCTCTCAATCATAATGGTAAGTTCAAGTTCACCTAAATCCTTGTTGCCTCAAATAAGGAGATGGTGTGGTATAGTGACATCATTTTTGTCCTCACAACCAATTATTCTGAGAAAGGTGAGTGAGTGCAGAGCCATTGGAGAGAAGGACATCCACCTTCCTCTGCTTCCTGCCCTTATACAATGCCAAGGTCACACCTGGACCTAAAGGAGAGACATTCCTCTTCCATATATGTTCAATTGATCTTATTCTTCAACTTCCATTGCTCTCCACTTTTTTCTTACCCTTGATTCTAATATAGGTGGCAGCATTCACAATACCTAAGTACCAACTTCTCTGAATACATTCAATAGGAATTCAGTTATTTAGGGAGTAGGGCATCTCCTGAGGAAAAAGTAAATATTCTTCCTACCCTTCCCTACCCTCTTTGTGAAATAACCATGCTTTCTCCTTATGATCAGGGTGTATTACAACTGCCAGTGCATGAACTCTTTTCTTTGCCGGCTGTTCTATGGGTACAGTGGGCCCAAATTGATGAGCAGTGGTCACATTTTTAAGTTAATGAGTCCTATATCTCATGGTAGAAACAGCCCTCAGAATCTAAGGTTTCAGGAACAAGAAACAGAAATCTCCCAAGTAGGTCACTGGGAGTAATGGTGAGTCCAGCCCCAAGAGTTCCCCCTGAGGAATCAATGATAATAATTCATTCTTCTTTTGAGAAAGCCAAGATCCCATCTTGTACCCTCAGCCCAGTGATTTCCTGGGCATACAGATAACCCAGTCCCAGAGAAGGGCTGCTAAGGGCTGCTGCAGGGCTGGCTCAGATGCACATGAAGCTCTGCCCGAGAAACAGAAAGAGAGAGAGAGATCCTTGAGAGTCCACAGCTGTGTGGGGATCTGGGCTTTGAGCCCCCTCAGCTGAAGTCAGCAGCCCCCGGAGTGTCTCAAACCTGCCGCTGGCCTCAAAGCTCAACTTGCTTGGCCAAGGCCCCATATCACTGTAGGACATCCAGGGCTTCAAAGGAGGGCCCCTCAGAGCAGCCTCCTCCTCCCGAACACTTCTCGCCAAAGCACAGCTGAAGCAGGCTTGAAGCTAAATATTTGGATTGAAAGGGAGGGAGGATGCAGCCCCTCTGAGGGGTATTTTACCCAAGCCATTGGGAGAGAACCGGCTCCCAGCGCAGGCATGCTGAGCCCCACAACATTGAAAAGCACTGTAATCACTGTGCAATCAGCTGTACCATGTGCCTGCAAACCTCACAGAAACACAGGCCCTGCAATGTGCATAGTGATTCCCAGCCTGCCTCCCTCATCTCATTTCACCCTCTTCACGACCTTGAGAAGCTGCAGGATGCAATGGCTCTCTTCTTTGTATATGCAGAAATTGAGCATCTCCACAATGGGGAAATGACCTTCTCAATGTTGAACACGAAACAAGGGCCTAAGACTGGACTCTAAGTCGGGCCTTCTGAAGGCAGGATTGACCTCTTCCTTATCAATCCAGGGTTGCTGTTGAATAATAACAATGCCCAACATAAGTACACAATGCTGTAGGGAGGTGAACAGAGCATGGTTTTGGAGAGAAAAGAACCGAGCTGAAGGTTCCATTCCAGTGTCTGTCAGTTCTGTGACCCCAGGACTGTCATGGTTGACTTTATTGAGAAGCAATGTCATCTGGAAAGTGGACACAATGCTGAGATTTGTCCCTACCCCCATTACTCATCTGCACTGGGGGTCACCTGAGCCAGTGTGCATTTAAAAAGTCCTTTCCACCTGCCTGTGCCCTGAACCTGGGAATGATGGTGATGGTGATCATGCCAAAGAAATGAACATCACAGCCTGAAAGAAAATGGGGGCAGAAGAGAGCTTCGACATATTGCCTAGCCCCTTCATTTTATAAACGTAAAAACTAGTTTGTCTAAATCAATCTAGGAAAATGGTAGCAAAGCCAAGCTTAGATCTCCCAGACCTGTCTTGTATCATTATCCTTCTTTTTTTCTTCATGTTCCCAAACACTTAACAAGCACATTTATTCTCTAGGGGAGTAGATAGGACAGATGATATATCCCAAGTTTATGGGTGAGGAAATTATGACACGAGGGTTACAAGAATTACGTCAAATGGCATGATGAGTAAGGAGTGGGCTGGGTTTCACTCTTTATTTGGCCAAAGTAATTTTATTTTAAAATGAAAAACAAAAACAAAACCACTACACTCACACCAAACATTTGCCATCCAAACTGCTCAAAGGGCTTTCTTTATACAGATCTCCAACCATTGCAGGGATCCCTTTTACAGGATCCCTATCACTTGAGCAGCTCACCTTTGCTTAATGAACTCCTGTGTGGTCCTCATCAGACAAATAATTCCATCATTAAATAACCCTTATTTCAAGCAAATATTTACCAATTGCCTGCTGTATGCAGGGGACTAGATGTATCGATTGCGAGAAAGCTCTCCCATGTATTGGAGCAAAATCTGCCTCTCCCTGGCAAGTAGTCATTTTGCCCTCCAGCTTTACTACAATGGCTCCATGTGACTTTGCTATAGAATTTGATGATGCTAACCATTCCCTTCTTCCTAATGCTCTCTCCTTCCTTGTGTCCTGGTAATCAGGCCCCATGTTCTCCTATACCTCTGACTTACTCTTTTCAGTCTCTTTCACTGGCTACTCTTCTTCTCTCTTGGTTCTTAAATATCAGCATTCTCGACAGGACTGATTCACAGCCTCAGAGACATGACTCCCAAATATAAATCAGCCCAGACCTCTATACTGAGCTGCAGACCTGTACGTCAAACAGCTGTAAGACATCTCCATTTTGATGTCCCACAGGCATTTCAATTTTGGCACGTCTAAAATTGAACTTCCACCCTCTAATCCCCAGGAAACCTCCTCTATCCTGTATGCTCTTTCTCTCTATCCCGTATGCTCTATTGTTCCCCATTTAAGCCAAAAACCTGGACATTGTCTTTATTCCCCCCTTGCCTTTGCACACATCCTAACGCCTTAGTTCTACACCACACCACCTCTTGAACCTGCCCTTTCTTCCATTCCCACTCCTATTGATTTAGGTTGGACCTAAATCATTTTAGTTCCCCTATAGTATACAATAGACTTCCAGTTTCCACTGTGGATTCCTTGTAATTAACTCAACACAATAGCACTAAAGTGTTCTCTCTAAAATGTGATACATTTGGTCACGCTTTCCCTGCTAAAAAACCGGCCAATGGTGCTCCTCCATCAAAGGATAATGTCCTGATTTTATATGATGGGCTAAGGAGTCTTTAATTATCCAGCCCCTGCCTACTTTCCAGGCTCATTTCCATTTGCTTCCTGCAAAGTTCTCTGAGGTCCTCTCACTCTAAAGTCTAGGCATTTCCTTAAACATGCTGTGCTCTCTCTGACCTCTGGTCCTCATCAAAGTCTTTTTAACTCCAAGATGTTCTTTCCTTCAAAGGATACATTTGATTATTCCCTGCTATCTTTGTGATGCCTTCCCAAACCCCAGCTAGGTAGAGCTGGTCTCTTCCCCTGACATACCTTGGCCATAGAATAATCTTATATAACATAGCTGGTTGCTGTGTGTCCCTTTACCTCACAGTGAGCATCTAGATAGTGCATACTACTTTTTATTGGTTTCTGTATTCTACTGCTTAGCATAGGCCTGGAATACAGTACGTGCAGTACAGTTGTTGGCTCAATGAATTAGTTAAATAAATGAATGTATGGATATGTGTATTTCATACCTTTACTATTTCACCTTTTCAAGCTTGCCCTAAAATGGTTGGCTATGACATTTTTTATAGTCATACAGCCCACTGAACCAGATTTTTATCATTTAAGTCTAACTAGAAAAATCTTTCTATTTACAGCAAGCAGTTCAGTGCAACCATGAGTGACCCAAAGAAACTGGAAGCAACTAAATTTTTAAATAGAGTGTTATCTCCTCTTCACTAATTCCGACTCCCCAGCATGTCATGTCTGAAAGGGGATTGTTGCCCTGCCTTTGTATCCCTACTGCAACCCTAGAAAAATGATGGCTGCGAAGGGACATTCACTTGCCATGGCCTCCCTTCTTCTTCCTGACAATTCCTTTCCTCTATTTCACCAAAGTCATCATTAGTGAATACTGCCTGTTTGCTTGAGCTGTTTTTGTTTTTGTTGCCATTTAGGATCTCAGATTTATTTCCAACTAAACGATGATCAGCTTAAGACTGGAAGAAAAATATGTTTTTCTACATTATTCTGTTCTCTGGTCTACAGCAACATTCAGAAGGTGTACCAAGAAAAAGAAAGTTTGCATTGGATTTGGTTTAGTTTTGGTCAAGTTCTAGCTAGATTCTTGTTATGATGTTCCTGTTATACCTGCTGACCTACTGTGTGGTTAAATGTCATAATGCAAGACATTAAGCAACATTTTTTTTTCTCCTTCTGGTTCCCCCTCATCAACTTGTATAGTTAAGACCATTCATCACAGGGATTATTTCTCATGGTGGGATCAGAGAGCAGAAGAGAAAATTCTTGTCTATTAAATATTAAAACATTGATGTTAAAAGACATAGATGTACAAAGCAAATGTGTTTGTAAGAATTCAGATCTCCTATCCTCTCCACTTAACCCCAGACAATCTGGACACCCACAAACTGGGGAGGAAAAGAAGGATTAGAGAAAGTCACTGGATTAGATATTGGCCTATGACCTGCCTTCCACCCTGAGTAAGCTCCTGAGAAAAGAGAGACACAGAAACTCCCCACATCAGTCTGAGCATTTCATGGCCATCTTTACCTTCCTCCCAGACAAAAATGGTGCATCGGTGAAAAGAAAGTAAGCATTGGAGAGAAGCTTTTGATAGCACATGATGCCTGAGCAGGCACAGTGACTCTGTGAGGCACACAAGTCAGCAAGCGGCCTCCCCAGGCCCTGCGGGTCCCAGGTGGCATGGAGAGAAGAGCTAGGAGCTAACTTTTCTGTGTTCCTAGAGGGAGTGGGAGTCAAGGGTCATGTGCTCCAGTGACCTAGATTAGACGCTGATCACATAGCAAAACATGTGGGCTGACCTTGCTGCCACTGATAGGAGCTCAAGCCCCCTCTCTGTGGGCCAATATTAGGAAGGTGCATGCATCTAACAATAATAAGGCAACAATATTCCAATATGGTACCAAAGGGCCTAGACCAAGATGGAGATGACTCTATCTCTGCCACCACCAAAACAAGGTTGTAGTTGCATAAGTCTCTGACTTTCCCACTTATTCCCACCCTCCCCTGTGCACTGCTCTGCATCTCACACCAGAGCTACCATTTCGTCTCAACGCTAGGGAGAATGATAATAAAGGAAGAATAGTCTTGCTGAGGAATAAATTTCCAACCTGAAGTGCTCCCCCTAACCAAAACAACAACAATAACAAAACTGAATTTGATCGAGTTTCTTCTATAATGGAGAGATTTATGTTTTACTGAAGAAGTCAAATTGTGGACAAAAATTTCAAAATTATATTGACAACTTGTAGAATATAACAATGGCAATAGTTTGCACACCTAAACTTGTAATTATGAAGTTCATGTATTTTACATACAAATGGAAGTTTAGGTGGGACAACCAGTATGGGTCTGAAATTCTTACAGTGAATTTCCTTTCTCTGCAGCAAAACTTTCCAATCATTCAAACTTAAGTCTGGATTCATTTTTGACCCCATTCCTCCATGACCTATATTTAGTTAACCACCAAACCCTGGTAATTACACCCACACAGTATATTTCTATACTTCCTTTCTACTTCATCCCTACTGTCACTCAATTGGGTCAAGCCTTTGTCATTTCTTAATATTAAAATATTTTAAGTTGTTCTCTTTGCTTCTAGTTTTCCCCTGACCCTGTACTTATTTCCGGAATAACTTAAGAAAGGAATGATATGGTTCCAGAACTCTGCATAACACTCTCCAGCATCCACGGATTTGATTTCTATGTCCTTCATCTGACACTGAAGTCCACCCAAAGTGAGGTGCTCTACGAATGGGGAAGACACATTGCCTGACACAAAGCACAGGTGTTAAGAGCTCAGCTTTGGCGTCAGACATCTCTGGCTGTGTGAATTTAACACTATTAAACCTCATTAAGTCTCAATATTCATATAGCAAGTGGGAAAAACAGTTCATGTGATCACAGAGATGATGGTGATCTCATGTCTAGCATAGGGTCCAACACCTTAGTAAGTGTTCCACAATTTTCCTATTGATCAAAAGTATGTATTTAGGGCCACTATGGCAATTACCTTCATTGCTGCTATTATTACTCCATGCCTGGCCAATACAAAGCAGCTTTCATTATGGCTCCATGGCATGACCTAAGCCCCAAGCCCCTCTCACACCCACCTCTCCCTCGATATCCCTCCCTAGGCAGCAGAATGAGATTCCATGTGCTTCTTTGTTTATGCTGACAACTTTGCCAAGATTGTCCATCAACACAGAACACTTTGAGCATAACATTTTTTACCTCTTGACTTTGACCCTGAGGACTTCGAATAAAATTATTTCCTTCAGAGTTTTGTCAGCACTGTTGAATTTCCAGTGAAGAAACATTTTCTTGAGTGAACTCCAAGCTAATTAAATTCTTAATCTGCACATTCCATTTTTATCTGCATTTTAAATTATTTTCAACTGATCAGTTAATTATCTCTAAATAATATAATTAGGGTGTATCTATTTTTTGTCAATAACAAACATCATGTATCATTTCTAAAATCATGGAGTTTTTGTGGTTACTATTTACATTATGGTCAATTTTCCTGGGTTGTATTTCATAGCCTACTTGATTATTCGCTTATCAACAGATTTTATCAACTCTATATTTGTATCCTTTGTCAGTTTTGTGTTTTGATTATTATTTGTACTGGTAATGTGTTTACACATTGGAGAAAATCCTGAGGATGTTTACTTTTTAGATAATCCATAGAAAAGTAAATGAGGGCAATTTTTGAGAAATGCTTAGAGGGAGAAATGCCAGAGAGATAACTAAGAAAGAGAGAGAGCTGAATAGATAGAGAAAGAGATATGGGGGCAGGAAAGGGGAAGAAGATTCTCCTGAGTTTAAGTTCCACAGAAACATCAAAAGCAAGACTCCTGGGTGAGTGATTTAATAAAGAAAGGTTCCCAGGGTGGACCAAGGAAGGAGAGGAGGGAAATTTTTATATTTACAAAAATGTTGAAAAGGCATCTGAAGGGATTTAGAGGTAGGATTGCTAGATATAGCAGCTAAAATAGAGGACTCCCAGCTATGTCTGATTCTTAGATAAATAACCAGTAATTTTAAAATATAAGTATGTCTTATGCAAGATTTGTTGTTTATCTAAGCTTTAAATTTAACTGACATTGTCCACTACAACAGCACAAGAGATGGAGTGTGGAGGAGGGAAGAGGCCCCAGTCACTCTTATATCCTGGTTGCTGAGTTCTTAAATGCACAGGGGCATTCAAAGTAATTTGGGGGCTAAACATTGGGATCATAATGGATGGTAGAAGCACCCTATTCCAATGTCATATGCCCCTCTCCCCAATCTTTAAGTCCAACTTCAGCTGAGGGTAATTCTTAGACATACTGTGATCTTTAAACACACACACACACACACACACACACACACACACACACACACACACACATTACTGCCACCAATACCAACAACAACAACAATGTATTCCTTGACTTCAAAAGTAATGAATGCCATTTTAGAAAATTTAGAAAATATACAGAGTATTTATTAAAATAGATAAAAGATAATTCATTATCACTACAATGGTGCATTTTTTCATTCTTTTTTCTAGGCATTCTATGTATTTTTGCATGTATTCACTAGTATTTTTTTCTTTTTCATGGTTTTTTCAAAACTAGGACAACACTCCAAATATTGTTTTAAATCCTACTTTTCAAAATTAACATTATTCTGAGAATTTCTCATCCTTAAGTGTAATTTGAAAGCATAAATTTTAATGAATGTGTATTTTATCACATGGATAAATTATAATCTATTTATAAATTCCATTATTTTGGACACAGGTTATTTATAATTTGTGGTTAATATAAACAACACTGTGGATAACTATGTAAATTTTTATCAGCATAGCTTATCGCCTTGAGATTACTCCTCAAGCACTTTACACTCCATTGTGGACCTATTTTGCCAACCACTAGCTGGAAAGGTAGAGAGCTGTTTCATTACTCGATGCAACAGTTTATATCAGGATAAGATTATTTTCACTAACCACAAAAATAATATTCAGGTATGAATTGGAGGGTCAATTTATATCTTCAAATCTCTAAAGGTTGTTAAAAGAAAATAAGAAACAACAAGAACAAAATATTCTGGATGGATCTGAAAGTAGAAAAAGACCCAACTGAAGAATTATGGGCAGGCAGATTTTAGTTCAACATGAGGAAAGGCATCCTGAAATTTCTGTGAAGCGACAGAAATGGCTCCCTTGAGTGACAGTGAGCTCTGTCTCATGTATGGGGAACGGAATGGAGACCTATCCTTGGAGAAGTGGCAGAGCACTATGGCTGAGGGCAGGGACTCTAGAGCCAGAGGGTTGGGTTTTAACCCAAGTAATACAGCTTGAATGTTATGTTGCCTCCAAATCTCATACTGAAATGTGATCCCCAGTGTTGGAGGTGGGGCCTAGTAGGAGATGTCTGGGTCATGGGTGTGGACCCCTTATAAATGACTTCGTGCCATCCTCATAGTAATCAGTTCACAGGTAAGCTGCTTCTTTAAAGGACTCTGGCACCTCCTCCTCTTCCTCTCTTGCTCCCTCTCACCACGTGGCACTCTAGCTTCCTCTTTGCCTTCTACCATGATTGTAAGCTCTCTGAGGCCCTCACTAGAAGCAGATGCTGGCACAATGCTTCCTGTACAGCCTGCAGAACCATGAGCCAAAATAAACTTCTTTTCTTTATACATTACTCAGTCTTAGGTATTAATTTATAGCAACTCAAAACAGACTAACACACCTAGCTCTGCCATTTTCTGACTGTGTGATCTGGGGCAAGTGGTATAACTGCTTTGGGCTTTAGTGTCCTTATCTGTAGAATGGAAATTATTCCTAATGGTAGTTGTGAGGATTAGATGAAAAATGTCTGTGTAGTGCCAGAACTGTCCTAAACATTCAATAAATGTTAGCACTTGTTTTAAGTGTTGTTACTGTAGACAAGTTTGATTAGGCAATATAATTGGCTAACAGCTCACAGAATTTGGGAATCTATACTGATTCTCCCACTGTGACTGTACCGCTATAGTGATGTCACTCCAATAGACCATCCTGGCATTCTGCAGGGTACACTCTGGTTCTGTTTGTTTCCAGGTCTGTGCCTCATTATTTACCTTTTTATGAGTAAAAATAACTTCAGTGCCCTTCATTTTGCAAGTCACGATGGAGGCCAACTCTAGCTTTGTAGCTTATCCACACTGGAATCAAATAGCTGCCTTGTAAAAGGAGTGTTGCAATCTTTAAATGCCCATAAATAAGGATTTGAACATTTATCTCATATCATGTGATTTGGTAAAAGTAAACAGAAAGTCTTTTAGTGGAAGAGTAGAAGTGATGACTGAGTGCAATGATATAAAACAGGAGGGTTAGGTTGGGAAAGTGTGTGAACCGTAAATAGATGAAGGAGAAAAGTGTGGTTGGTACAAGAAAAGTCAGCTTTCTGTATGGCAGGCAAAGCCAGTTCACAGATGATGCCAGCTAAAAGAGAATGACCTGCAGAAACTCAGTAAATAGAGAAGGCTCAATAGTCTCCTCTGTTTATGTTACCCCTAAAAACTTCCCATGTCTGCTCTGCAACCTCCCTCCCATAAGTAGCCAGGAGGATATATTAAAATAAGGAGTTATCTTCCTATTTGGAAAACCAAATCTTAACTGGAACCAGGACTGAAGTCCGTGAGACATGGCAGGTCTCAGAAAATATAATCAACTGCTAACTCACTGAAGTTAGATTAAGGAAGGTAGAACACTAGAGCCAGACATGCCCCCAAACTGCCGAAGATTACAGGCAAATAGAGGACCCACGTTACAGAGTAGAAAGTGAACATTAGAAAATTGTGTAAAAGACAGCTAATTGTTGGAAATACAAGTAAAATTGTTGAAAATAAAAACTCAGAGAATTCATTAGTAGCAGACTACACCATGGGGAGTAGACAATAAGAACTGGAGAGGCTAAGGAGGACAGCAGTAAAGATAGGATAGAAGACACCTTGGTATGATCACGTTCCTCTGAAAAGTCTCCTGTGGCATCTCTTTGTACCATGTATCCCAATACTGCTTAGAATCAAGAAGAGAGGGTCAAATTCACTTTCAAAGATCTATAAACTTACCAGGGCCTCTGAAACTGACATCTCTTGTCCAAAATTCTAGAAACCCTTAGCCCTAAAATATGGATTGTTCACAAGGAATCTTTACAGTCTCTAATTTTGTTAGTGCTTAGAATGCTGAAATGCCTAAGAGATTGCAGCTGGGATTTTTTTCCAACTACACCCTCCATGGATAGGTTTGGCATGATGGCTGCTGAAAAGAGACCACCTGCTGGCCACTTAAGCTATCAGCTCCCATGACTAGCACCAACTCATGATAAGAATTCTACACTTTATTTTATCCTGTAATTTGGTCATAAATATGTATTAGAAAAGGCTTAGAATTTTTTTTAAGTAAGCTCTAGATCAACATGTGTATTGTAAGCTTAAAATCCACCTTGCTCTTAGAGACTTTCTTCTAGAAAATACCTAAGAGTTAGATCATGGAATTGGATATACCTTCAATTAAGGACGGTTCTACAATCTAGGAGAGGGGCTAAAGTCAAGTGACCCCAACAGCCCATGAAAAGATGGGGAGGTGAACAAGAGAAGACCATGGCAAAAGTAGTCATGATAGAGTGGACCAAATCAATGAAATGGTTGAAGAGCTCTTTGCTGAGATTGGTAGAAGCATAGGGAAGATGCTTGTGGGTGATTCAGGAGTGACCCCAGAGAAAGGGAGGACAAAATGGCAGTACTGGGCATGTGTTTGTTGTTGTTGTTTTTCTTAGCCTCAGATTCCCAGTTTGCTGAGCCAGACTTATCTAAACCACATTAATAACTACAATCATTCTTTCCTCTTCCTGTTGAGGTTAACCATTGATAGGTTCTAGTTAGCCTCCCTTCAACCCTCCAAAAACCAGTGGCACATTTAATGGTTACTTTCCTTCTCGAGAGGTAACTCTGGGAACTTCTCCCACCAAGTGAAGAATGCTGGAAATACATTTTAAATGAGGCAGAGAAGACTCCTAAACACATTGTGGGTGAAGATAGTGGGATTAGACTGTGGCATTACTATCAGTTCCTTTCAATTTAATTCGACCACTTATTTTAGACCTACTGGTATCGCAAGACTGTGCCAGCCTTAATGATTCTGACATGAATAACAACAGCAACAGTTTCACTCAGCACCTTTAATACTCTAAAATTTCTTGGGACATATGTCCTTTCAAGTATTCTCACTTTTAAGAGAAATTGTAATGTGGCAGGAAGACCATGGGCTTAATAGCGAATCCAAATTCTGCTACTACTTAACAATATGAATCTAAGCAAGTTACCTCCTCATTTTGAGACAGTGTCTTTATTTGCAAAATATGGATTATATATATTTTAAAGTATAGATATGAAGGTTAACTATAATGTCTATTAGGCATCTGGCAACTTTTCATGCTCACAGTAGGTGTTCAGTCAATGGTGGTATCACCATTGCTGCTAGTTTCCCTGTGGGCCCCTAAGCCAATCTGCTGCTGCTCTTGCCACCTCTGAAACTGCTCTTGCTGTTGGAACTGCCATTACTCTTGTTTTTGCCATCACTCAAAGGTGTCCCAAATCTTGGAATAGTTATCCTAGGAATTATAGTCGCTGATGAGACTTTGTAAAAGGCTTTCTGAACTTTCAGGTATTGTCATCCTACAACACAAAAACTTGAAATGAGTTACCAGGAATCTGCTTCAAGGATAACGAAGTGAAATTACTGTATTTCATCTCAAGCATATTTTTTCTCTGAAATTCCAGTGTTTCAGAATAGGGCCTCTGAACCTTACTTAATTATATTCCAGTTCAAAATGAGTTTACTAATTTCTAGGACTTCCTCAGACACTAAAGCAGATTTTTACCTTCTTTTGTTTCAAGATTGTAACCCCAGTGACATAGGGTCCCAGTCCTCAAGCCCCAGACCTCCTTTAAACCATTTCTTCCAGATACCTAAATCTTAATAAAAATTCTAGTAGTATGCAGTATGTTCCAGAATTTCTCTGGTTTAAACAGAGAATATTTCCTATTCCTTTCCACTGTGCCCCTCCATACCTGTGTGAGGTTCTACAGATAGAAACATGAACCATACTCAAGCCTCCTTCCTATGCTCATTCTTCAGTGGATGCATCAAATACTCACCGGCTACATTACAATTGATTTACTACACGTGTCAAAGCACAGTTGATTATAGGTTCCCAACAGGGATCAAGAAGGGAAAGGTAAATCAGGAAAGGCCTCATTAAGTAGGAGCCATTTGAGTAGTCTTGGGGTAAGATTTGATTGGCCAAAAAAGTATGACGGTACTTTCAGCCTTAGGGATCAAAATGCACAAAGCCATAATTCAAAATTGCATGGCACATTATAGGAAATGGCAAGTGCTTTTGTAATGAAGGAGCATAGGATGTTTGCAGAAAGGTTATTGAGATGAGCCTACAAAGAATAGTTGAATACAGATTGAAGAGGGCCTTGAGTGCCATAATAATGAGGTAGAGTCTTTTCAGCAGTGATGACTTAATAGGTTTTGAGCAAGACAGTGATGTGAGGAATGTAGGAATCAGAAGGGAACTTTATAAAATAGTGATTGTCCAAGATGAAATGAGAGACTAAATTGGGTGGGATAAATAAAGACTCTTAGATAATGCAGTTTTGAGCTTACTCTTGAAGAAAGATATAACTGAATTTAAGAGACAGTGGTGACTCAGGGAGAGAAGTTTTCTATGGCAGGCATAGTGACTGTAGTTGTTATTTTGCAGTGTCTTCTCTGTTCCAATGCTCCTCACTCTTGCTATGGTCAATGTCTACTCTTAGGGCATGGAGTGGACACTCTGAGTGGAGTTTGCAGTTTTCACACATGACTCTTGGAAAGAGGTGGGAAATAAGATTGGCTGGAACTGGAATATGTTAATTCTTTATGAGAAATAAAATGAACTCTGAAGCTCCAAGAAGGTGGATGGGAATAGAAAGGCTGCTGGAGAAGGAATGAGCCCAGAGGATTCAATGGGACCAAGACTCTGGGGAGGCTGGAGCAAGGGAGCAAGTGAGAGCCAAAATGAGCAAAATTTGATACCTTCATGGGAGTAAAAATAAAAATAAAGTGGGTTCTATGATAATGATTCTTCCTACTATGAGCCCTTCAGAGCAGAAACTCTGTCTCCACTATCACAGCCCTTGGCACCCAAGCACAAGGGCCAATAATTATTAGTCCAGAAATGAAATTAAACCAGGAGAAATAACAAAATATTAGCTTTATCTTAAACATACAGACACCAAAATCATGGCAGAAGTTCAGTCTAAGTTGCTATGGAGGCTATATAATTATCACAAAAAAAGTGCCACAGCAAAAACTCTTCCAGGATTCCAGTAGAAATCACCTCTGGAGCCATCTTACAAACCACTCAAGATAGCCCGTTACCATTCTTTATAGTCATCTCCGGCTTTTGAGCCCAACGTGGTGCCTGGTCTATGTCTTGACTGTGGTAACAGATACACAAATCTAAACAAGTGATAAAATTGCAAATAACTAAACACACACACACACATGCACATAAGTACAACTAAAACCAGGGGAGTTTGAATTAGACAAGTAGATCGTACCAATGTCAGTATCCTGGTTGTGATAGTGTATTATGTTATGGTTTTGTAAGACATTGTCATTGGGGGAAACAGAGTATAAAGTGCCTAGAATTTCTGTATTCTTTCTTTCTTTTCTTTTCTTTCTTTTTTTTTTTTTTCCTGAGACAGAGTTTCACTCTTGTCGCCCAGGCTGGAGTGCAATGGCATAATCTCAGCTCACCGCCTCCCGGGTTCAAGCAATTCTCCTGCCTCCAGAGTAGCTAGGATTACAGGCATGCGCCACCACGCCTGGCTAATTTTGTATTTTTAGTAGAGATGGGGTTTCTCCATGTCAGTCAGGCTAGTCTTGAACTCTCGACTTCAGGTGATCAGCCCGCCTTGGCCTCCCAAAGTGTTAGGATTACAGTCGTGAGCCACCACACACAGCTTGTATTATTTCTTTATTTTATTTTATTTATTGTACTTTAAGTTCTGGGGTGTATGTGCAGAATGTGCAGTTTTGTTACATAGGTATACATGTGCCATGGTGGTTTGCTGCACCCATCAACCCATCACCTACATTAGGTTTTTCCTAATGCCATCCCTCCCCTAGCTCCCCACACCCTGAAAGGCCCCGGTGTGTGATGTTCCCCTCCCTGTGTCCATGTGTTCTTATTGTTCAACTCCCGCTTATTAGTGAGAACATGCCGTCCTTGGTTTTCTGTCCTTGCATTAGTTTGCTGAGAATGATGCTCTTCAGCTTCATCCATGTCCCTGAAAAGGACAAGAACTCATCCTTTTTATGGCTGCATAGTATTCCATGGTGTATATGTGCCACATTTTCTTTATCCAGTCTATCATTGATGGATATTTGGGTTGGTTCCAAGTCTTTGCTATTGTGAATAGTGCCACAATAAACATATGTTTGTATGTGCCTTTATAGAAGCATGATTTATAATCCTTTGGGTATATACCCAGTAATGGGATTGCTGGATCAAACGGTATTTCTAGTTCTAGATCCTTAAGGAATCGCCACACTGTCTTCCACAATGGTTGAACTACTTTACACTCCCATCAGCAGTGTAAAAGCATCCCTATTTCTCCACATTCTCTCCAGCATCTGTTATTTCCTGAATTTTTGATGATCATCATTCTAACTGGTGTGAGATGATACCTCATTACAGTTTTGATTTGCATTTCTCCAATGACCAGTGATGAAGAGTTTCTTTTCATGTATTTGTTGGCTGCATAAATGTCTTCTTTTGAGAAATGTCTATTCATATCCTTTGCCCACTTTTGATGGGTTTTTTTGTTTTTGTTTTTGTAAATTTGTTTAAGTTCTTTGTAGATTCTGGATATTAGCCCTTTGCCAGGTGGATAGATTGCAAAAATTTTCTCCCATTGTGTAGGTTGTCTGTTCACTCTGATGATAGTTTCTTTTGCTGTGCAGAAGCTCTTCAGTTTAATTAGATCTCATTTGTCAATTTTGGCTTTTGTTGTCATTGCTTTTGGTGTTTTAGACATGAAGTCTTTGTCCATGCATATGTCCTCAATGGCATTGCCTAGGTTTTCCTCTAGGATTTTTATGCTTTTAGGTCTTATGTTTAAGTCTTTAATCCATCTTGAGTTAATTTTTGTATAAGGTGTAAGGAAGGGGTCCAGTTTCAGTTTTCTGCATATGGATAGCCAGTTTTCCCAACATCATTTATTGAATAGGGAATCCTTTCCCCAATGCTTGCTTTTGTCAGCTTTGTCAAAGATCAAATGGTTATAGATGTGTGGTATTATTTCTGAGGCCTCTGTTCTGTTCCATTGGTCTACATCTCTGTTTTGGTACCAGTAACATGCTGTTTTGGTTACTGTAGCCTTGTAGTATAGTTTGAAGTCAGGTAGCATGATGCCTCCAGCTTTGTTCTTTTTGCTTAGGATTGTCTTGGCTATGCAGGCTCTTTTTTGGTTCCATGTGAAGTTTAAAATAGTTTTTTCCAATTCTGTGAAGGAAGTCATTGGTAGCTTGATGGGGATGGCATTGAATCTATAAATTACCTTGGGCAGTATGGCCATTTTCACGATATTGATTCTGCCTATCCATGAGCATGAAATGTTCTTCCATTTGTTTGTGTCCTCTTTTATTTTGATGAGCAGTTGTGTGTAGTTCTCTTTGAAGAATTCCTTCACATCCCTTGTAAGTTGGATTCCTAGGTATTTTATTCTCTTTATAGCAATTGTGAATGGGAGTTCACTCATGATTTGGCTCTCTGTTTGTCTGTTATTTGTGTATAGGAATGCTTGTGATTTTTGTACGTCGATTTTGTATCCTGAGACTTTGCTGAAGTTGCTTATCAGCTTAAGGAGATTTTGGGCTGAGACAGTGGGGTTTTCTAAATATACAACCATGTATCTGCAAGCAGAGACAATTTGACTTCCCTTTTCCTATTTGAATACTCTTTATTTCTTTCTCTTGCCTAATTGGTCTGGCCAGAACTCCCAATAATATGCTGAATAGGAGTGGTGAGAGAGGGCATCCTTGTCTTGTGCTGGTTTTCAAAGGGAATGCCTACAGCTTTTGCCCATTCAGTATGATATTGGCTGTGGGTTTGTCATAAATAGCTCTTATTATTTTGAGATGTGTTCCATCAATACCTAGTCTATTGAGAGTTTTTAGTACGAAGGGCTGTTGAATTTTGTTGAAGGCCTTTTCTGCATCTATTGAGATAATCATGTGGTTTTTGTCATTGGTTCTGTTTATGTGATGGATTACATTTATTGATTTGTGTATGCTGAACCAGCCTTGCATCCCAGGGATGAAGCCGACTTGATCCTGGTGGATAAGCTTTTTGATATGCTGCTGGATTCTGTTTGCCAGTATTTTATTAAGGATTTTCGCATTGATGTTCATGAGGGATATTGGCCTGAAATTTTCTTTTTTTGTTTTGCCTCTGACAGGTTTTGCTATCAGGATGATGCTGGCCTCATAAAATGAGTTAGGGAGGAGTCCCTCTTTTGCTGTTGTTTGGAATAGTTTCAGAAGTAATGGTACCAGTTCCTCTTTGTATCTCTGATAGAATTCAGCTGTGAATCCATCTAGTCCTGGACTTTTTTTTTTGGTTTGTAGGCTACTAATTACTGCCTCAATTTAAGAACCTTTTATTGGTCTATTCAGGGATTAGACTTCTCCTCATTTAGACTTGGGAGGGTGTATGTGTCCAGGAATTTATCCATTTCTTCTAGATTTTCAAGATTTCTAGTTGATTTGTGTAGAGGTGTTTATAGTATTCTCTGTTTGTAGTTTGTATTCCTGTGGGATCAGTGGTGATATCCCCTTTATCATTTTTTATTGTGTCTATTTGATTCTTCACTCTTTTCTTCTTTATTAGTCTGGCTAGTGGTCTATATTTTCTTGATCTTTTCAAAAAACCAGCTCTGGGATTCATTGATTTTTTTTTTTTTTTGAAGGGTTTTTTGTGTCTCTATCTCCTTCAATTCTGCTCTGATCTTAGTTATTTCTTGTCTTCTGCTAGCTTGTGAATTTGTTTGCTCTTGCTTCTCTAGTTATTTTAATTGTGATATTAGATCTTTCCTACTTTCTCTTGTAGGCATTTAATGCTATAAATTTCCCTCTACACACTAGTTCAAATGTGTCCCAGACATTCTGTTGCATTGTGTCTTTGTTCTCATTAGTTTCAAAGAGCATCTTTATTCCTGCCTTCATTTCATTATTTACCCAGTATTCATTCAGGAGCTCCTTATTCAGTTTCCATGTAGTTGTGCAGTTTTGAGTGAGTTTCTTAATTCTGAGTTCTAATTTGATTACACTGTGGTCTGAGAGACTGTTTATTACGGTTTCCATTCTTTTGCATTTGCTGAGGAGTGTTTTACTTCCAATTACGTGGTCAATTTTAGAGTAAGTGCGATGAGGTGCTGAGAAAAATGTATATTCTGTTGAGTTGGGGTGGAGAGTTCTGTAGATGTCTATTAGGTCCATTTGATTCAGAGCTGAGTTCAAGTCCTGAATATCCTTGTTAATTTCCTGTCTCATTGATCTGTCTAATATTGACAGTAAGTGTTAAAGTCTCCCATTGTTATTGTGTGGGAGTCTAAGTCTCTTTGTAGGTCTCTAATCACTTGCTTTATGAATCTGGGTGCTCCTGTATTGGGTGCATATATATTTAGGATAATTAGCTCTTCTTACTGCATTGATCCCTTTACCATTACGTAATGCCCTTCTTTGTCTCTTTTGATCTTTGTTAGTTTAAAGTCTGCTTTATCAGAGACCAGGATTGCAACTCCTGTTTTTGTTTTTTGTTTGTTCATTTGTTTGTTTTATTTGTTTGTTTTGTTTTGCTTTTTGCTTTCCACTTCCTCCATCCCCTTATTTTGAGCCTATGGGTATCTTTGCATATGAGTTGGGCCTCCTGAATACAGCACGCTGATGGGTCTTGACTCTTTATCCAATTTGCCAGTCTGTGTCTTTTAAATTGTGGCATTTAGCCCATTTAAATTTAATGTTAATATTGTTATGTCTGAATTTGATCCTATCATTATTATGCTAACTGGTTATTTTGTCTGTTAGTTATGCAGTTTCTTCATAGTGTTGATGGTCTTTACAGTTTGGTATGTTTTTGCAGTGGCTGGTGCTGGTTGTTCCTTTCTATGTTTAATGCTTCCTTCAGGAGTTCTTGTAAGGCAGGCCTGGTGGTGACAAAAATCTCTCAGCATTTGCTTGTCTGTAAAGGATTTTATTTCTCCTTCACTTATGAAGCTTAGTTTGGCTGGATACGAAATTCTGGGTTGAAAATTATTTTCTTTAAGAATGCTGAATATTGGCTCCCACTCTCTTCTGGCTTGTAGGGTTTCTGCTGAGAGATGCACTGTTAGTCTAATAGGCCTCCCTTTGTGGGTAATCCAATGTTTCTCTCTGGCTGCCCTTAACATTTTTTCCTTCATTTCAACCTTGGTGAATCTGACAATTATGTGTCTTGGGGTTGCTTTTATCGAGGGAGTATCTTTGTGGTGTTCTCTGTATTTCCTGAATTTGAATGTTGGCCTATCCTGCTAGGTTGGGGAAGTTTTCCTGGATAATATCCTGAAGAGTGTTTTCCAACCTGGTTCCATTCTCCCCGTTACTTTCAGGTACACCAATCAAACAGAGATTTGGTCTTTTCACATAGCCCCATATTTCTTGGAGTCTTTGTTCATTCCTTTTCATTCTTTTTTCTCTAATTTTGTCTTCTTGCTTTATTTCATTAAGTTTGTCTTCAATCTCTGATATCTTTCTTCTGCCTGATCGATTTAGCTATCGATACTTATGAACGAAGTTCCTGTGCTGTGTTTTTCAGCTCCATCAGGTCATTTATGTTCTTCTCTAAACTGGTTATTCTAGTTAGCAATTTGTCTGACCTTTTTTCAGGGTTCTTAGCTTCCTTGCATTGGGTTAGAACATGCTGCTTTAACTCGGAGGAGTTTGTTACCCACCTTCTGAAGCCTACTTCTGTCAATTCATTAAACTCATTCTCTGTCCAGTTTTGTTCCCTTGCTGGTGAGGAGTTGTGATCCTTTGGAGGAGAAGCTGGTTTTTGGAATTTTTGTTTCTCCCCATCTTCATGGATTTATCTACCTTTGGTCTTTGATGTCGGTAACCTTCATATGGGGTCTCTAACAGTCAGACCCCTCTGCTGCAAGTCTGCTGGAGTTTTCTGGAGGTCCACCTCAGACCCTGTTTGCCTGGGTGTCACAAGCAGAGGCTGCAGAACAGCAAAGATTGCTGCCTATTCTTTTCTCTGAAAGCTTTGCCCCAGAGGGGCACCTGCCAGATGTCAGTCAGAGTTCTCCTGTATGAGGTGTCTGTCAGCCCCTACTGGGAGTTGTCTCCCAGTTAGGATACATAGGGGTCAGGGACCCACTTGAGGAGACAGTCTGACCCTTAGCAGAGCTCAAACGCTGTGCTGGGAGATCTGCTGCTCTCTTCAGAGCCGGCAGGCAGAAACATTTAAGTTGTTGAAACTGCACCCACAGCCACCTTTTCCCCCAGGAGTTCTGTCCCAGGGAGATGAGGGTTTTATCTATAAGTCCCTGTCTGGGGATGCTGCCTTTTTTTCAGAGATGCCCTGCCCAGAGAGGCAGTCTGGCCACAGTGGCCTTGCTGAGCTGCAGTGGGCTCCGCCCAGTTCAAACTTCTGGGTGTCTTTGTTTACACTCTGAAGGTAAAACCACCTATTCAAGCCTCAGCAATGGCAGACACCTCTCCCCACACTGAGCTGGAGTGTCCCAGGTTGAGCTCAGACTGTTGTGCTGGCTATGAAAATTTCAAGTCAATGGATCTTAGTTTTCTGGGCTCTGTGGGGGTGGGACCTGCCAAACCAAACCGCTTGGCTCCCTGGCTTCAGCCCCCTTTCCAGGGGAGTGAACTGTTCTGTCTCTCTGGCGTTCCAGGCACCACTGGGGTATGAGGAAAAAAAAAATCTCCTGCAGCTAGTTTGGTGTCTGCCCGAACATCTGCCCAGTTTTGTGCTTGAAACCCAGGGGTGTAGACACCAGAGGGAATCTCCTAGTCTGCAGGTTGCGAAGACAGTAGGAAAAGTGCAGTATCTGGACCGGAGTGCTCCATTCCTCAGGCACAGTCCCTCATGGCTTCCCTTGGGTAGGGGAGAGAACTCCCAACCCCTTGTGCTTCCAAGGTGAGACGATGCCCCAGGCTGCTTCAGCTCACCCTCCATGGGCTACACCCACTGTCCAACCAGTCCCAATGAAATGAACTGGTTACCTCAGTTGGAAATGCAGAAATCATCCACCTTCTGTGTCAGTCTCGCTGGGAGCTGCCGAGTGGAGGTGTTCCTATTCGGCCATCTTGCCAGCAATCTGTATTGTTTCTTAAATACTTACTTGCATGCAAATCTCAAATTATCTCAAAATAACTTTAGTTTTTAAAAATGAGTCATTGAAAAATTTTTGAAAATCACCTTTCAAAAATTGGTTGAGATGAAGTAGCTACTTTGACAGACAAGTTCGGTGGTGCTGTCCTGAGAGTCTTTCATGGAAGTCTGCCTAAAGCCTTTCAAAAGTTTTCTAAGCACGCAGTTCCCTGCATCACATTCCTTTTGCTTGAGACAGCTAGAGTGGGTGTTTGTTTGTTTTGTTATCTGCAACTGAACCCTCATGCTGATGCCCTGTGACTTCATAGTTCCATCATGGCTTTCTATCCAAGTGGAATGTCCTCAGTTTAAAAGTCTAAAACTGTCCAGAGATAGTTAGCTAAAGCACAGAATGGTCAGTGGGTCTCTCTCAGCTAGGACCCTCACAGGTATTATCTGAAAGTGAAAGAAAAAGCAGGAAGAAACAATGGGGTCTTGGTTATGGGACATTTTAAATTATTTTGCTGGTGCAGAGATTGGGGTATTGATGACAGTATAGATTAAAAGTCCCAAGGAAACTTTAGGAAAACCTGAGTAGTGTTTCAAATTTCTAAAACATTTAAACTCTTCGGAGTTTTAATGGAGACTTGCTCTTAGGGAAAAACTTGGTGAGATTGCGTTGTGTTTCCCATAGGAAATTAAAAGCAGCTGAGAGATTTTTTTAAGCTCCTATCTATCCTCCTTCTTTCCATTTCTCAAAGGCTTAAGAAGTTTCCCTCACAGTAAATAGAGCAACACAGAAGTGTCCCGGACCCAAGGTGAATGAATTAGCTAGGCCATGGTCAGGTGCCATTGCAGCAACTGGAGTTGGGCAACCGGGGGCTCATGTTTAGAGAGGGTGAAGCCACAGCCACAGAGCTCTAGGGTAGAGCCATCTTCTCAGTGGCCCTAGCCATCCTGTGCTTTGCCTCCTTATCCCTTTCTCCCCACCCACCTTTCATCATCCTCAGAAGCCCATGTGTGTGAAAGGCAGCAGAGGAATGTGGGTGGGTTGACTTGTATAATTAAATCCATGTTGCATCATGTTCTTTAGAATTAATAAGGAATTCTTCCCATTGAAACTCACCATGACATCTTCCCTCTCACTCAGATTTCTTTTTTGCTTTTCTCTTCTTTCCTTGGCTAAAAGCATTAGACATGGGGCTGTGGTTTAAATTAGCATCCTACATGTCTCTTCTCTCTGTCTTTGCTTAATTAAGCTTTTCTGTTCAGGGAAAAGTGTAGTTTGTTTATATTTCATTTTTCTTCAATTCCACTTATCTTTGTCCCTTTTCTTTCTTCTTTAAGAAAACTTAGGAAAAGAGAAAACAAGAGAGCTTTTCACCTTGCATGTGACTGTAAGGTTGGAGAAAGTGCACTGCCGGCCAAACCTTGACAATCCAGGTGTTCTTTGAGGTTCTTTGTTCCCTGGATCTTCATATTCTGACACCAGGAAAACTGTGCTCTCATATACTTATCCGCTGAGGCCACGAGAGCTGTGAGACAGGGAGAAATAGTGAACAAATGGTCCTTCTAAATTCCTGGGTCATGTTGCGAAACACCTTTTTATTGGGGGTAATAATTTGACTTCATTTCCTTATAAAAGTGGATTTATGTGATGGATATGTGATATATATTTTTTTGCCACCGTTTTTGCAGGATAGTGGTTGTATCAGTTAGGATTAGATTCAACTGTGAATAACATAAACCCAAAATAACAGTGACTTAAACCCGATAAAAGTTTTTCTTTCTGCTCATGTAGAAGAACAGCTGTAGCTGTCTTGGGCTAGTGTGGTGGCTC
The DNA here is from genome assembly GCF_037993035.2 of Macaca fascicularis. Taxonomy (NCBI): domain Eukaryota; kingdom Metazoa; phylum Chordata; class Mammalia; order Primates; family Cercopithecidae; genus Macaca; species Macaca fascicularis. Next base: position 103,256,548 of record NC_088387.1, on the reverse strand, counting down.
CACTCCATGAAGGCTTTCTCGGAGACCCAAAAGAAAGCAGCTCAGGGTGTCACCCTCAGCTTCATGGTCCATGTCGGCAGTTATTATGTCATCTTCAGAAGAGTCTTACAAACCTTCTGGAAGAGTCCATCTCCCTCCTTTACAGGCTTCTGACTTTTGACCACGAGGAGGGTCTCAGTTTGGTTTCATTCATGAGATTCAGGGTCATGGCACATATTTGAGTCTGACCTGTGCTGCCAATCAGATATGCAAATCTGGGCAAATCACTAAACTTCTATGCGTCTGTATTTTCATCATATGGAAAATTGAAATTATAACGTATAACTCTTAGAGCAGTATAGTATAAGGATAAAAGACAATATGTAAAGAAAAATTGGTCTGCTGATTAGCATGAAAATGAATATCATTTTACAGTTTTTAAGTTCTGTATTGAGCATTTTTTTTTTATTTTTAAAGAAAACCAATCCCACATTTAGAGACTGGAAATTTTATTTTCCTGGTGAGAACATCCTCAAAAAAACGGGCTGTATGTTCCCTACAAGCCCTTCTCCCAAGTGAAAAGAAACATGATGTGCAGCGGGACAGCTTCATTGTTTCACTATAGGTTTCATCTATGGGCGATATGGTGGATTTATGGTTAATATGCACTACCCTCTCCCTCCAGTGGAGTGTTTTTTAAACTGCAGATCAAGAGATCTATCAGATGATAATGAAGTCATTTTAGTGTATCATGGCCAGTATGTTTGAATGAAAAAATAGAATGAAATAGAATACAATAGTATAGGTTAGAAAAAAATTAGGCCATATCACAAATAATCAATGTAAGTTTTTCATGAAACATGTTTCATGTATATGTGCATACACATGTATGTGTATTTTGGGTTATGAAGTAAAATGTGTTTCTTCAAATGGATCATGAGTTTTGAGACAGAATAATAAATTGGGAGGAATTACTCTACCTGACATAAAAGCTGACTATATAATCACAGTGTTTAACACAACGCATTCTTGGCAGAGAGAGAGATAGGCACATTGATCAATAGAACAGAATAGAGAACCCAAAAATAGACCCACACATGTAAGCCCAACTGACTTTTAACAAAAGTGGGAAAGCAATTCAAATGAAGAAGAAATCAACTGGCCTTTTCAATTCAACTTGGCCTTGACAAAAAGTGGCCCAAATGGGTAGACCTCTTATTTGCATTCTAAGTAGCAGCAAGAAGACAAGAGATGCCTCCAGGCGTGTCAGAGGTCTTTTAAGCAAAACCTCCAGGAGCAGCCACAGTCTTCAAGCTCATTGACTGGAACTTAGTTTCGTGGCCATACCAACTGTAAGAAAACCTGAGAAATTCATCCTGCTTCTGAATAGTCACATGCCTGGCTTGAATGTCTGTTATTATATATCAGCAGAATAAGATAGATATTGGGGCATAGTTAACTATCTGTCAGTGCTACACTGTTGTTTAGATTTATCCAGAGATGTCGTGCAAGTGCAGCATTCCATCTCTCCAGAACACCCAAATAATCCTTCCACAGCACATATTTTATCTCCTGGTTAAAAACCTCAGATGCCTCCAATGTACATAGGGTAAAGACCAAACTCCTTTGTACGATACTTAGATTTTTGAACATTTAGCTCAAGCCATATTTCTAGCCGTCACCTGCCCACTGCATTCTCCCAAATACTAAGACTCTCTGCTACCTAAACGTTCCTGCTCAAGTTCTCCCCTCCCCTGGAATGCATTCCAATTTCTGCCCCCCTCCATATATCTGACCGATGACATCTCATCCATGCAGACCTGTATCAATCATCATCCTCTCTCTCTCTCTTTCTCTCTCTCTTGCCTGCCCTTCCTGACTCCTCAAGCCAGCAGAAGTACCTGTTTCCTTCTCTAGGCCTCATTAATTCAGACGTACACTGATGATGGCACCATCCCGTGTCTTTGTTATTGTGATTTTTTTTGTTTTGCTGCAGACTAGAGGCTCTTCCAACACAAGACCTATCATCCCGAATTCTGTTGCCACAGATCTTGGAGTCCCTCCACACCCTTACAATTAATTGTTGAATTATTGAGAGGTTTCTCAGCATCAAAAAATTGACGGAAAGAAAACAGTATCTATCTATGACAGGTGTGCTCTGAATGGGCAAAGCTGTTATTTCACGGGTTCGGTTGTGAAGAAATGATCTGTGATGAGAAGTGTTTGAAAAAGCTAAGCTGAAAGAATGATTTTTGACATCTGGAGATCCCTATTTCGTTGTCATGAGTGAGTCACACTCACAGTTGACTACAGCAAAGTCAATCTCCTTAGACCCCGTGGCCACTTATTAGGAATATCTGCCTGCTTGAAGGAGGGAGATGTCTTTCGATTTCAGCATGCAAAGACACAGTACCAAGGACAACTTTAACAATATCATTTCTCTATTTATGTATTTGGAAAATAAATCTTCTCTCTAAGGAAAAATATACATTCTGTTATTGGAAACTCTACCTTCTTTTTTTGAATGAAATGGCAAGTGACATTCTTCAAGTATGGTCCCACCCTACCCCCCCTTTTTTTTTAGACAAGTCTCACTCTGCCACCCAGGCTGGAGTGCAATGGTGCAATCTCGGCTCACTGCAAGCTCCGCCTCTCCCAGGTTCATGCCACTCTTCTGCCTCAGCCTCCTGAGTAGCTGGGACTATAGGCACCCGCCACCATGCCCGGCTAATTTTTTGTGTTTTTAGTAGAGATGGTGTTTCACCGTGTTAGTCAGGATGGTCTCGATCTCCTGACCTTGTGATCTGCCTGCCTTGGCCTCCCAAAGTGCTGGAATTACAGGTGTGAGCCACCACGCCCGGCCAGTCCCACCCTACTCTTAATGGGCCTTCCTGAGCTGCAGTTTCTTAAACTGTGAAATCTAGCTTCTCTACTGTGAATGATTTTGCTCACCAGATGTGTATATCTTCCTGTATATTTCCCTGCCTTTCAATTAGATCAGGTTATATGATATTTTAACCAATGAACTGTGAACAGAAGTGTCGAGATAGGTATCATTCAGAGTGTCCCTGTCTTTCTATAAAGAACATGTGTTTCAGACGGCATAGTTACAAGGTGAAGGAGGATTTTATATATGCAGGAAATACATCTTTACTTTGTTAAGCACCTGAGATTGGGGAGTTTGTCTGTTGCAGCGTCTAGGATTAATAACCATACTAACATACTGACAGTGTGAAGTTCTTAGTAGGATTAAACAGGTCATTTACATACAAGCATGAGCACAGTGCCTGAGAAAAACAGGCATCAGTCACTGTGAAGTAAGATTTTTTCATTAAGATGGATAAATAATTTTACAAAATCCAATAGTTACATTGAAAGAAAAAATGTCTGGAAAACAGAAAATCTTGGTTCTAGAGTTGTACAATTTTAGACTTGGACTTAGAAGCTATTTAATCTAGTGTTTTCCAAACGGGTCTGATTATAAACATCAGGTTCTTAAGCAGAAAATACAGATTTCTGGGCCCATCTCCACTTATAATGAATCAGAATCTCTAGGTAAGAAGTGTCAATTTGAATTGTTTTGTTGGTTTTCATATGGAAGGAAAGTGAGGCCCAGGAAGTTGATGACTTTTCTAGGGCCACAGAACTGATTATTGACAGGTTGGAACTAGAACCCAGCTTCCACAGAGCTGCGTGCTTTCCTTCTGGGATCACATAATAATGTCCTAGTAGAGTGAGACCAGGACTGACCCTTTGTCCCTCTATCTCTGATAAATCATGTCAAGACCTGCAAATGATTTTACCCCTTAACAATGAAAAGAAGATGTAATTTTAAAATTACCTTGGATGTACAGTAAAAGCAGCATTCCCATAATCAATCATCCAAAATCACGGGGTTATTTGGAGCTATTTGAAGGAAAGTAAATTGAAAACATGTTGTTAAACAATGCACCAAAGAGTTATCAAATCATAAACATCTAGATTACTTTAACATGTTGATTATTCCACATTTAGGGTCTCCTTACAAAGCAACTCTGGCCATGAAGAGACCTGGAAAATTCAATGAATCCCTTTCTAAGTTGTTAACTGTACTGAGTTGAATCATTTGGCTATGTGGGAACATATGTTAAAGTAAAAAAAAAACTATATATTATAAATATATTCTTTTTGGAGCTATTATTCACACTTTTCACTAAGCAGAAGACACAGAGGCCTGCTATTCGGACATGTCTCTGAGGATACAGAAATAGTTTGGGGAGTACAGTGGTATAATATTGAACACATTAAAATCTATCTGGAGCTTTGGAAATCAAATATACAGACATTCCATAATGACTCTTGGGTTTTAGCATAATTCCTGAACCTGAAAATTCATAACTAAATAATGGCAGGACATTTATGACATAAATGCCTTAAACCATTTGTTTATTATTATATGTGGATTTTGAGTTATGTTTAAGAAAATTGAAAGCCTACCCTTCCTTTTTTTTTTCCATTTTGGGAGAGTGATATACCAATTACCTTTGAGAGACTTTGTTTTTCTCCCTGGAAGAGAGCTAAACCAGGACTGAAGTATACGTCAAGGCATCCATTTGGTTATCAAATCTGTGATCATGCGCTCTTGTTAAACTAAACCAAATTAAATTAATATTTGTTGAAAAATAAATGATGTAATTCGTGAAGAACTCTGTTTTACTCCCAGGATGGTGGCCTGTTTCTTCAAAGTAGCCTGTGAGAAAACAAAGTCTGAAATAGTTCTTTAAACTGAAAAGAGGAAATTGTTTTGAGTGTGGCAGGTGTCTAGAAGGATCACTACCCTTGAGTGATCTTTGATCTCGGGGTCATCGTTATAAGACTAAATTATATATGCAATTTTCCTGAGACCAAATTCAATGACTGAACTCTAAAATTAATCTGGATATTATTTCTTCTTGGAGTTCTAAAACAAGGCCAGGGAAGATTAGAAGCCACTCCTCTGACTGAGATGCATCCTCTGACTTTTCTTGGAATGGATTCCTTATGTGGACACAATGTGATTTGAATTGCATCTGGTTACTGTTTTTAGAAAATTTTGTTGAAATTCAAATGGAGCCTGTGTACTGTGAGCTGATTTATCAGTGCCTGCCCATGTGAGAACCAGAAAGGAACTAGGAGGTGTAACTGTGGGGAGGCCGCTCTGGGGGTCTTTCATCCAGGTTACCTATTAAAGAGGCAGGTCCCCAGGCCGGAAGGAGCAAATGCAGTACACTCCCAGAGGGAAAAGCCTTCTCTTGAGGCTCTGAGAACTGCTAGAGAAGAAACAGCAGCAGCACAGTGGAACAAAGACAGAATTTGAAATCAAACACAGCTAAATCTTAAGCCTAACTCCACCATGTATGAGATATATGACTTTTTATTAAGTTTTGTAACCTCTCTGAGCCTCAGTTTTCCTACTGGAAAAATAGGAGTAATATTGCCTGCTTTGTTGCAATATAAGAATTAACAGGGGACTTTATGTATCTGACATCTTGTAGGTCCTCAAAAATTGAAAAAAAAAAAGCACATCTGCAATCACCTTATCAGCAATGAACATATATTGAATATTTATTATGGGTCAAGCACTATACTCCTTTACCTCCTGTTGATATCTACTTGGACACCTAGCATTAGTGGATACTCAAAAATAGGTCATAAACTGACAAAACGATGGATGAGTCTCCTTTTCCTATTGACTTTCTTTGGCCATGAAAGGACAAACAGGCAAGACCAGAGGAGAAACGTCCACGTGTTCTGCTGCGGATCCCTCAGTGCACGCAAAGATGTGTGTTTCCGGAGGAACGATCCCCTCATCACTTCAGTTGCCTGCTCTTGGGTGGATTGCAATGCCCTGCTACTGGGGTAGTAGCCTTCATTTCGTGTACTGTGATCTTGCTTCTTCTGAATTCAGAGGGTAAAAACTGAAACACCATCTAAAAATGTCAGGTTCTATTTTGCTTCAAGAGCTCCTGAGGGCTGGGCAGAGGTTTTGCAGTTTCACCACAGGCATTTACAAGGGCCGCACACTTTGGCAGAACTAAGTCTCCAGATAGCCTAACCTCTCCAGACCTAGAATGCAGCTGAATCTTAGGGGTCGTGAAAGGGGGAGTTTCTGGGGGGTCCTGAAAAAGACTAAGTCAACCTTGGTTCATCATCATACTATGCTCAAATCACCATCCCCCACCCCCGCCCCCGGCCCCATAGTCAGGGCTTGCTTGGTTTCTGGTTTCAAAATGAAATTTTCACACGGCCCAAATCTCAACCCACCCTAATTTAAAGAAACAGGCACTTGGCATGTGATACAGATAGATCAGCAGTTGCTCATATACAGCTGTGCACATCTGGCACACAGGTATGTGATTTTGCATGAAGATAAATTGTGTGGGGACCAAATGCACAGTTGTTAAACTAAAAATGAATCGCTTCTTGGAAGCAATCTTCCTGCACAGCAGGGACTCTGTGTGAGCTTGATCCTTTTCATTAGGCCTTTCTCAGAAAGCACAGCCTTCTCCAGAAGGCCTAGGATGGAGGAGGGGGCATGCCTACACCTGCAGTTGGCTCTTTGTTGCTCCCCTCAAACAACACTTGGACATAACCTCTGACTGCCATGATTGGACAGCCTTCCCAAGGGAGTTACTCAGAGCCCAGGAGAAAGGAAGAGGCCAGGTCCTTCATTGTACTGCTTCACTTTCCATAAATAATGTTGCATTCAGGAGCCTATTCTTCAGGGAGAGTTCTTTTGTACACCATTGCTGAAGGATCCAGGTGTATTACCAAACTTGATGGACCAAGAAGTCTTCCTCCCTTGGGGGCCTCTTGGAGTCAGTGGTGTCTATCCCTGTGTGCACATCTTGCCTGTAACTCACATACTGGTAACTCATGGGAGCACCGCATGCTCAAATGCTGTTCAGATCAGCTGGCTCCACTTGAAGGTGCTTTGCTGGCACTTTAGGGGAAACAGAAAGAATGAATCCTGCTCTAGGCAATCTCCTGGATTCCATGAAGCACCATGCTGAATCAATGGGATCAATGACTAAGGCTGATATTGAGTGTTCCATTCCAGGCTTAGTTTCACAATTTCAATAATAGGAAGTTGCTAGGTGTTACTAGGGGTTTGCACAAATGAATCAGTGACTTTGAAGGAGATTTTTCTTATCTTTCTTTTAGTGTGGTAATAATGTAAGCAAGGCTCTAGCAAATTTACTTTTATTCTTATTTATCTCCCTATCCCACTCTGCCCTTAATTCTTTCCTCCTTATCTATTTATTTCTCAAAACAAACAACAAATCCAATAGGTGAAGGGAAAATTGCAATGGCTTCAGAGGGAAATATAAACTACACCTTATCCCACTTGAGTTAGAGTAATAGATTAACTATAATATGTATTCTGCAGTATTGCATATGCTGTGTCTTTTGTCTGTTTATTTTTTTACCCTTTCCTAGATTGGTAAACCCTAGATTATTCCTTATAGCTCAACTCAGTTCTCACCTCTTTTATGACTCCTTCTCACATGGGAGATGATTTTATTCTCTATGCTACTATTATACTGCATGCATACCTGTCTGCTAGCAGCACACCACTTTGTCATTGCCTGTTTCCATGTCTGCTTTCCCACCACAGTGTGGGCCTCTCCACAGCAGGGATTATCTATTTCTTTCTATTTCCAACACTGAGCCCTATTTTAATAAATATATACCTGGCAAATGAATACCAATGCTATTCTTTCTTTTCCTGAATAACTTTGTTAGAACACGAGGTATTCCTCCTTTGTGAACTCCATGATAACCCAGGATGAGAATATAAAGGGTCCTCCATAAAGCTGCTCTGGACCTGACCCAGACAGCAAACAAAAAACAGCCGTATTCCGAGGTAGCCTGCAACTGCCAGAATTACCTGGGATCTGCCTCAGGGGGTCCTGGCAAGGGATAAAATAAGAGGAAACATGTGAATAAAAACAGGACTGATTATCTTTGTTCTTAAGGAAAAGAAAATGCAAGTATTTTCAGGCCTCAATGCTAAGACCAGGGTGAGAGTACAGAGGTGCATGTCATTGTGGGAGCTACCAGAGGTGTTTGAAACCAGCCACTGCAAGAGCTCCCTGGTGGGACTCTCAGTCAAGGAATTATCAATAGCAAAGTCTCCCAAAGGTCTGTCTCTATCAGCGCTCTTCATTTGCCCATTTGTCCAACCTTGCCTTGCATTGGTAGTTTGTAATACTCTTGAATCCCAGAATGAGCTAAAGCTTTGAGTGGGGAGGTTTGTCTTTTGCAGAACCCAATATAAATTCTATACTCACGTGGCAACAGAAAGCTGAGCAGAATCAAGAAGTATATATACATATAATATATATCACACATATATCATACATGTGATATATATGATAAATAATACACACACATACACACACAGACACACACACAGTTTGCCAGTTGTTTTTCCATCTAGTCTAGTTTTTATTATATGAATAAGACTCAAAAATACTTACCAAAATTAATGACTGATAAAATAGTCAATCTCCCTCTTCCTGGTAGAAGAATGTTATCTTAGGGCCCAACAGTATAATAAAATCGCATTATTGGGATAGCTCAGAGAAGAAGGTTTCTAAGATGGGCTTCTCACAGTTTCTTGCCTTGACTCCGAAAACGCTGGTGCTGCTCTACCTTGCTCTCTTGTCCCTGTTCTTCACATCGAGCTCCTGTTCTCTCCCACCCAGCCTCTGTGGCAGGATTCCCTGAAGCAGCCTGCCTCTCTCCCCACATGATCTGCGTGGTGGCCAGGACCAACACATCGGAGGGACTGTCCTGTTCCTTACAATGTGTGGGAAAGACGCAGACAACTGGAGGGAAGGGAAGAAAGAATCACACCACAGCTCTACGATGGCTTCTGTGGAAAAGTACATGTGGGAAATATAACCCTCTGTAGAGGTGACCAGAATGTTTAGTCATATAGAATTTTTTAATTGCTATGTCACCCAACTAAAAAACAGCCTGCATTTTCAACTGAGGGAATAAAAAGCCTGGTTGCTTATGTGCAGGCAAATGATGACTTCCTGTACACTTTCTCCTGGCCTCATCAGTGCCTCAGTACAAAAAAACTCAAAACTGTTACCAGTAGCAGGAAGGCAATAGGAAAACAATGAAGATTAGGAGAGAAAGGAGCAACATACTAGACTTGGAGTTAAAAAGTTGGAATTTTATGAAATTTTTTACTCTGTTACTTCAAAAAAGTCCCTTCCCTACCTGAGCCTAAGTTTCTTTAAATATAAAATGAGAAAAATTAGCCATACAATTCCAATACGCCAGTATGTTTCCTTTTTAATTTTTTCATCTTCTATGATCTTTAAAAAACTATTTTTGTAGAAACTGAAATTTGTGTTTCCATTGCTATAATTCTGGGTTTATATTTTTTCTTATGTACAGAAATTTTGTTCAGAAAGATATTTTTGTGTTGGATTAACTTTCAAACCAACAACCAAGTGTGCTCCCTAGAAGCCATTTGAATCTGGGTGTGCCTCATACCCAAAACTAAGCCTGTTTTCATGTTTGTGTTACTGATCCATCTAGTGTAGGTGTTTGTTAAGTTCTTGCTAACTAAAATAATCAATCATCTTATAAAAACAACATTGACAAATGTTATTTCTAAAAGTTCAGGCTATAGTGAAAAATCCTCAACATCCTGTGGTTGAAAGCACTTGGTCCACTGTTAACTATTTTTATGAATTAGTTTCAGGAGGCCTCCTCTGTTGACAAAAGATACTCATTATCAACTGGGTTTGCTGGGCTGGGACTATTTCAGGCATCTGCAAAAGTACCATCTTCCAGATTTACATGGCACTTTTGTGACACTTACCAATCATATCTTTTGGTCCAAACCACATCATTCTAAACCTCCAAAACTCGTCTGTTTCTTAGTAAATTGGGTGGACATTGTAAGCTTCTTTCTTCTATTTCTGGGAATGCAAAAATTCCAAGAGTATGTCAAGTACAGGGCATATTTGTAATCAGGTATTATGAAATCCTGCTTTGGATAGGGGTGGAGTCAGTAGTTATCTATCCCTACTGGCTTTCATTAGTAGTTGATAAAAGCAAGATAAATTATCAGAAAAGCCCATGATGTGAAGTGCTATATGAAGAACTTATTTCCAATTCTAATCATATATGGCCCTGGTAACTTCTTACACCTGGAACTCAACTCCCAAAACACATAAAGGTATTTGGTCCATTGAAGTAGACTGATATAGAGTTCCCTTTTTCATCTCCCATCATCTTCACTCACCTTGATGACATAATATTCTTTGCCTTCTCATTAGCAATCAAACTATTCATGATTATGTCCCACAGATCACTGTCAAAACTACTTTCTGGAGAAAAATGTCTGAAAATCCATTATGATGAGGAATGGATGACTGAAGGAATGTTAACATGAGACACAGGAGTAGTGGCATCATAGTAGAGAAAAAAGTGTTAAGTGGAAGGAACGGTGACATTACAAGATGGTGGCTATTGGCTGGAAAAAAGGACATAGAGCCCCAAAGCCTATGCTAACTCTGGAGGACGTAAAACACTAGAGAGTCATGTCTGCCAATGTTGGGCGAGGAGTAGGTCTGGTGCATGTGAGCCACTCGGTTCTATAAATAAACTTAGCAAGACCTGCATGTGTTTTCCTAGTGAGCCTGCTTCCTTATAACAGAATTTCTGCTGCCCCTGCAGTCCCTGCTGGTGTTAACTTCCTTTTGGCAAGCAACTCCACGGTCTTCTTGGGGAGATGTCCTGTGTGCCTCCTATAGCAGGACCAGGGCCATTTGTCTGTTCACTTCCAAAAACTCAGGCAGAAGGAGGTCCTCTGTGCTCTAGTTGCAGAATGGGGTGCCTGTCTCTAGATGTCTAAACAAACAACTCTGAGTTGAAATGTCTTTAAGAAGCTGCTACTGTGAGGGCATTATCCATCATCTCCTAAAACACAGTTTAAAGTACTATGTGTGGTCTTATTCCCTTGGGTTTATTTGGCCTAGAATGTAATTAAGGACTTTCGGGAGAAAATGATGTGAGACAACTGGAGGGTCCCAACAAGTATGTTTTACATATGCATAACTGTATAATCCACAAATTTGTTTTTATTTATGAAAAATCTCAGTGAGAATAAACAAAGCAGAGAGCATAATAAATGGTGTCTTTATTATAAGAAAACCAGGAAGATTGCACTGGCCATTTGTTTCCTTCTGGGACCTAGAATGAGACAGTCTGCCCATCATGCAGTTGGCAGAATGGGATCCAGTCAACCCCAGAGGCACCTTCCCATTACAATCCATAGCTGTACCAGTTGTCCTCAGTTTTGAAAAAGCTATTATAACCTCAACCCATCTACACACAGATAAGGCCAATATCCCTAGAAATGATACCTAGGGGTACCTACATCCTATTCCTACAAATCGGAAACCTGTGTGCTTCTTCTAAGTGGCAGCAGCCTCCATGAAATGGAGAATGCCTGGCAGCATTAGGGACCCTGGTCATGGGATAGGGCACCGTCACTTGAGATATGTCAACAGCTTTTTTTAATTTAATGAATAGAAAAAACATTTGAAACACTAGTTATAAAGAAATAAACTTGAACTTACTTTATTTATTCATTGCCAAGTCAGGAAAATATAGTAGACGTACTTTAATGGTTCATACTCTTGTGAGTGTGAGGATTCCTTTATGGTATCAAAATACTTCAAAGCTTGTAGCCCCAATTGTGGTTGTTTAACTTTTAGTGCTTTGTTTGAAATAAATTAACTTTAGATAAATTAGCATTTTATTTTATCTCAATAGCATCTGCATTCATTTTAAGGCACTCATTTGTATGTGGAAAATGTAATTTATTCAGACTACAGATAATATTTGGTTGCTTTGAGAATGAACAGATTATTTGTGTTAATTCTGCAGTTTCCAGAGACCACTGGGAATCATGAAGACCTGACTTTCACTCTGGATTTCACCCAAGCACAACTAAGTTTCTCACGATATATTATGAAGACTGGAGAAATAAAGGCTGACGTTGACATGATGGGTGCATATTAGGTAGACCAACTACTTTCAAAAGTGCTGATGATTGCTGGGGAAGAGAGGATGGGTCTCTGATGAGGAGTTATGAGCTCTACCCTTTGGTCTCTCCTCTTCCATTCTTGTTCTGCCACTGACTCAGTGCATGGCCTGGGAAATGTCATTTTTGCTCTCTTAGCCTTTGGTTCTTCATATGAGACAGGGCAGGTAGAATGTAAAATAGAACAGCAGTTCTAAATCTTTTGATTTATAAATCTTGAACTTTTTACAAATGCTTTGATTCATTTTTCTAGAAAATACTTATACACACAAAATTGACCTACCATTCCAGGGACTCATGGATCTTCTGAAGCCATGATCAGAAACTCTCAAGGTGATGAACATTTAAATACTCCCTAGCAAGGACGGGGCAGTGTTAGGGAGTCAAAGACATGACTATGGAGCTGTGGTGATTTCACTTTTATTTCAAGCACCTCTTTTGCAGAAAGTAATGGGAGCCAGTCCCTGGGAGACATCTGGAAAGCATGTCGCCTGACCTCCAGCTGGGTTTGGTTTCAGTCTGTTCCAACTGGTGACCCTGCAGTGCTCTTTCTCTTTCCCAACCCAGACATTCTCTGTCTCCCTGTCTGAGCTGGGCCCTTCCTGGCCTTTCAGGAATGGTGTGCCAAAGACAAGGCTACTCCACCCTGAGAAGGGTCTTACAGCACTGCCTTGTATTACAAGGGCTCCTTCAGTGGACTCTAAGAAATTCATTCCCTCCCTTGCCACTGAATTTGATTCCCTTTCCAAAGCCCTCTTCATACTTTATGGAAAGGATTCTTTTTACAGCCACCAACCAACCAGAGTATGTTGACCATTCAGGAGTGGAGTCAAGTCAGAGAGAGAAAGCACAGCTATGCATACTGGCATCTTCTGGCTTCCAAGCCAGCTGCAGAACTACATGATCAACATCGCGTGAGGGAGAAATGGGGTTGAGTAGAATGCCCTTTCTCATCTCTGGTCTCACTCGTTTGGGTTTATACCAGTCCTCTTGTCATAGATCGTGAGCAGCATTTCTTAGAATCTCTTTTGGCCATTCTTTTATCATTACCTATAGCTGTGTTGTCCAGTGCAGCAGTCACTAGTCACATGTGACTATTTAAATTTATTAAAATTAAAACTTTAGCTCCTCAGTTGCACTAGCCACACTTCAAGTGCTCAATAGTCACATATGGCTAGTGGCTGTTGGACCAGACAGCACACATCTAGAACATTCACATCTTCACAGAAAGTTGTATCAGACACCAATTACATATATGCCTTCAGTAAGTAAACACTCCCCGCCAGCACCTGACTGAGATTCGAAAGTGTAAAAATGATTGAGATGAGATTCTGCCCTCAAGAGGCTCATGGGTTGTGGAGGAGGCAGACATGAAATTGTATCGTCATAAAACTCTGAGCTTCCGAGGGAGACAGGAAGTAGGTATTCCAGGCAGAGATAACAGTAGGTACAAAGGCACAGAAGAGTAAAAATATGACGTGTTCAGAGAAGGGGACATTGCTGCCTTCATGTTCATGCTGCTACATGTTCACATGTAGATTATATGTGTCTCATGAGTAAACAGGTGGTGAGAGTGATGACTAACCAAGGTGGGAAAGTAGACTAAGATCAGGTTTGATGAAATCTTGTCTGCCATGTCCATTTGGTAGTTGTTTTGTAAAGGATAATTTATCAGAACTTCACCTGTAACTAGTTTTGATTTCCTAGAATTTGGTTCCTTAAAATTAAATACCCTTTGCCCCATCTCGTCAGGATCTTATGACAGAATCTTTTAAATAATTTTGAATCCTGAGCTCCTGTCCTCTCTGTGGCACATCTTCTTCTTCCAGGCACTGCCCTCAAGTTCACATCTCTCATTGCCACATCCTATGGTCACTGGAAGATGTAATAATGTACAGATATTTGTGTTTAGCTAAGCAAAGATGTCCCTTAAATTGACAATAAGGTTGATGACCACAAGCAAAATGAAACAGGGCAATGCCTCCAAAGAATCAGTTAGCTAACTGTGACAACAGGATCAAGGAAAACTGTGGAAGGACAGGTGGAAAAGACACTTGCAGAATGCTCTTCAGGAGGCATTCCTGCAGCTCACTGTGGCACACACATGCACTTTTCTTTCAAACTACATAAATCCTCACAACTGAGGTTGAGGTTCATTTCTGCTTGTCCTAAATGTATCTCGATAACCAGTAAAGATGCATACCATAAAACCGTTCAAGAAACACTAATGGAGCATCTACTAAGTGTCAGACTCTTGCTGCCTTCAATGAAGACCAACTTCATGGGTCTGTGATGACCATGGGTCATGATCCTGACCTCTGGGATATTCATGATAGATTTCAAAACCCTTCCAGTGCTATCTTCTGCAGTCTCAACATATCCCTGCTAGGTAGATAAGACCAAATTTTTATCCCTGTTTTTACAGATTGCAAAATTAAAGTCCAGGGACACAAAGTCATATCCCAGTATTGCATTGAACAAGGGAGCTAGAGTCAGCTCCAGTATTTCCAATATAGGCTCTTAGAGGTTTCCTCAGAAGGCAAGTTAAATAATTACAGAAAACTCCCCTAAAATTACTTTTTCCTAATATGTTGGGAAAAAACATCAAATATGAGGCAAAAAATACTAGGAGATCCTTGATGATTGCATTTGCTTAAAAACAGATACAATACTCTCAGCAGTTCAAAGCTCCAAACACTTGTAATGATCAACAAAAGCTGAAAGCTGATTTCTTTTGAAAATCATCAAGATTAAAGTGGTCAGGTGGCCACAACCATTCAGAGCCTTCCTGTTACACCAAAGAAAAGAAAGAACTTGATGAGTTTACATGCTTTTTTGAAAGCATTCATTTTATTTTAATGAAAAGAAATACACATCTCTCTTTTCTCATTTCAGTGGATCAGAAGAGTTTGTGGCAAAAATCATACTGGCCAACACTGAGCCAATGCTGCAAGAGCAGACGCTAAATAAAGAAATCTGTTTTGAGCCTTTATTGAATTGTAACTGCACACTTGCAAATAAATCCCAGTGCATGTTGTTTTAATTAATGTAAATAATAAGATAACAGTTGGTTATGGTGGCCTAACCAACCATACAGTTAAGCATTCATTTGTTTTCAATTATAGTTAAAATATATTCAACTGAATACAGCTTAAGTGGTAATTACATTCTTTACAAGTTCCTAATAATCCCTGGAATGGCCACTCTAATAAAAATTTGCTTCTAATGGGTACATGTTCTGCTTGCTCACATGTCAAGGCCAGTGGAGTCATTAGGAACAACAGCCGTCCAAGTGTCTGTCTGGAGATTTAGACTTCTGTCCAAGGCCCACACATGAACCACTCACTGTGTACTTAATATGGGAAGCAGCATGGTCATTTGATTGTGGTTTTATGCTCTTTCCCAGGAATGCTTCTCAGGGGGGCAATTCTGCTATTGGAGAGTGGCTATTTGTCATTTCCTATCAGATGAAGCCTTGGACAGACCCTACAGTAGGATGCAAGGGGCTTCACTCAGCCATCCTGGCTACAGGAATTTTACTTCATTTTAAGATAGTCACTGACCTCCACCCAAATTTCCAGGATATCAATCTGTGTTTAATGGGCAGCTGGTTGTACGACTGAAGTAGCCACAGCATTCCAATCAAGGGAAATATGTCTGGGTGCACACACAGATTGATAAATTGCTTTTAATGTTTTGAGTCAGGAAAAAAAATATCTAACGTTATATGTTCCCTTTCTTTTCTCTTCTTTCAATACTCTACTGTGTCTCTCTTCCTCAATTTTCCTTCCTCCCATGCTCCTTTTTCCTTTTTTCTCTTTCTTGTCCCTTCCTCTTTATCTTCCCTATGGGAGAATTTCAGAGGAAAGAAGAGACAGAAGTTGCTTTGCAGATAAGAGTGCCCATGTTGGGTGATTCTGAGCTGTATCATTTCCTCAACTGTCATTCCAACATTCATGTGTCATTCTAGTGGTGCAATTCTGCTGCTCTGGTTCTGGAGAGCAACTATAATTGAAATGCTTGGCAGATTTTTATTTTCAGCGTCTACTTGAAATTGAGAGGAAGCCGAAGAGAACTGTGCCCAGAGAGAGAAAAGCATATCTCATAGATAAGAAGGGATGTCACCCCCTAATATTAAGAGGACAACCCTAGAAGTAAACATGAACCTACTGCTAGCCCTGCTTTTCTAAAGGAAAAGATTCACATTTATGCAGTAAATATATACTAAACAAATAAAGGGAAGTAGAAATAGTCAAGAAGAACAGATGACAGAATGGTATATGTACTCGTAACAAACTTGACAGTGCTCTCTCTAGTAAGCCATGGCAATGCTTGGGTAATTGTTGGGTTTGGATATAAATTTCAAAAGGCAAAGTCGGCCATATTTTGTACCTAATAGCATGTTTAAATAAATCCTTCCTCCTTGATTTGTCAGATCCATACTTGAGAGGCTGCTGGTAGAAGGGGTGCTGGTTCTATTTGGCCCTGTTATTGAGTGACTATGGGAGCGTGTATAATTACCTTCTCCTATATGGGTCTTGTTTTCTCCTCTTTTAAACTGATCATCTTAAAGGCACCTCTCACCTCTGACAATTGCCATTTCATTAAATTACAGTTCAGATTAATAAAGCTTCTCATGACTGACGTGCTTTAACAATCCAGTCTTTCCACAGCAGTGAGCCATTGGTTAGTAATTTGGGTGGATGTACATGTATCAGAAACTTTACAGAGAAGGGCCATGCATCATAGAGAGAAATAGGAGATATACCTTTAAGGCTTCTACCCACCTCAAACTTCCAGAATTCTGTGGTACTTCTGTCTAACCATAGTTCATTCCTGCCTTGTGCTTCTCCACTACCTTGTGCTATGAGACTTTAACAACTTCAAAAAGAGTGGAGGAGCCCCATAGAAAATCCTGGCAATGGCTGCAAACTTGCAGAAGCCAGGCAAGTGCCAGAAAGACAGTATGGGGATAACTCCTACCAGTTTGTGAATATTCAGTCTCCCTCTTAGTGCCCAAACTATGCCACAACCATTACCACAGAACATGGTAGTTCACGTGGTGTTTTCCAACACTGTCCCAACCACTGGAATTTCATTTAGTTCTAATTTGAATAAGACTACATTCAGTGCATAGATTCTAATTTGGACTAGACTAAATTGTCTCTTCCCAATCTTTTCAGCCTTCCATCCCACCAACCCCCAACATATACTCAGAGCTCAAACTTAACCTGATAGCTTATAGTATCCTATTTCTATTGCTGTGTAACAAATTACCACAAATTTGGTGGCTTGAGAAACATCCCTTTACTATCTTACTGTCTATTGGTCTAGAGTCCAGGTATGTGTTAGCTGGATCCTCTGCTCAGGGTCTTGCAAGACTACACTCTAGGTATGCCCTGAGCTACTTTCCTTTCTGGAGTTCAGGGGTGTTTTCCAAGCTTATCTGCTTGTTGGTATTAGGTCGGTGCAAAAGTAATTATGGTTTTTGCCATACTTTTCATGACAGAAACCACAATTACTCTTGCACCAATCTAATGGCATGTAGTTCCTTGGAGATGTAAGATTGAGGTTGTTATTTTTTGTCGTCTTCAGCTGGGGAATGCTCTCGATTCCTAGAGGGTCCCATACTTCCTTGCCAAGTGGAATTCTCACAAATGGCAACTCATTTCTTCAAAGGTGGCAGGAAATCTCTCTCCACTGTGCTGAGATGGAGTCTTATATAAAGAAACACAAACATAGGAGTGAATATTTCTATGCCTTTGCCATACAACATAACATAATTATGGGAATGACATCCACCACCTCTGACAAAGCAAGCCTAGAGTTCCATCTGCAGTCAAGAGGAGGGGCTTATACAAGGATGGGATTCACTGGAGATCAAATTGGAATTCTGCTTACCATAATTATTATACCCAGAACATTTTTCTTACCCCTTTAGATACGAGTTTCCTCTGTCTAGAAGGGAACTACAAGACATAGGGCTTGCCTGTGTCTAAAACCATCAACTTTACAGATGACTTGAAGTCTACCCATCCTCCTGTTGAGGTTTCCATTATATGTATAATCCTCTTAGGGCACTTGCTCACTCTGGAATGTGATACAGTTTGCAGGGTCTTTTCCCCCAATATACAGAAATCTTCTTCCAAGCAGGGAACTAGATTATATTCAACTTCACATTTCCTCTCACTCCTCACTCTCTACTATGCAGCATAGTGCTTTCTACATAGGCAGTAGCTGGCAAACACTAGTGAAATTCAATAAATCAAAGCATAGAAATTACAGAATATGCAAGCTGAAACAGAGCTTCAGGGTCACCTACACTGAACTCCTTCCCTTATTTCTCTTGGCTGGAGGCTATTGGCATCTTTTTGTGTTTGTATGTTCCATCTGCTATCAAACATTTTTATGACATTTATTTCCTCATTATAGTCCTTATTGTCCTTTATTTATATATCTGTGAGGCACAGGAGAATTTCCAATTCTCCTTTCCCCTGCAATATTTTCTTCCCAAAGCCCCAGTTCGCTCAGACTCCCAATGCCCATGACAGGCCCCCAGGGCTCCCGTGACAACACTACTCCCCACTTCCCTACATGTCTCTCTGTCTCCTCTGTCCCTCCATCATCAATTTCAAACTTCCTGCCCTGACATTCAAGGCCTCCTTACACTTTGAGTCTGTCTGTATCACCTCCCTTATTTTCTCTGGGTCTCATTCCCTAGCTCCCACTCCCAAGTCTGGGCATTTCTCCAAGTTCCTCCATATTCCTGGAACCATCACCCCACTCGCTCCCTCCCCCACCTCTCCTATCATCTGTCAAGCCTTCCCCCATTTCTTTTATCTTCCCTAACCCTACAAATATTTGAAAGAACTCTCTTTTGACACACTAAGTACATGTAGATTTGATATTCTATGAGCAAATATTGGCTCATGACTGTTCGAGCATTGAAACATATACATAGGACAGATGTGAGAATACCTTGGTCTTTGCCACAGTGAAAATCATAAGCAGCTTTTAATGTCAGACATGGTAAAGTAGGAAGGAAGCCTACCATCAAACAGGATTAAGCTGTCTTGATTTGCCCCCATGGCCAACTTAACTCAAAAAGGATACAAGTTATTTGGGGCTTGATCTAACACCCTAATAGGTCTTTCATTATTTCAGGTAAAGGGAAAGCTAGGCATTGGACAGATTTTTAAGGTGAGCTCTCATAGTTACTAACTGTTGTGATTTTCAATAAATTATATAAACTCTCTAACATTGCTTCCTTACTTCCAAATAGAAATTATCTTAATAATAACACCTGATAATGAAACAAATTAACATGTACAAAAACTTCCATAACAAATTGTAAAATGCATGTAACTGATACTCGTAACCTTTCATAGCAGCATTTTTGAATCTGCAGAATCTGCAGCTTGTGTCAGATTCTCAGTGATCGACTGTGAGAAAGCCTCCAGGTTCCCTCAGGACCTCAATTTCCTCATCTTTAATATTGGGGTAATAAACTCCTGCCTTGCTTATCTCAACAAGCTGTTTTGAAGATACCCTAAGAGAAGAGAAATGGACATTTTAACTCAGAAAGGTGTGAGTTTGAATCAAATTTTCAGAATTTATCCATCAACCCAGCAACCTACTGTGTCACTGGTGAGTTTAGGGCATAATTTTCTGATTTAGGGAGTTCAGGTACTGGTAACTGGTTATGGAAAACTCTATGACAGATTCTTCTCCATTCTCTTCAATTAAAGCAATACTGCAATTCTAAATTAGAATACTTTAATAGATTAATTGGGAGTTTTGGCTGCCCTCAGTGCTTGGAAGATGTGGTTTGAAAGACCTTTAACTCAATGAACCCCAAATCCCACTTTGCTGAATGCAGAGGCAGGAGGGCAGAGGAACCAAAGAAGCACAACAGTAGGGAATATTAGTTTTGTGTAACAAATTACCATAAACTTACAAGCTTAAATAACAAATTTGTTATCTCAGTTTCTGTAGGTCAATGTCCTAGTACGTTGTAACTGGGTGCTCTGCTTAGGATCTCATGGGAGAAAGTGGGTCTTGCTGACCAGGCAGGGATCTCATCCCCCTGGATGAGGAAGGAATCCCCCCTGGGGCTCTGAGGAAGGAATTGCCCACAAACTCACCCAGGTTGTTGCCAAATTTAGTTCCTTTAGATTGCTGGTTGTTGGAATAAGGTCCCCATTTCCCTGCTGGCTGCAGTCAGGGGTTCTTTCTGCTCCCATAGGCTGCGCATATTCCTCTTCATGCTTTCTATAGGGCCCTCTGTCTTTGTAGCAGCCAAGGTTTATTCAGGACTCACACTTCAAATCCCTCCGACTTCTCGTTCGGCCTCCAGCTGGAAAAAGCTCTCTGCTGTTAAGGACTTACATAATTATAACAGGCCCGCTTGGATAACACATTATTTATGAAAGCAAATGTATTGTGATGGTTTCCACTATGTTTCCACTGAACTGGGAAACAGGTTTCCCAGATTAAACATTATTTCTGTGTGTGTCTTTGAGAGCATTTCCAGATGATATCAACATTTAAATTGGTGGACTAGGTAAAGTGACCCTGCCCAATGTGTGTAAGCTTCATCCAATCCACTGAGGGCCTGAATAGAACAAAAAGGTGGAGGAAGGGAGAATTTATTCTCTCTCTGCCTGACAGCTTGTGCTGAGACATCGCTCTTCTGCCCTCGACTAGAAATTCTGTCATTGACCCTCCAGTTCTCAGAACAACAGCACCAATTCCCAGTGTTTCCAGCTTGCAGGCAGCAGATCATGGGACTTCTCAGGCTCTGCAATTACTTGAGCAGCAAATTCTTTATAATAAACAGATATCAACTTCTTTTGAAAAGTCAAAAGATCTGGCAACACGGTGCCCATTTCTCCTCATGGCAATAACAGGCTGGTGCCTCCTTGAAGCAGTTTGTGCATTCTCCAATTGTTGTAGTTCAATTACTCACTTTTGTGTTGCACCTGGTCTATTCACTCTCTCATGTCACTTGCCTGCTCCATGAAGGCTTTTGGGCTGGCACCCCTTGCTCTTGTTTAACCAACTCATTTTACCGATAAGAAAGCTGAGTAACAGAGAGCTTAAATAGTATGTTCAGACAGCAAGGACAAGTCTCCTAACCCATGCCATGTCACCAAATTGCATAAATTTTGCTGTAAGCAATATCTCTTTTTTAAAAAAATAATTTCAACTTGTATTACAGATTAAAGGGTTCATGTGCAGGCTTTTTGTAACCTTTTCCTATTTTTAAAAGTTTGTATAAGCCAAACAGTATTTAGTCTGTGAGTGGTCAGTTTGAAATCCTTAAATAAGCATGTCTTTAAGCCATCTCCAACTGAAAAAAGAAAAAGGTTTCTGTTTTTCATTTAGAGATATAAACCTAGCTATGAATACTGTAATATGGAACGTATTTATTGCATACATTGGGAAAACATCTCTTTTAAGGTGTGGTTGTCCTAGGTACACATAATATTTTTTGTCTTTCCTTAGGTGGTTTGTTTATCCAACACTCCATCTAATCTCCTTTTTTGCTTCAAGGAACTCAATAAAGACTCTCTCTGTCTCTCTCTTTCTCTCTTCCTATCTGTGTAAGAATATGTGTGTGTATATATACATATATATCTACCATAGGTTCCTTTTGCTGGAACCCCCTGACTAATACATGTACCATATAGCATAACACAAAATAACAAGAGTTGATATTTCATCATATTTACAAATTTAGGGGATTATGTCAGGATATCTCAGGGAGGAAGAGGTCATTTTAGAAAATCTGCTTACCACACTGAAGCATACATTCTTCCAGTTCATGGAGAAGTTTCAGTATCCAAGTGATATTACATAGAAGGTGACACCTCCTGAAAATAAGAAGACTTGGAGTGAGAAGGAAGATTCCAGCAAACAAATGGGAAAATCTTCAACTGCACTAACAAATTCTCTGCAGTTGCTCATAGAATAAAACTACAGGAAAGGCACAGATAATCTAGCAAGGAGAAAAAGAAAGGAAAACATAAACAAAGTTTTGTTAGAAAAGATCCAAAAAAGCCAACCCAGAGCTTAAATATACTGACACAAACAACATGAAACAAATGAAAAAAAAAATGGAGCCATAAAGGGAGAGAAAACATTCAAGAGAATAATCAGCGAGGAGGCCAAGAGCACAGAGACCAGAGAGAGGATGAATACAGAACAGAGAGTCCTGAATAAGAACTCCCAGATGATAGAAAACACCCAGTAAACAAATACCCAGCTCAGAGTTAAGAAGATGCTTCAAGGCTAAGAAATTCCAAAATTTATAAAGTGGGGGTAGTAGTGATAGGGTGGAACCAGGACATTGCACTGTAGATCAAGCTAGCTGATTGTAAAAAGGGAGTCATATATTAGCTATGAATAGTAGAGCAAAATGATCCCATTGAAAGGAAATACAGGTGGCCGAGCGCAGTGGCTCAGGCCTGTAATCCCAGCAATTTGGGAGGCCGAGGCGGGAGGATCACGAGGTCAGGAGATCGAGACCATCCTGGCTAACACGGTGAAACCCCATCTCTACTAAAAATACAAAAAATTAGCCGGGCATGGTGGCGGGTGCCTGTAGCCCCAGCTGCTCGGGAGGCTAAGGCAGGAGAATGGCATGAACCTGGGAGGCGGAGCTTGCAGTGAGCGAGATCGCGCCAGCCTGGGCAAGAGAGCCAGACTTCATTTCAAAAAAAAAAAAAGGAAATATAGATACAGGCAGCAAGGCTGAAAATTAGATGCCCTACAGTAGGTATTATTTGATCTTCAGAGAATCCTATGCTATTACAACTATTTGTCTTTACCTTCTACCTAATTCAAGAAAAATAAATTATAAGATATTAAAGATGAAAAGAACCCTTAGGGATCATCTAGTCTAGCCTGTTTTTACAAATTGGTAAACTATGGGCCAGAGAAGGAAATAAAATGGACTGGGTCAAACAGTGAAACTCAAGCAGTCAAGTGTTGGGAAACCTGCCTTTTAATTCCCAGCCCATGCTCTTTCTAGCACAGGGGGCAATGGACCTCCCTTTTGATGGATAAGCTAAGCATCAAAGATAAAGCTTATGCTGTTTAGTAGACAGGGACTAAAAAGTAGGTTTTGCCCAAGATTGGATCCTCTGTTTAAAAAAAAAAAAATCGTGGGTGTTCTTTCAGGAAATTTTTTAAAGTCTATACTTGCATATTTCAGGCTACCCCAAACTCTGTTTTAGGAAGAGTATTTATGTTTTCATGCAAAAATTTTTGGAATAAAATTTTGATATTATTTCAATTACTAAGGGCTTTTAAATTATGAAAACTTCTGTGTTGGTGGGACTGGAAGTGGAGGTTGTTTGTTTTTTTTGTTTTTTTGTTTTTTGTTTTTTTGAGATAGAGTCTTGCTCTGTCACCAGGCTGGAGTGCAGTGGCATGATCAAGGCTCACTGCAACCTCTGCCTATCAGGTTCAAGCGGTTCTCCTGCCTCAGCCCCCCTCATAGTTGAGACTACGGCATGCACCACCACGCCCAGCTAATTTTTGTATCTTTAGTAGAGATGGGGTTTCACCATCTTGGCCAGGATGGTCTCAGTCTCTTGACCTCGTGATCCGCCCACCTTGGCCTCCCAAAGTGCTGGGATTACAGGAGTGAGCCACCGCGCCCTGCCAAAGTGGGGATCTTATAAGTTTATGAAAGTGAAAATATTTTTAAATAACTTTATACGGTAAATAAAAGTTTAGCCCGCATCAAATGCTATTATGTATGAAAAGTGAATAATTTTAAGGCAATATGTGGTCTACACATGAACTCATACAGCCACTGGATGAATAACTGCATGAAAATATGTAAGAATCTCCATTGCTGGACCTCAGTTTCTATCTGTGAAAGGTAGAATTTGAAGTAGATTATTTATACTTCCCATTTTACTGCTAATGTACTATGACTTTAGGAATATGTGCCACACATACGGCTTTTTGGGTATGC
The DNA here is from genome assembly GCF_037993035.2 of Macaca fascicularis. Lineage (NCBI taxonomy): Eukaryota > Metazoa > Chordata > Mammalia > Primates > Cercopithecidae > Macaca > Macaca fascicularis. The sequence goes on along the minus strand of NC_088387.1, from coordinate 103,232,483 downwards.
CCTGAAAGCTTCCAGGGAGCACCGTTCTCACTGCGGTCTGCTTGAATGGGCCCCATGAAGTTATGGAGTATGAAAGCTGAGATGTGATACTTGGTGTTATACAGAAAAAAAATACATCTCAAAACGTAACAGTATAATATATGGAAGATAGTATTAGACCATCAGCCTAATAAAGCATCATCTCACATTTAGCTACAATCCTCCAGAACTTCCCTCATGTCGGCTGAAAATAGAAGATATTATTTTGTTCTGGCTGAGAAGAGCCCTTTTGCTATTTAGATACCATCTTAATTTAGTGAGAATCCTGCTCTATAACTGTCCAGCTTGCAGTCAGGAGCATGGGAATGCACCCAACAACAGTTGGAGAAAGGAGAGTACAGTGATGAACTCAGGCGTCTAAACATAGATAGAAGACAAGCCAAAGATTGAGGAGGAGGTTGCACAAGGAACAGTCCAGTGAAAAGGCAACACATCCTGTGGGCATGCACAGAGGCATGAAAAACTGAGAATTAAAAATACACAACATTAACCCAGCTAATTAATTAATTAATAGCTTGAATTTAAGGCATATCCTTACATGGGCATGTTCTTTGGTTTTGATTCTTATAATAACAAATACTGTTTTGAGTCATAACATTAAAGACTCTTTTCAGATTCTGAGCTTGCCCAGGGCGAAGTATTATGGCAGGTATTTGAGCTCTCCATTCTAAGACAGAGAGACATTAGTAGATAGAGTTATAGATTAAAAGAGAAAAAGAGAAAGAGGGAGAAAGGGGAAGACAGACCCAAAGCAAACATTTGAAGGATCTCTTACAGATTTAACTGTTTTTTTTTCAGTTTCATAAATGTCAGATCTCTCTCTAGATGAGGTCTAACATGGGCTACTGGAAGAGCACATGCCATTTCCTATGCTGAAGCTAATGACCACAGCAACACCATTTTGCTCTCAACAACACTTGCACTCTGGCACCTGAACATAAAGGAGCAACAAAGTAAAACAGCCACTTAAAAGAAGGAAGGTCAGTCAGGCATGGTGGCTCACACCTGTAATCCTAGTACTTTGGGAGGCCGAGGTGGGCAGATTACCTGAAGTCAGGAGTTCAGTCTGGCTGAGACAATGAAACCCCATCTCTACTAAAAATATAAAAATTAGCCAGTTGTGGTGGCAGGTGCCTGGAATCCCGGCTACTCAGGAGGCTGATGAAGGAGAATCACTTGAGCCTGGGAGGCAGAGGTTGCAGTGAGCTGAGATAGCACCTTTGCACTCCAGCCTGGGTGACAGAGTGAGACTCTTGTCTTAAAAAAAAAAAGAGAGAGAGAGAAAGGTCTTGCTTTTGCTCTGGTTTGGGGTAAACATCCTTCTACAGCTCTTTGAGAACAAAAATTAAGTAGTACAAATTGAACTGAATTCATACATTCTTCTTTTATATTTCTCAGAATCAAGCACAGAGAAAATAAATCCTTCATTCATTATCACCTATTTTTTTTCATTCAAAAATGCATGTAATAAAAATACATGTATTATGATCTAGGTGCTGGGAATGAACACAACCTCAGAAAATAGAACCACTCTGCTCATTGAAGTATTGAAACATTGCATAAAATTTAATAATTTTTTCAGGAACCTTAACAAGTAATGACACAAGATCTTTGAAGCCATGGATTCCTGCCTTCTGCAGTGGGAGTGATATCTTTAAATGTTCTTCCCATTGCTGACTTGCAGCCACATGAGGATTAAATGAAATGAGATAACAGCTACAAGACACATTGCCAGGGCAGCTTCCTTTATCAGTATGGATGTGCCTTGGCACACCAGAAGTGCTCAATAATGTTGATCTGTTAATTCATGGACTCACGTATTTTCCATTGCTCAATTCCTTTAATTTACATTACATCTCCTTTCTTACGTGAATCTCTTTGCTCATGAAGATGCTAAACTGTGTGTTTCAGGTACACACATGAAACATCCTGAAACCTGATCCCATTTCAATGAGGCCACACTTTCCCTGCTCCAGTCACCAAGAACTAAGTCCAGAAGATGCTGCTTGAAGTTCAGGTATGGGAACCAGACAAATAGCTTTAGACTACAAGCAAAAAATCAGTCATTAAGTGCTAGTTGCTGTTTTCCCACCTATTTCCCTTGTCTGAGCCTTGCCATCCAGATCCTCCACCTCTACACCTACCTGGTTAAAAATGTCAGCATTAGGGGGCATATTTACTTAGCCATCTACTTCCTGGCTCTTGGATTCTGTTTGCTAGGTCCTGTCGTCATCCTCAGGCTGGAAGCCAATGTTTGCACTGGGTGGGAGTAAAGGGAGGCATAAACAGAATCAACCCTCTTGTGCTTTAAAAAATCAGGCTAGAATTATATACATATTTCATGTCAGAAAAATAAAATGTGTCTTGGCGGTAGATGGGAAGTTGGAGCACTTGGATGGGGAGTGGAGAGTTGGCAGATGTGTTCCCCTTTTCCTTGGCCCCCAGCCTGACAATCATTCAACCTTTTACTCTTAAAGTCAGCTCCTTCCCCCTCCTCTGAGGCCTTCCAAGTGCTACAACATCCTTGCCGTCATCCTTAGCGTGACTTGAAAAGGGAGACAGCACTTTTAGAAAATGGTGTACATTCTCTAAATTATATAAGTCTTGTGTTCATGTCACTGGAGTGAACCCCAATTTTGCTTTAATCTGAAAGCCAGGTTCAGAAAACAAGACCAATTCACACAAGAATAAGGTGATCCAAATGAGAACATGTTTAGAAATCAACCACTTAACCAGAAATGGAGTTCCCATTTCCCAGGTTCATCAAGCACTAAGAAAACTTTTTAATTATTTATTAATTATTTATTTATTATTTTTTTGAGACAGGGTCTGGCTCTGTCCCTCAAGCCTGGAGTGCAGCGGTACAATCATGGCTTACTGCAGCCTCGAATTTCTGGGCTTAAGTGATCCTTCCACTTCAGCCTCCCGAGTTGCTAGGATTATAGGCATGAACCACCATGCCGAGCTGAAAAGTATAATTTGCAAAAAAATTAACTACATTTCTCTTATCTCCTTTGTTCCCTTCCAACTCAAGTGGATCTGTTTCTTAATTCCTGGTCTTTCCTGAGACCACCCAGGATTGCATTGTCTCCTGAGTTTTTATCAGCACATTCTGTGGCCTTTCCTGCCACCTCTCCTTTCACGAGCCGGTTCCCAATGCTTCCCATGCGATTCCTAGGAAAGACAACTCCACTGTCCTTCTCCTATATCTTCCAATTCCAGAAAGTGTTCTTTCTTCTACACTATAGTGTCTGGAACCCCATAGACTTGTGGTGATGGTGTTGCTTGTGTTGATGTGACCTCCAAGGTCCCATGGTGGTTTGTAGGAGGTACTGAAAAACATTTTATGCACCTACATGACAGCTTCTGGACCCTTGCTTTCCTACCCTCCTGAAGATAATTGTCCTTCATTGAGGCTCATGACACCAGCCCACTCTCCTCAACCATATGTCGATTGTCTGCCAGACCCTATGGAGTCCATTTTCTCATGCTTAGCACCCCTTTGTAGCCTGGCAGGAAGTCTGGCTCCCCACCTTCAGTCTTGAAACTGCTTTGGGAAATTTCACCATCCACAATCCTAAAACCTTGCTAATTCAAATGGCTTTAGACTTTCCTCTAACCTAAACAATCCACGCCAAAAAACATAAGCCAGATCACAGAACTCTTCAACTCTTAGAAAGCCCCTGACTTCCACCAAAACACTATATTTAGAAACCTGACCCTACTAGCTGTGTTTAAACAGTGCAACAATCTAGTTTACTATGGAAGGAGATTTTTCCAATTAAGGTTGTGTGCTCAGAGTTCCCTTCTTCTGATATTAAAATAAAAACAAGCACTATAGTAAACCCCAAACAAAATGTTGTGTCTGGAGAGAAGGAAAGCAATGGCACCACAGAAGACATCATGAGTGTAGGGGGCCTTTCATCCTATATGAATCACTCAACCCTCTGTAATTATAAGAACAAATTCAATACTAAACAGCAAATAATCTGGATGCATCTCATTTCTTCTTCAGGAAAAAGATAGCATTTCTGCTGAGCCTCCATGAAGTGGGAGGGAAGGATAAAATGAGAATCTCTACATGCTATGATTTCCTGGGTTGTCTGTTGTGAAGAACACAGTATATTCCAGGTCCTAGTCCTCTCTGTGGTCAGCCACCAGACGCAAGCGGAAGGTGACATGTTCTGTCACACTAAAAATGTACATGCACTATTCCCATTTGCTGTACTTTCTTTTGACATGACTGAAGTAGGAGGCTGGGAAACTTGCCTTATCTAGAATTGAGTCCCAGATCTTGGCATTGTCTAAAGCAATCCAGGAATTCAAGTTACACTAATGTAATTTTACCTCTTGTGCCAAAAACAACTTTTGATTGGGTCTTCTACACTTACTTTGTAGGTCATACATTCTCCCCCAAATGTGACCACTGATGAACTAGCTTCAACTAATTTCTGAGAATTTTCAGGCCAAGGGAATAGGCCCAAACACTCTGAGTTTTACTGACTTTACTTTTTGAAGGGCTATGCCTCCCTTGGCTCTGTGTGTCAGCAGAATTAACCAATCTATATCATTTTTTATACATTGTGAAGAAGGACCTCAAGTCTGACCCCTGTCGGCCTCAGTAAATCTCACAGCACCAAGTTAAAGACACTCTGCTGGGCTTTGTTTTTCCACCAGTCTATCATCATCTCCCATGCACTCAGGATTTTAGCAAAACTTTTCATCTGAGATTCACAGTAGGATTTTTTTAACATCTGCTGATGATCCAAATAGGTTGTTGCATAGGATCCAATTTGTCACGTGACCTCCAGGATCATCCCACTGTTCTGCATTAAAACAGAATTCTGTCCTCTCATAAGAGTCTATATTTCCTTCTTGTATGTGTCTACTAGCATTTTCCTTTTCAAATACCAATCTCATGGGATTGTTTCTTCTAGACTCCTCCTTTCTAGGAGTCTTGCTCTTTATTTCAGTCTGAAAGAAAGTCATTTGAAGCCAGAAAGTAAGCAATTACCAGTTCTGTCTTCATTTACTTGAAGCTACTTTGTTTTCATTTGGTTTAGGGACTCGGGATATTAATTTGAAGATCTCTTCAGAATTTGTTTTGTAAAATGGTATACTCCCATATACTTTCACACAACTGTATCATTCTTATATTAAAACCAATACATATGCTATTAAATAGAATGAGAAATAAACTTATATGCATTTTGCAAAGAAATCAAGACTTCCAAGGTATTCAATATGTAGCTGTCAACTTCAGCCTTTCACCTCAGAAACTCAACTCGAGTTGTATGTTTTGTCTTCTCTTCAGGAAAAGGTAGGAGAAGCAAATTTCTTTTCTTTTCTTTTCTTTTTTTTTTTTTTGAGATGGAGTTTTGCTCTGTCCCCCAGGCTGGAGTGCAGTGGCACAATCTCGGCTCAGTGCAACCTCCACTCCTGGGTTCACGCCATTCTCCTGCCTCAGTCTCGAGTAGTTGGGACTACAGGCACCCACCACCACGCCCGGTTATTTATTTATTTATTTATTTATTTATTTATTTATTTATTTTGTATTTTTAGTAGAGACGGGTTTCACCGTGTTAGCCAGGATGGTCTCGGTCTCCTGATCTCGTGAGCCACCCGCCTCAGCCTCCCATAGTGCTGGGATTACAGGTGTGAGCCACTGCTCCCGGCCCGAGAAGCACATCTTTAAAAGTTGATCACAGAAGAAATGAGGACGATGATGAAACAGAGGATCCTGATGATTATCATAAACTAGCTGGGGATCCCTTGGACTTGAACTCAGAGCTCCACCCTCTTATTCTACAGAACAAAGCAAAACGAAACCAAATTGACAAATATAAAGAAAACTATAACTCATAATTCACAACCGTGGGTAACTATTATTCATATTTTGGTGGATATCAGTTTCTATTATGAAAAATTGATTTTATATCATTGAGGTCATAATTATATATAATTTGATATTGACTTTTTACACAGAATAATATAACACAAGTATTTTTAGTGTGCATAAAACTCTTAATCTCCTATTGCCTTATTAACAAATATACCATAATTTAATGAATTACTTTTATTTTCCAGATTTTTAATATATTAAATGATGTAAAATGAATACCTCTGTTTATACTTCCCCCCATGCCCCATATTTTGTAACTGACTCTTAGGATAAACTCCCAATGATCTGGATTAAGAGTATGAATATTGTAAGGTCCTTGAATATTTATTGACAATTGTTTTACAGATAGTTTGTTAATTTACATTTACTCTGGGAACAGAGTAAAGCAAATAACTCATTAGACTATCATAAGCATTAGGTTCTCTAATTTTTTAAAAAAATTTATTCTGAAAAAAGTTCAAAACTACAGAAGCAATCACAAGAATAGTGCAATAAACACTTCTTGGATCTTCATCTGTCTTCACCAATGATTAGCATTTTTTCATATTTGCTTTTAATGCATATTCTCTCTGACTATATATTACAATATCATTGTTTGCTGAACCATTTGAGAGTAAGTTGCAGATACCATAATTCTCTACCCCTAAAGATTTCCATTTTTACCTTCTGAGAAAAATGCTCTTATATTTTTACATTTTAAAATTAACTACATTTAACATCAATATAACATTATTATCTAATATGCAGTCCCATATGTATAGTGTCCTAATGCTGTCCTTTACAGTATTTTGTTTTCTGATCTAGAATCCAATCCAGGATTTAGTTGTTTGGTCTTTTTTTTTTTTCAATTTTTTATTTTTATATTTCAATATGTTCTTGGAGAAACAGGTGGTGTTCGGTTACATGAATAAGATTTTTAGTGGTGAATTCTGAGATTTTCATGCACCCGTCACCCAAGCAGTATACACTGTACCCAATGTGTAATCCTTTATCCCTCGCCACCACTCACCCTTCCCCCCAAGTCCCGAAAGTCTAATGAATCATTCTTATGCTTTTGTGTCCTCATAGCTTAGCTCCCATATATGAATGAGAACATACAATGTTTGGTTTTCCATTCCTGAGTTACTTCACTTAGAATAATAGTCTTGAATTCCATCCAGGTTGCTGCAAGTGCCATATATATATATATATATATATATATATATATATATATATATATGCATGTGTGTATATATATCTCTCATATATATCTCTCTCTCACATTTTATTTATCCACTCATTGATTGATGGGCATTTGAGCTGGTTCCATATTTTTGCAATTGTAAATTGTGGTGCTATAAACATATGTGTGCAAGTCTCTTTTTCATATAATGACTGTCATATAATGATTTTTTTCCTCTGGGTAGATACCTAGTAGTGGGATTGCTGGATCAAATGGTAGATCTACTTTTAGTTCTTTCAGGAATCTCCACACTGTTTTCCATAGTGGTTGTACTAGTTTACATTCCCACCAATAGTGTAAAAGTGTTCTCTTTTCATCATATACATACCAACATCTTTTTTATTATTATTATAGCCATTATTGCAGGAATGAGATGGTATTTCATTGTAGGTTTTGATTTGTATTTCCCTGATAATTAGTGATGTTGAGCATTTTTCCATATGCTTGTTGGTCACTTGTGTATCTTCTTTTGAGAATTGTCTATTCATATCCTTAGCCCACTTTTTGATGGGATTTTTTTTTTCTTGCTGATTTGTTAGAGTTATTTGTAGATTTTGGATATTAGTCCCTTCTTAGATGTATAGGTTGTGAAGATTTTCTCCCACTCCGTGTGTTGTCTTTTAACTCTGCTGATTATCTCTTTTTCTATGCAGAAGCTTTTTAGTTAAGTCTCATCTATTTGTCTTTGTTTTTGTTGCATTTGCTTCTGGGTTCTTGGTCCTGAAGTCTTTGCGTAAGCCAATGCCTAGAAGGGATTTTCCAGTGTTATCTTCTAGAATCTTTATGTCTTCAGGTCATAGATTTAAGTCTTTGATCCATCTTGAGTTTATTTTTGTAGAAAGTGAGAGATGAGGATCCAGTTCCATTCTTCTACATGTGGCTTGCTGATTATCCCAGCATTATTTTTTGAATAGGGTATCCTTTCCCCACTTTATATTTGTGTTTGCTTTGTGGAAGATCAGTTGGCTGTATTTGGCTTTATTTCTGGGGTCTTTATTCCATTCCTTTGGTCTATATGCCTATTTTTAGACCAATACCATGCTGTTTTGGTGACTATGGCCTTATAATATAGTTTGAAGTTGGGTAATATTGATACCTCCAGATTTGTTCTTTTTGCTTAGTCTTGCTTTGGCTATGTGGGCCATTTTTTGGTTCCATATGAATTTTAGGATTTTTTTTTAGTTCTGTGAAGAATGATGGTGGTATTTTGATGGGAGTTGCATTGAATTTGTAGATTGCTTTTGGCAATATAGTCATTTTCACAGTATTGATTCTACCCATCCATGAGCATGGGATGTGTTTTTATTTGTTTGCATCATCTATGATTCCTTTCAGCAATATTTTGTAGTTTTCTTTGTAGAGCTCTTTTACCTCCTTGGTTAGGTATATTACTAAGTATTTTATTTTTTTTGCAGCTATTGTAAAAGTGGTTGAGTTCTTGATTTGATTCTCAGCTTGGTCATTGTTGGTGCATAGCAGAGCTATTGATTTGTGTACATTGATTTTGGATCCTGAAACTTTGGCTGAATTCATTTACCAGTTCTAGGAGCTTTTTGGATAAGTCTTTAAGGTTTTCTAGGTAAACAATTATATCATCAGCAAACAGTGACAGTTTGACTTCCTCTTTATTGATTTAGATGCCGTTTATTTCTTTCTCTTGTCTGATTGCTCTGGCTAGGACTTTCAGTACTATGTTGAATAGAAATGGTGAAAGTGGGTATCCTTGTCTTGTTCCAGCTCTCGGAGAGAATGCTTTCAACTTTTGCCTGTTCAGTACAATATTTACTGTGGGTTTGTGGTAGATGGCTTTTATTTCCTTAAGGCATGTCCCCTCTATGCGAATTTTGCTGAGGGTTTTAGTCATAAAGGAATGCTAGATTTGTCAAATGCTTTTTCTGTGTCTATAGAGATGATCATGTGATTTTTGTTTTTAATTCTGTCTATGTGCTGTATCACATTTATTGACTTACACATGTTAAACCATCCCTGCAGCCATGGTATGAAACACATTTGATCATGGTGGATTAACTTTTTGATATGCTGTTGGATTTGGTTAGCTAATATTTTGTTGAGGATTTTTGCATCAATTTTAATCAGGGATACTGGTCTATAGTTTTCTTTTTTTGTTATGTCCTTCCCTGGTTTTGGTATTAGGGTGATACTGGCTTCACAGAATGATTTAGGGAGGATTCCCTCTTTCTCTATCTTTTGGAATAGCTCAATAGGATTGGTACCAATTCTTCTTTGAATGTCTGATAGAATTCAGCTGTGAATCCATCTAGTGCTGAACTTTCCTTTTGGTAATTTTTTAATTATCATTTTAATCTCACTGCTTGTTATTGGCATGTTCAGAGATTTTATATCTTTCTGGTTTAATCTAGGAGGGGTGTATATTTCCAGGAACTTATCCATCTTCTCTAAGTTTCCTAGTTTATGCACATAATGGTGTTCATAATAGCCTTGAATAATTTTTTCTATTTCTGTGTTACCAGTAGCAATATCTCCCATTTTGTTTCTAATTGAGCTTATTTGAATCTTCTCTCTTCTTTTATTGGTTAATCTCACTAATGGTCTATCAATTTAATTTGTCTTTTCAAAGAACCAGCATTTCATTTCATTTATCTTTTATATTTTTTGATTGATTGTTTTATTCAATTTCATTTAGTCCTGCTCTGATCTTCCTTCCTTCTTTTCTTCTTCTGGGTTTGGGTTTGGATTGTTCTTCTTCTCCAGTTCTATGAGGTGTGACCTTAGATTGTTTATTTGTGCTCTTTCAGACTTTTTGATGTAGGCATTTAATGCTATGAACTTTTCTCTTAGCACCAATTTTGCTATATTCCAGAGGTTTTGACAGGTTATATCACTATTATAGTTAAGTTCAAAGAATTTTTAAATTTCCATCTTGATTTCATTGTTTACCCAGTGATCATTCAATAGGAGGTTAATTTCCATGTATGTACATAGTTTTGAGGGTTACTTTTGGAGTTGATTTCCAATTTTATTCCACCATAGTCTGAGAGAGTACTTGATATGACTTATATTTTCTTAAATTTATTGAGACTTGTTTTGTGGCCTATCATATAATCTATCTTAGAGTTGAAACCATTTCCTTGTCTGCATTATAGTGGCCAGACTAAGATTTCCTAGATAGCAGGGGACATAAAATCTTTATTAGTGGCAACAGCAGTGGAGTATGGAGAGAAGAAGAACATGTTTGAAGACAAAGGAATCTGTTACAATGGAAAAACTATCGATAAAAGAGATAGGGAAGAACTATCCCAGAAACAGTGGTATGAAGAAAGAAAATTGTTCTTTCTCCAGCAGTGCCAGTTGAAAGCGAAATCATAAATTAGCATGGCAGTTTGTAAATGACTTTACTTTTATGAAAAACTACTATGAGTTTGAAGCATTCTATAGGCATGTATGGATGGGAGAGATTATCCCTCTGATTATTATTTAGAAAAAGCATACACTCCTAGAAATATCTAAATTACAAGGTGATCACTCTTAAAATGAAAGTATAGTGAGATGATTAAATAGCAGATACTACTTGGGACCATGTATATTAATCATAAACTCACATATTGGGCCGGGTGCTGTGGCTCACACTGGTAATCCCAACACTTTGAGAGGCCAAGGCAGGAGGATCACTTGAGCCCAGGAGCTCTAGACCAGCCTGGGCAATATGGTGAAACCCTGTCTCTACAAAAAATTAAAAATTTAGCTGAGTGTGGTGGCATGTAGCTCACCTTGTGAGGCTGAGGTGGGAGGATTGCTTGAACCCAGGAGGTTGAGGCTGCAGTGAGCCATGATTGTGCCACTGCACTCCAGTCTGGACAACAGATAATCTGGATATCACTGTGAAAGTGTGTATTGACACCTTTGAAGAACATTTTGGTTGTGTGTACCATATCTTTGTCCCAGCAAGCCTACTTCAAGAAACTTTGTGCACTCATAGCCATAATGGCACTACCATTGAAGATGCATACCTTTACCAATGGTATTGGCAAGACAGCATATCTCATGGTTTCATTTGATTTTTATCTTGTTATTAATACAGTTTTTTATTTACACTTGAGTGTGTTTTGTATGTGTGTTTTCCATTTTCTTTTTATGCCATTTGAGCATATTTTATATTCAGGTAACAGATACGAGAACTTAACAGTAAAAAATATCTTCATTTTCAGAGCACCATAAATAAAAGTTTTACATATGTGACAAACTGGACAGGACTTACTATAAACATGGCAGTCAGGGAAATCTTACAAATAATTTGCCTTTATGTTAGGAAGACTATAGCACTCTGAGATCCCATAAATACTCTCTTACATTTTCTTTCACTTCCTTAAGCTATTTATTTATTTATTTTGGGTCTTGTTTATCCAATTGTTTTTATCCAAACAAAACATGTACATGAGTTTAAAAAGTCAATATCACCACAGCAGATCTGTGCCCTGCGTTTCCCAACTCATAGTTGTGCTGCTCAATTAACTGTTTTGCTAGATAATGTAATTAGGTTCTATTTCTTTTATTTTTGTATTGTTCACTTTTAGGTGTTACCTATTGTCTTTCTGTTCTGAGGGATGAAGAGTAACTTCTTGCTCCAAAATCTTCCCTCCTTAACAACCTCACATATATACTCTATCGCCTCGCTCATCTTTTGGAAACTGTTAAAAGATAATTTTTTGTTAAAACAATATTTATTGTATATATCACTAGGATCATATTGATAGGATTTGCAGCTGATTCTCATATTCTCTAAGAGTCCTCCCACTCAGTGCCACTTTTGATGTTCTCACCACATTTTTTTGTTATTATTCTTATTTGCTTAAGTTTATATGGACTTCTCTACAAAAAGAAACATGTTCTGAAGATACTGTGGTCAACAGGGAACACATGAGCCTTCAATGCTACTACTCTTAAGATTGATTTGGAGATGTTTTGTGTGCTTCAAAGGTTGACAATTTACCCAAATGATCTTTGTTCTACGTTTTCTCCCAATTAACCCTAGTTTGATTTCTAGGCCCGTGGGATAAGCCAAAGGATTATTCTAGAACCCAAAAGAATGATAAATGAAAATTCTTTACCTCTGTTATTTTTGACAGAATTTCTCCAGAAACACCAAGAGTCAAAAATTATAATATGAACTTCATCCAGTTGTAATTTAAATTTTCCTTGGTTAGTGGAATTTCAGCTGATCCAACATATTTATTTTTATTTTCTAATGTTTAACATGATGATCATTTGCCACCTTGTAATAAAAATCAAGGCATGAAAAATAAAATAAAAATACTGTAATTTCTTTATTTTTTCTCATCCAAAACTAAGTTCCTAAAGTGGAACAGTTGCATTAAAAATGTACCAAACCATTTATGGAGAGAAACAAAAAGGCAAACTAGCAGAAACTGCTGGCACCCTCCCTCAAAACTCAATTCTGGAAATAAGACCAGAAGGATAGGGTTACTGGTTGTCACAGACCCAGTCTCAAAAAACAAACTGAAAACCTGTGACAAAATCTTTGCAGAGGCAGAGATGATTGGGAGAGACCTTGGGTTGTGTTGTTTCTCCCTCTCTCACATTGCCCTGGGGGGAGCAAATTCTGCCTCACTGTTGTAATGGCATAGGAACGCACTTAGCTAGGAAAAGCATGAGAGCTGAAGCTGCCAGTTGGCTGGGGTAGGGATATAACAGCAATGCTAAAGGTGGGCAGCTAGCCCCAACTCATTACACGCTCCTACCTCTTCTCACCCACCTTAACTGCCTTCATAGGAGAGAAGAGATTAGGGCAGAGGTACTGATAGATTCCCTGGGGAAAAGGGCAGATAACCATTGAGTCCTGATAGCAACACCAGAGGGTCTCCACCCTGAAGCATGCTCCTCACCCTTTGAATCTCAAGCTTGCTTTGAACACAAGCAAGGGTCTATTGTCTTAATTCTTCCTCCAGTTAGATATTAGTAGACATGATATCTGATAGCAGCAAGGAAATGAAAAATGGAACATTTAAGATATATGAGAATGCCAAACAGAATAAAAGAAATGATGGCACAATTTCTACCAGAGGAAAGCAGTACTAATGAAATAAAGAGATAAGAATTGAAAGTAAACACAATAAAATACTTGTGGCATAATAAAAAAGGACACAGAAAACATGAAAAAGAACTAATTTATTTTGTAGAAGAACCACTTGGAAATTTTGGGTATGAAAATATAATTGCTGAAATTAAAACATCAGTGGGTAAAAGAAATAACAAAACAGAAATTGCTGATCAAAATAGTTTCCCAGAAGACATAAAGAAGGGATAAAAAAGGTAAAGAAGAAAACATAAGAGAAGTTAAGTGACATAGATGATCTAAGTAGTTGATATTTATAATAAATGCACCAGAAAATAAACTGAAAAGATTAAAGAAGCTTGTTGAGTTTTAAAGATGTTAAGTAACAGTAAAAAAATTAGGTATTTATTCTAAAATTTCAGATAATCAAAAGGAGAGGCTTTCCAAAAGAAAAATGTGAATCTTCTCCAAAAGAACTAAGAATCTCAGATTTCTCAATAGTCAAGCAGAAAGAAAAAGTCAATAAAGCAATATTTTCAAAAAGTTGATCCTGAAATTGTAAATCCAAGTTAGTTAATATTTAAATCTAGGACTAAATAATAATTTTAGTCATCTAAGGTTTTTAGAAAGTTTACCACACATAAAATCTCTTTGAAGAAACTCTAGGAGAAAATTATTTCAACAAGAATAGGAATTAGTCCAGAAAAAAAGAAGAAGATAAGAAAAGGAGAGCAACTTTTATGAAGATTACTATTAATATTGTCTAAACCAGGAGGGTCGACAAATTTTTTCTATAAAGGGCCAAATAAGAAATAATCTATAACTTATGGTTTGTATGGTCAATCTAAACTATGCAAATCCACCATGGTAGCGTGAAAGCAGTCTTAGACTAAAGTAAATGAATGAGAATGAGCATGCTGTCCATCAATAAACTTGATTTACAAAAACAGGTGATGAAATAGAAATCTCAGTATGCTATTTTATGAATATCAGACAACTAAATCTAAAGTAAACAATTGCCTAATCCAAAATCATGAAGATTGACTCCTATGTTTTTCCCATGTAAAAATATAAAAACCATTTTTACAGTTTTAGCTCTTGTATTTACGGCTAAGTCTATTTTGAATTAATTTTTGTATTTATGGCTAAGGTCTATTTTGAATTAATATTTGTACATGGTGTGGGATACTAGCCCAACTTCATTATTTTACAGATAAATATCCAGCTGTTTTAGCACCGTTTGCTGAAAAGACTATTCCTTCCTCATTGAGTTGTCTTGGCACATCAACAAAAGAAAATTAAAGGCATAAAATTCTTACATGGTTTTAAAACGAATGAAAGCATCTCATTCTGATAAAAAGGAAAAGAGATCATGAAGCTATGGTAATCAGAACTATACATAAACCTAATATACTAGCCTCAAAATACAGAACAAGATCATTTATAAAAATATGGAGAGATAATAAAAATTTTTAGTTGGATATTTTAATGCAACCCTATCAAGAGCTAATATATCAACAAGACTTTAAAAAAGAAAAAAAAGGGATTTTTACAGTGCAATACAATTTATCTAATAGTTAACTTTAGAAATGCTGCAGTCAACACAATCAGAATCTACATCATTTTGGAGAATATCTTGAATATTTCAAAATGAATCACCTATTGGCCCACAAAAAAAGGCCTACAATAAAATTATAATCAATAATAAATAATATAGAATAATAACATTAGGAATCAATAATAAAACAGTTGGCTTTCAGTAGTCATAAAGTGATGACTTTCAAATCCCTTGCTTCTATAAGCCACTAACTACAAAACTCCTAGATTAAAGCAGAAACTATAAAGAGAATTATTAAGTGCTAAAAGGTAAATCACAGTGACAAAATCGTATGCAAAAATTTCTGGGATGTAGCTAAACCAGACTGTAGAGGAAAATTTAAAACTTTAAACACATTTGTCAGAAAGAAGGAGATAAATGGAAACAAATGTGTTAAGGACCTAAATTCAAAATCTAGACAAAGAACAACAGAGTGAATCCAAATAAACAAATTAGTAAGATAGCAAAGAAAAGGAGAAAAAAAAATCGACAAACCACAATATATAGCAATGGGCATGATTAATCAAACCTAAAGCTACACCTTTGAAAATAATAATTGGACAAGCCTCAGCCAAAAGAGAACTAAGAAAATTAAGTAAAAGCTCTAAATTAAAAGAAGGAGATTACAGACGAGTCTTTTATAAATTATGAATGAAGAGTATGGTGAGCTGTTCTGGAGCTTCTTGGGTTCATAATCTGGTTATACTATTTACAGTTTCCTCATCTGTAAAATAGAAATGACAGTCTCTATTTCTAACACTAGTTTCTTTACAGAGTTGTCATAAGTATTAAATAAATGTATCCTTTCGAAGAGCTTAGAACAGTGTAAGGCACATAATAAGTGCTTTATGTAAGTGCTAGATATTACAGCAAAAGAATCTTCAGCAGTGAAAGAAAAATAAAATGAGATTTAGAGCCAAATACTATTTCATAATTGATTGTATTCCCCACACCTTCAGAAAAATACGTGTACCCTGTAACCACCATCAAAGCAAAAACATAATCTATTTTTCTGGTTGTACCCATATTGTGAAAATTATAGAGATCATGTTTTGAAAGAATCCTAAGCTGAGACTGATTTCTTTTTCATCAAACCCATTTCCCAGACTGCTCACAGTTAACTGTGGACATGGACCAGAGTTTTGACTGGTGATACAGGAAGGAATGATGTAACCTGTTCTAAGACTGGCTCCTAAAAATCTATACAAGTCCCTACTTTCTTTGTTCTGTCTGGGTAACCTTGGAAAGCATGCATTGGTGCAGATCTCCCTTGGTCTAAGTTCCTGGATGACTGTGTGAAACAGCCCCTCCCTGGTGCTTCAAAATGCATATGTTTGTATTTGCATATGCATGTATGCACACACACACGTGCACGCATACACACACTGAACCTTAAATGAACAAAAAATAAATTTCTGCTTTCTTAGCCACCAAGGTTTCAGGTTTATTTGAAACAATAGATAGCAATTCCCTAACTGGTACAGTTATTCTAGATAAGAAAGTTGACAGAGAGGTTAATGCAGGTGGAAACTTGGAAATGAAAGGGTGGTGTGTGAAGGAGAAAACAGAAGATAACCATGGATGGACTTATAATAAGTGGGCAACCTATTTTTATGCACTTGAGATCCAAATATAGTTTAAATAGTTAACCAAGGATTGAGAAATCACAGTCTGTTAGTCAGTCATTTCATCTGTATGTTATTTCAAAAAGTATTTGCTAAGTGCCTACAAGTTTTTAGAGCATGGGATAGGTACCAGGGATATATCAAGAATCAGGAGGTGGTTTCTTACCTCAGGGTGTTTATGGATTGTTGGGAGAAAGGTGGGTTTCTTTATCATTCTGTCATCAAAGATAGCTGCTTTCTACCTAGACTTTCTGGGAAGAAGGAAGGATTAAATGAGGAATTTAATAATTTCACATTTTATTAAGCCTATGTTGTTTTTGTTTGTTTTGTTTTGTCTTTCCCTGTAAACTACTAAGATTTAAACTGAATAGGCCTACATTTTTGCCAAATTTTTACCTCTGACTTCCAAAAAATTTCTAAGATCAGTAAAATTGATTACAATTATTAAACAATTAGGGAGGAAAAGACACATTTAAGAGCCCGGATGAAACAGTGATGGGAAAAACCACACACTTGATTGACTTACTTAACTGTATTTAATTAGGAAAAAAACTCTAGAATTTGGAGGAAACTGGAATTTTCATCTGAGAAGCTTTAGAACTGTTCACAGTTCAACTTGCCTCAGTTTGCCTCACTGAGCCACTGAGTCACGCTGGTATAAAAGGAGCGAAGGCAAAGCAAAAACAAGGACCTCACCTAAGGGAGAAATGGACAGAAGCCATGTGCTCTGTGTGCTCTGTCACAGGGGGATCCAGATCCAGCCGCTGGCCGGAGCAAGAGGAGTTGTTTGCTGTGGGACTCTGAGCAAAGAGCAGTGACTTACCAATGACCCTTCCTCTCCATGCTTCCTGTGGGCTGTCTCCCCCATAAATCTAAACATGGATCCCCGTTTTTGCCCCTCCAAAATGGGCTGGAAGACACATCCCTGACCACATCATAACCCAGAAAGCCAGATGCTGATGACACACTTTGCAGCTGGGATCTCTTTGCCTTGGTATCTGGGACCACAACTGAGTACTTTCCAACCGTACTGTTACCTCATTATTATTCAAATGTAATCTGTATTGGCATGTTAATGAAGTAAAGATTTGGAAAAGAATTGTGTATATTCTTCAAATCTAGAAAAAGTTTTGATGGTTGTATTCGCAATGGAAAAGCGATGTTTTAGAAAGAGGGATGACATTTTATAACATTAGATGGCATTCTCCTGGGGACAGGGGACCAGGAACATTTGAATCCTGCCTTAATCTCACAGCTTTTTCCTGTAATGTCTCCATAAAAACAAGGGACCACAGCAAATGAGAAATTAAAGTCCACTTTATTATTAGCCTGGCCAACGCCAAATAAACAAATGCAGAACTTTCTGGTAATTTGCTTAGGACACATGGCATACTCTCAGATCACAGTCCAGACCACCAAACTCTAAATTAAATATCTTATCTTAGAATCTTAGCATCCTTGGGCTGCTCACATGGAACAGGAGACAGAAGTAATAAATAAGGAACGTACTGCATGGAAAAAGAAATAAAATTAACCTGGGGAAATTTCAGAGACAGGGTCTTTTATTAAAACAAGACAACAAACAAATGAAAAGTACTCCACCATAAAAAACAGCTTTTCTATAAAAAGTTATCTATCATCAGGCAGACAGATCTTCTGAACCTAATGCCTAAGTGATAGATAGAGAGGGCGTGTGTGTTCCAGCATAAAACCCTGGGTACAAGAAGAAAAGAAGAGATGGCTAAACTAAGGGCCTGTTACCAATGTAGCCATAAGATTAAAGGAGAAAGTAAAGTTTAGCCTATGACGAACTTCCCACTAGTGAATATGGACCACCCCAGCAGCAGAGAATCCAACATAGTTTAGTACCTCAGTTTCTTAGGAAAAAGTAAAGAAGAGGGCAAGAGGATGAAGAAACTGTTTCCCCAACCCTGTACAAGTCAACGATTGGTTAAAAGAGAAAGAAAGGCTTGTATTTATTTTGAGGTGGTTGTTTTATTGTCGTCGTTAATATTACAGTTGTGAGTCCCTTGCACCTTGGAGGGGAATTTATACAGGAACTCCTGCAACCATCACAATTACATCTTTTTTTAGAATTAGGTATTGTAAGAAGTCCACAGGTCTCAGCCCATACATTGAATGGTTCAAGTTAAAAAAATAATAATAACAACTTAACTCTTGTTAACCTTTGCCAAGCAATCCTGACCCTCCCAGGGTGTGAGAATCCAAGCAAGAATCACAGCAACAGCTATGCGGGTGTCAAAAAGGAGCCTCAGAAAGATTAATTTGACCAAGATCTCTGTATTAGCCCATTCTCACGCTGCTATGAAGAAATACCTGAGACTGGGTAATGGATAAAGGAAAGAGGTTTAGTTGACTCACAGTTCTGCAGGGGTGAGGAGGCCCCAGAAAACTTACAATCATGGCAGAAGGTACCCTTTCACAGGGAAGCAGGAGAGAGAATGGTGCCCAGCAAAGGGGGAAGCCTCTTATAAAACCATCAGATCTCATGAGACCCACTCACTATCATGAGAACAGCATGATGAAAACTGCCCCCATGATTCAATTATCTCCATCTGGTCCTGCCCTTAACTTACACACAGGGATTATTACATTTCAAGGTGAGATTTGGGTGGGGACACAGAGCCAAATCATATCTATCTCATAGCTAATAAATGTGATCTTGGCTGTAAGTCCAGATTCTATGCTACAGTCATTTAAAAACAAAAAAATTGAGGTTCTTATACCAGAATTGCACAATTAATTACAACAGGTTTTGGAAATCACTTGATTTTTTTGTCTCATTAGCCATTGCAATTTGGCCTGCATAAAAGTATTCAAAGTAGATACTGAATTACTCTATTTTTTCTGTATACAAATAGAGCCAAGCAGGCATTGCTCACCATGTTCTTTGTAGCATTCTCTAAATAATTTTTATTTTGATATTATTTTTGATTGACAAACCATGATTGTATACATTTGTGAGGTACAACATGATGTTTTGATTTATGTATACAATATAGAATGATTAAATCAAGCTATTTAATATATCTATCACTTCACCTACCTGTCATGTTTTATTAAGACATCTAAAATTTACTCTCTGGCCAGGTGCTGTGACTCACTCTTATAATCCCAGCACCTTGGGAGACAGTACCAGAAGGACTGTTTGAGTCACTGGAGTTTGAGACCAGCCTGGGCAACATAGTGAGACCCCATGTCTACAAAGAAAAGTAAAAACAATTAGTGGAGTGTGGTGGTGTGCACCTGAAGTCCCAGCTACTAGAGAGACTGAGGCAGGAGGATTGCTTGAGGATGGTAGGTGAAGACTGCAGTGAGCCATGATTGTGCCCCTGCACTCCAACCTGGGCAACAGAGCAAAATGCTGTCTCAAAAAAAAAAAAAAACTACTCTCATATTTATTTTGAAATATGGGAGGCCACAGTCTAAAAGTTTTCTTGTAATTGTCAAGATCAGGAGCTTCTTCACAGTAAGACATTCTTCTCCCTTCCAAAGAAAACATTCTTTCTTGTAAAAATTTATAATCACCTCAATCATATGCTTGATCACCCCAAGTAGCTAGATACCTGAGTTAAAACAACTATTGAGTTGAAACAATTGTAGGGATATGTACATATATTTTATATTAAATATATTATGTATTTATTATAGCTGATCTCATTAACAGGTTCCAGAGAAATGAGGGTTTCCTTAGTTATGCATAAATGTATATAAACGTGCTTTCTAGCTTTTATGTTATTTTACCCTCTAAATATATGTGTGTGCTTGTGTGTATTTGTAAGTGCATACATCTACATTCACATTTATGGAAGCACATACTATATGCACCGCTGGGCACTGGCAAAAATGATTGGTCAACATCTTAAGAAAGTGTCCCTTGTGGTTTAGGACTGAACTCTCCTCTATTTCCTCTCCACAAAGGAAAATGATCCTTAATCTATAGGGAAGGGAGGGAGGGCAGAAGCACAGTAAGCACAGTTATCCTTGAACCACAATATTTTATGTTAAATGAGCACAAAATCTCACAAGACACTGAGAAAGGCCAGTGGGAACAGGCCTGGTAGAATCACAGCTTCACAGTAAAACAGCGGAGAGAACTCTCCTTCTTTCCATCCCCATCAGTACCTTTCTTGTGATACTTGTGCTACCATGTAATGTCGTCATTTTGTTAATCGAGAAAATGTTATTGATTTTCCCCCTTTCTGTTCCATCCTAGGCTACTGTGCCTGTACGTATCCACCTTTCCATTTCCTTTGCAGCACTAACCACATTCCCTAATGTTTTCCCTTTGTTTCCTTGTGCTTTTTCTTCTCCCACTAGAATGTAAGTCCCACAGGAACAGAAGTTTGTCTATCTTGTTCCTCGTTGTCAGCATCTAATAAATATTTGCTGAATGACAGAATAAATGTTAAATATGTGGTTGATTTTGTGTATTGCCATGTCTGTTCCACAGAGATCTAAGGGATACTAACTTGTGAACAGCGAGGGAGATTTCTCCTGGGGGAAACAACCTCAGGGCCACCTTAGAACTGAACCGAGGGAGGACATGTGCTTCCATACAGAACCAAAGAGGATTCTGGCTTTGACTCTGAGGTGTGCCATCAAGACAAGATTGGGGTTTGAATACCTGCGTTAATTTGTGAGTTGAACTACTCTTTCCCCGAGACCTTTGGCAAGTCTTGCTAAAATCTTAGTCTGCTGTCAGTGGAGCTGGCTCTTCTGAGTCTGGAGTGAAGAGGGAATTCCAGGTGGACATGCGTGGAGACGACAGTGCCAGCAGAATAAAGCTCTCAACAGCTGTTTTTACAGGAAGGACACTAAAAACATATCAGCACAGAGAAGGGTCAGAGCAGAGGCAAGTGGATTGTTGAAGAAAAGGTGAAAGTCTGAGAAATGCCTGCAGATATTTTGAGGCGAGAGAGAGCACTTCCGGCAGATGGCCAGACAGGGTTCATGCTTTAACATGGATATTGAAACATTGCCTT
This sequence comes from Macaca fascicularis, assembly GCF_037993035.2. NCBI lineage: Eukaryota > Metazoa > Chordata > Mammalia > Primates > Cercopithecidae > Macaca > Macaca fascicularis. The sequence goes on along the minus strand of NC_088387.1, from coordinate 103,211,040 downwards.
GTTTCTTAGCTATGTTTTATAAGGCTGATGCCCTGTGACTTATAAACACATCTGTCTAAAACCCTCTACAGAGTCTCTTCAATGTTAATATTGGTGCCTAAACTTTTAGAGAAAAAAGTGGATAATCATTCCTTCTCTTTTGAGGCACATACCTTAAAATTCTATGCCATGTATTTCCTTGGATAGCTATATTAAAATAAACATGTGTGTATTAAAAATTATATGTATCTTTTCAGTCAAAAAAGAACTTATTTTCATCCCTGATGAAACACTTATTTGAACTCTACAGTACTCATCCATCTAAAACCCTTTCAGGTTCATCGTCACAAAATCAATTTTCCTTTGAATAGTATCAAATAGTCATTTACTAGCCTAACATAAACAGCCATGGTCTGCACAGTCACCTTATGCTGCGCAGAACCATCCAGGGCCCTATGCTTCTTGGCTCCTGAATGCTTATTTCCCGTCTGTCATAAATTCTCTCCCCATCAGCAAGGCTGTTTCAAAGCTGAGTCCACAGTCTGGTGCTGTATTAGTTGTCTGGGTCTGAGTGCCACAAACTGAGAAGCTTAACAGAAATTCACTTTCTCATACTGCTGGAGGCTACAAATCTGAAATCAAGGTGTCGGCCGTGTTGGTTTCCTCTCAGGGCCGTGAGGAAGGGTCTGTTCTGCGCCTCTTTCCTGGCTTCTGGTGGTTGCTGGCAAACTTCGACATTCCTTAGTTTGTAGAAGTATCACCACAATTTCTGCCTTCATTTTCACATGGCATTCTCCCTGTGTGGGTGTGTCTCTGTGTCCAAATTTTTCCTTTCCTTAGGACACATTCGTACTGGATTAGGACTCACCCTAATGATCTCATCTTAACTTGATCTCTGCAAAGACCCTGTTTCCAATGAGGTCACATTTACAGATTCTGGCAGTTAGAACTATAGTCTTTTAAGGAGATTTGGTGCGACTCAAAACAGGTGGGATGAGGGAGGTGAGTACTAAAGATACATCTAACTCTTCTCACCCCCTTCATTATGATTTTCTACGTTAACTTTTCATGCTCCTGGTTATGTCTGAAACCTCCTGTTTTCTTGTCAAACCTCATCTCTCCTACTTCAAAACACAGAATTTTAACCCTGTTGATCAAACACCCTAGATTATCTTAGTTTGATTTCCTTCTGAAGAAAGAAATCAATCTTCTCTTTCCAAAGAATCTACGATTTGAAATTCTGGGTGATTTTGTCTTTTCCAAAATGTTTGAAAGAAAGGCAGTCTTCAGGTGCAGATAAAAGGAAGAGGTGTAAAGTTATTTTGTTTTCCATGCTACTGTTTTGTTGTTCCTTTTGCCCATTATTCCCATTCTTATAAAACCTACAACCAATTATCATATTCGCTTTCTACCACTGTCCATTGTAAATCACTCTCAAACCACATTAAGTTACTAAGCAATTCTCCAACCAAAGCATGTTTTTGGTTTTCTTTTCACATGCCATTTCCTCTGTCTGGAATAACCATACCTCCCTTGTTCATCTGGAAAACTCCTACCCAACCTCCAAAATCTCAGTTAAGTGCCATCTTTCCCAAATTCCTCAGAGATTTGAACTCTCCCCACCTTCACCTTTTTCAATAATTTATAAAAGTTTCTATCATCACAGCTTCACCATTTTTTTTTGCTGTGATTATTTTGACTCTTCTGGGCCCTGGCCAGCACTTAGTACATGTTTGAGAGACATTTACAGAAAAGGAGTCTGCAAGTTATGGAGGAGCCCTTTACAGCTCTTCATTGCCCTTGTGTGCAAAAGAAGTACTCGTTCTCTGCATTTGCCACTGATCATACAGTCTTTCTATGAGGGAGTTCAAAGAACAGAGAAAGACATTGCAGTTTCGTAAAAGAAACACTGAAGGCTCACAAGAGCCAAATCTTTGGAATGTGTATATGTTCAGAGAGGACACTAGCTAACCCCAAAAGAATCTGGCCCTTTGTTCACATGCACCAACCTTGAAGCTGCAATTCAAGAGTCAACACCCAAGCAAAACTGCCTTGGGTAAGAAATGCAGTTAGAGGCCAGGCACAGTAGCTCACATCTGTAATCCCAGCATTTTGAGAGGCCAAGGTGAATGGTTCACATGAGGTCAGGAGTTTGAGACCAGCTTGGCCAACATGGTGAAACCCCATCTCTACTAAAAATACAAAAATTAGCCGGATGTGGTGGCACATGCCTGTAGTCCCAGGTACTTGGGAGGCTGAGGCAGGGGAATAGCTTGAACCTGGGAGGCAGAGGTTGTATTGAGCCAAAATTGCACCACTGCACTATAGCCTGGGCAACAGAGCAAGACTCCATCTCAAAAAAAAAAAAAAAATGCAATTAGAAAAACAAAGAGCCAAGCTCTTTTATCCATCTGGCTTTGGCCCTTCAATATTTTTTCATAGTGAAAGCCCAAGCTGATCCATAGTTTGAGTTTTACTTATTTATTTTTGAGACGGAGTCTCACTCTGTTACCCAGGCTGGAGTGCAGTGGTACGATCTCGGCTCACTACAAGCTCTGCCTCCCTGGTTCACGCCATTCTCCTGCCTCAGTCTTCCGAGCAGCTGGGACTACAGGCGCCCGCCACCACGCCCGACTAATTTTTTGTATTTTTAGTAGAGATGGGGTTTCACCTTGTTAGCCAGGATGGTCTCGATCTCCTGACCTTGTGATCCGCCTGCCTCGACCTCCCAAAGTGCTGGGATTACAGGCGTGAGCCACCGCACCTGGCCCATAGTTTGAGTTCTAAAGGGAAATCTGAGTCAGTGTTACCCATTCACTAAGCAAAGGGTCACCTGGAATGGTTGGATAAAGGCTTTGTATGCTCATTGTTCCTAGTCTGGGTGGGTGCTGCCTCTTGTCTCAAACATTGACATCTAAACAATCAGCAACTTCTACCAATAAGACTTTAATAAACTCCTCAACATTCTAAATGTAGCATCTGAAACTCCATAAACAGGAGTGAACTAGTAGCAGTCTGAAGTTGTCATCATTGACAGCTTATGATTTATCTTAACTCTCCCTAGCCATTTGGCCATGACTTTAAGTAAACACTTTCCGTCTTCCTCATGTTCTCGTTACTGCCACCTCCCACTAATAAGAAAGACTGCCAAGAAAAGCATCCAGACAGTTCATTTACCTCCCAAACTTGCCTGAAAGTAGCCGCCCCAGTTTAGACAAGGGGCAAAGCAACTACTGCACATTTTCAACAGATGGAACAATGCTTCCCAAATTATTTACATTAACATTATTTGCTTTCAGGATGTGTGTGTAATTAATTGGTAGTTGAATAAAATATTATGGTGCAGGCTGAGGCACCAGCAGTTCAGGCAGGCCATTTATGGTGATAGATGGTAATAGGCGGTTTTGCTTTCTAAGAAGCTAGAGAGCTTTAGGCAATCTCTCTTTGCTAAGTTCTTGGCACCATTTTGTTATATCGGGTTCCCAGAAGCTTGGTCTAAATGTATAGGGAGGTTTCCTACTTTAACCATGGTGGCCAGAGTACACCAACCCTGTTCTCTACTCACCCATCAACAAATGGTCAAGAGAGTCGGGTTGCTCTGTTATGCAGATGGCCACCGAGTGATAGGTGTTTCCTGCATTTTCTGTGAGTGTCATGAAACCACGTCTAACAGAAGATGGGAGACTTTCCCTCATTAATCTGATGGAGCCCACATGTGATTCGACCTTCCTGAAATGTTAATGGTCTGTCTGCACCAAGCCCAAGGTACTGTTACACACCATGGAGTGTGGGTCATTGGGAGGACCATATGCTTAGTTGTATTACTTTCATATCTTTTAAGCTAAACCAAGAGTCAAATGCTCACTGAAGATGACTGAGCACAGTATGTGAAAAGGGTAAGGAGAGCCCTGCTATTTCTGCAGGTGCCCATGCACTAAATACACAGCCCGGGGGCTTACAGCAGTTGTATTAGAGTTGAAAATATGCCATGCTGAACACCCTCAATGCCAGAGTCAATCTTGTGGCAGTAGTTCCTGGGTTCTACTTGGGGCCTTACTTTTAATCTGTAAGAGTTGTCAGGCTAAAGTGACAGTTCTCTAGGTGGGATGCCTTAAGCAATCATGCATTTATTAAGTATTCATTGAGTACGTTTGGGATCCAAGGCTCTGTGTCTGGTTCCACAAGGGACACTTTGAGTGCCTCTCCAGAAACTCCCTGTGTAACAGAGGTAAAATTCCATTCAATATCTGAGAGGTAGACCTCAAGGGAATTCCTCAAGTTTTTTTGGAGTGGTGAATAGAATGAACATAGGCTCTTGCCTGTTCTTGGTGTTTATCAGAGAACAAGAGAGGGCGCACCAGGGGTGGGGCTGCTATTGCTCTGGTAATGAATTTATCACTATTGGACTGGGTACTAAGCAGACAGATGAGACACCACAGGCTGTGCAAGCCAAGTTGATTAGGGAGCTTACAGAGTAACTTGAGATACAGAAAGAGGTCCCAAGTCCTGTCTCCGGATGTGTCATCAGAGTACTATCTGGGGTTATTTGTTCTCTTTTTCTCTGTCTCTTTCTCTTTTCTCTCTCTTCCTCTCTAGTTTTCTCCTTCTTCCTTTCTTCAAGGAGTCTTCACAAATATCTCATTTTATTCTCTAAACTTCCTGTTAATCCTCAGTGACTGCCATTCTCTGAGTCCTGAATTCCTCATTTGCAGTTGAGGTGCTTTCTCTTAAGTCATATCCACCTTTTTCGGAGCAGGGGCCCGTGATGGCTTAGCCCAAGTGGGAGGCTGCCTGACCCCATCCCACACTGAATCTGAGCAGCGTTCTCAGACACCAGCAAGCATCACCATGTCGGAAAGAGGAGACCTACAAGGGAGCTGGAAGGTCCATATGCCAGGATTTCCCATCTTGGTGTTATTAGTCTATGTGACTTTGCCAGCGGTGGGGAACAACAGCAACAATAACAACAAAAACATTTCACCCTACTGCTTTGATGCATTTTTAAAATATCTTGGATTTTGATGTTATGAAAGGAAGAAAAAACATTTCTGTATTTATCAAAGGGAGTCAATACTTGGAGAAAAGAATAAATCCTTGCCATGCAACTCTCTTCTCCCCATCCTAATCTGCCCCAGGCTGATGTCTCAGGTAACCTCGATCACAGTGACCACCATTCCTTGACATCTTGTCCTAGGTCCTGCACAAACATTCCTGGGAGCAGGAGCTCAGTTTTCCTAGGAAAGTGTGTGACCCAGGTGACTATGCATTTCCTAAGTTTAAAGGCAGATTCTTTTCAGTTTCCTAAATCTCTCTCAGCCCTTGGCATGAGACTTTACAAAAAAGGGAGACTTTTTTCAACCTCTTTGCAGTTGCTGCTTTTTAAACAACCAAATTTTGTGACAAAGGCAACTATATTTTTATTTCCCAGGGAAAACGTGCCCAGCCACATAAGCCAACAACACCCCACAGGCATTCACACAAATATATGCATAGATGCCCAGAATGTCCCCATAGACAGTCACAGGGAGGCGCACACAAGGATGGTGGATTTATACATGGACACACGGACCCAGAAACAGATACCTCCCCGGGCTGTGCACACATCGTACCCCACCCTTGCTGACATCACTGCCTTTGCTCAAAGCTCCTGGCTCTGCAGTTTGGGCTCAGTTTCCTTTGGGCTAGAACCCAGCAGGGCCCAGCCTGGGCTGGCTGGGCTGAGCTGTGCTGGACAAGACGGGGCAGGGCAGGGCCAGCCAGGGCAAAGCCACAGATGAGCTCAGGTGTCAGACTCCGCCCGAGTGGGAGCTTCCCAAGTCCAGGATGACTCAGGCCCTGCCGTACTCGGGTTACTCCAGCTTAACCGCCCTGAAATGGCCTTGCAGCCCCGCTGACCACACCGGCCCTCCCCAGCTTTCCAGTGGCCAGATGTGTGGTATACATTTCACCCTAAGCCAAACATACGGGCTTGCCCAGCCAAAAGGAGCAAGAATCTGTGGGTCACTTCAAGACTCCAGAGAAGGGAGCCCTCAATGTTTCTGCCTTGGCCAAAAGCCCCTAGGAAGTTGTTTCAAGGTTCTTTCAGGACTGGTTCTAGAGCAGGGACCCAACTGCCCAACTAATTTTTTAATTTTTTGCAAGGACGAGGTTTCACTTTGTGCACTTGTGGGTGCACAAGGAACGATTATGCCTGGTAGTAACTCTAGGATCCTTTGACACCTGGGCAAACTGAATGGCTTCTATGTTTATAAGTCCCGGGAACCCTCAGGCATCCACATTTGGATCCAGACAAGTTATTCATCCATGATGTGAGTGATTTTCATCTTTTCCTATCACAAGCACTTAGAGGCCACTTGCCCTGTGGCTGGCTCAGCACTTGCTCAGAGCGGGCCTTCTTCCTGGAAAGTTAAGGTCTGCCTGGGGAGTTTGGAAATCAGAAGAGCAAGGCAGCAAAAACTACAAAGACCTGAACTTCAGACACAGAGGGAATCAACTCCTGTGTACACTTCCGACTAGACGTGTGACCAGAAAGTTACCCTAAGGCTCACTTAGCCCCAACTCTGTTCTCAGCGGTGAAGTGGGAAAATCTATTTAACATAGCTTCTCTGAGAACTGTATGAGTTCTGTATATGATAACGATAGGGATAATGACAGATAGAATGGTTATTTCTTATTGAATGTTAACAATACAAAGAAATTGGACCAAACTTGGCAACTTTTATGACTCTCCTCTGAGGTAACTTTTATTTTTATCCTGCTTAACTATAGCTACTTTGGAATGATTTGTCAATACAGTATGGGAAGATAAAGACAGAACTCCATGAGGCATTTAAATTTTACCAGAAGCTCTTAAACAGGAAAATGCTTATAGTTCTCAATGGATGAATCTCAAATGATGAAATTTGATACAACATGGCAGGCAGAAAAGAAGACAATTTTTTTTTTTTTTAATGAGACAGTCTGGCTCTGTCACCCAGGCTGGTATGCAATGACACAATCATTGCTCACTGAAACTTCAAATTCCTGGACTCAAGTGATCCTCCTTCTTCAGCCTCCCAAGTAGCTAGGACCACAGGTGCATGCTACCATGCCCAACTAATTTTTGAACTTTTTGCAGGGACAAGGTTTCACTATGTTACCCAGATATGTCATCAGAGTACTATCTGGTGTTATTTGCTCTCTCTTTCTCTGTCTCTTTCTCTTTTCTCTCTCTCTTCCTCCCTAGTTTTCTCCTTCTTCCTTTCTTCAAGGAGTCTTCACAAATAGCTCATTTTATTCTCTAAACTTCCCGTTAATCCTCAGTGACTGCCATTCTGAGTCCTGAATTCCTCATTTGCTGGTCTCAAACTCTTGGCCTCAAGCAATCCTCCTGCCTCTCCAGAGCAAGTGATTTGGGGGACTTGCCTCAGATACTCCAGGGGCAATCAGAAACTGGTTGAAACTGAACAGAGTAATCCGTCTCACTAATGCAGGTGATTGGTTCAGAAATGGATCCATCATCCTGCCTGGAAGTCAAATCCTGGGCTTTAGATTGTTGTGAAAACAAACTTATTCTTGTTCTGGACTTAAAGTGGGAGTATATATGTTCAGAAACTACTGATCTTGTAATCATTAAAAGAGAGTCTGACCAAGAAAGAAGCCAGCTTACAGGGTCTTATGTTAGATGGGGGCGAAAGAAACTGAGTCACAGAGACATCAGTTGAACCCATGGTCCAGCCTTGCCTAAAGCTAGACTTACAGTTGGATGTTTCAGTTACATTAAGCAAAAAAATTCCTTTGTAGATTTGGGCCAGGTTTTATAATTCTTGAAATTGAAAATTTCCAACTGATACAATTTTTGGAGCTTTGGCATGGTCTAAAACTGATCTTGAAGTTTCATATAGTATAGCTGAGCTGGATGGATTACAGGATAGATGGGGCCAGGGCAGGAGCAGTGGCTCATGCCTGTAATCCTAGCACATTGGGAGGATAGCTTTAGCCCAGGAGTTCAAAATTAGCCTGGGCAACAGAGTGAGACCCCACCTTGTTATATATATATATGGATAGATAGATGGATGGAAGAATAAATTAAAATGTGAATGAATGAATAATGGAAAGCAGGATTTTTGTTAAACACTTTCTATATTGTGTTTTGTTAAACAAAATAACAAGTATTGTGTGAGATTCTTTGTATGATATTGCCAATGATGTAGACCAAAAACATACCTTGTTTATTCCTCATAACATTTCTGCAAGACAATTATTGGCATCATTATCAAAGATGAAGAAATTGCAGTTTGAGGAGAGTGAGAGATAAACTCAAACAACTGATACATAGAAAACAAAGGATTAGTGCAATATCTGTCACATGCCAAAGCCTGTAAGCCTCCTACAGTGCCCCCTGCCTTCTCTGAGCCTCAGCTTTCTTATCCGTAAAATGGTATTAATACTTCTTTCCTAATGTTAATTGAACAAAAGAAGGTAAGTGAGTGTGTGTAGTTGTGTGCGTATATTTACGTGTGTGTGTGGTACATGTCACTCTAATTCTTTCCCTGTATTCCTACCACTATTAGGTGACATAAACTTAGCATTCAAGATGGATGGGTTTTTTCATCTTTGAAAATTTTTTCTTTCATTTTCCTAATATCATATGATTATGTGCACAGTGAAATCTCCTACATCCAAAACGGAATTCATTTTTCACTCTACATGCTAACTTTGCACTACTGTTCAAGGTTTACTTACTTAGAAAATTAAGGAAAATCTATTTTCCCATACCTCATACTAACTGAAGCCTCTTCTCAGAAATCTCCCTTAAAGTTTGAGTTTCCGCTATGTGTTACTTGGAGACCTCATAACCACTACTGCACTGCTGACACCTCTACCACTTTCACCACCACCAATAGCAACTCCTTGACCAACACCTTCCGCCTTCACTACCAACTCCACCAGAACCTCTTCCATCTCCAACACCTCCACCATCACCACCATGATAATCACTGTGATTGTGAATACAGCAGGACCTATAGTAAGCAAGATATTTGACACTTATAATTCCTACTCCACACTAGAATCCTATCAAGGAGACATTTTATTCTGGTTTGCCTATAGGGAAACAAAGTCTCAGAAAAGTTGAATAATCTCTCTAAAGTCTCACAACTTCTAAGTAGTAGAGCAAGGATTTGACACCAGGTCCATCAGGACCCAAATGCTGTTATGTTTTCACTTTAGTAATCTTTCCCTTTGCCCACATAATCATTTCTGTTCTGAAAGGCCAAGCATCATTTTCCTCTCTAGAATATAGGATAATTCCTCTTTCAGCCTTTGTTGACTGCAGATATTGTGAAGTAATCTCGTCTGGGAGTGACTATCTTAATTACTGAAATAACAGGAAGTTAATGCCACTACAGATACTGGGAAGGAAAAGGTTGTAGGGGAGTTGGCAAACGTGGAAGAGTCACATGTCAGATTAAAACAGGTCACAATGATGAGCTCTGACTGCTCTGAAAGGCAACAATGTCTGTCCAGGTAAGGTGGGGGAGAAATAGGGACCTGGCAACGCCACCATCCTTCTGTCAGGATAGGGGTGTAGAGTTGCTGTAACATCGGAAGTGAGGGCAGCCTGAAGGTTGGGGTTAGCATTTAACAAAAGGATTGAAAGGACACTTTAAAATCTAGATAGCATATCTAAAGGATGCCTGAGGAGAATTCCAGACTTTTATAGAGGGATAGGGAGATTTAATATGTTTTGCTTTTGAAAGCTTTATATTTGCAACTTTATAGCTCTTTCTGCCATAAATTTGAGGTAAAATGGGTATTAAATTGCAAAAGCAACACAGTCCATGCCTATTTTTTTACACACAAATACTCTTAGAGTAAACTTTGTCTCAGTTAGCACCTAGCACATAGAAGGGGATTTAGATAATGCCTTTTTCTAGTTTATCACTAAACTGGTAGTTCTGACAAAGTGGAATGTCTTTATCCAGTTGCACAGAACTAGTGTCTCCTTTATCCCATTAAAGAGAAAATTGATTTATTAACTGTTGATATTTACACTTGGGGAATTCATCAGGCTACTTGATCAGTAGAACCAGGAATCCTGCATAGATTTCTGTATAAGGAGAAGATACCAATAGGTAATAGGTGAGGTGTATAGAGTTGAGCAGTTTTTTGTGCATGAAATGTTAATGCTTGTTCATCATGAAGAATATCCTATTTCCTAAACCAAATATGACCACACTCTGTCACTCTAAAGCCTCTAAGGCATATGTTTCCACTTTTGTTGTCCCTATAAGAATGTTTTGCTAGGGCCCTGCAAACTTACTCCCAGTCAGAAGGCAGGCTGCAGGCCAGGCGTGGTGGCTTTCACCTGTAATCCCAGTACTTTGGGAGGCCAAGGCAGGCAGATCAGCTAAGGTCAGGTGTTCGAGACCAGCCTGGCCACATGGCGAAACCTCATCTCTACTAAAAATACGAAAATTAGCCAGGCGTGGTGGCAGGTGCCTGTAATCCCAGCTACTTGGGAGGCTGAGGCAGGAGAATGGCTTGAACCCGGGAGGTGGAGGTTGCACTGAGCAGAGGTCATGCTACTGCACTCCAGCTTGGGTAACAGAGTGAGACTCTGTCTCAAAAAAAGAAAAATAAAGGCAGTCTGCAAATGCAGATATTGCATATTGTTCTTATATGACTCTCCAGAGAAAGGCTATCAGAAACTCCATTACATAAGAGTAATTGGCTGAGAAATCCAGTTTAGCCACCTGATTTTATCTGCTGAGGTGCTAGAAATGATGGGATTTTCATATTTTTTAAAGTCTTTGAAGCATTTTGTGTTTCGTTTCATTTATTAAAGTAAGTAAATAGGCTCATCAGATACTTTATGTATCTCTTTGGATCTGTCATACAAATGTGTTCTACAAGAGCTTACATGTCAGTAAATTTAATGTGTAAAGTATAAATATATAGATAGGCCTCACTATTTTCATAAAATAGTCCTCAGGGCACTGATAGCTGCTAAGATTGCTGTTTTAGAAGCTTTGCTCTGTTTGTAAATGAGATAAATTGTCTTACGTGAATAGTGAGAATGATACAAAGTCCTGGTTGTGCAAGTGTCTCTATGAAGGGAGCAGCTGGTCCTTCCTACAGAAGTTCCTTCTGTAGCGTGAGTCACACAGTCAGCACTTGTGGCTCTATTGGCTGCCTTTATCTTCTGCATCATAAAGCTGAAGTTTGCATAGTATTAATGAGTAGTAACTCCAGTGGCCATGGCTGGCACCAAAAATAGCATGTTGATCATTACCTTTGGTCTTAAAGAATGAGTAGCACAGAATGCCTGTGTCCCACCCTATATGAGGCCTCTTCTCCCCTGCAGAGCAAATTGGCATTTTTCTTTGGCTTCTTTCAGAGAACGGGTTTCCAAGCCAGCCATGAGTAGCCTCTGGAGCTTTTTCTGAGCCAGCTCCTGGTGGGGCATTGGGCTCTGGTCTATTTTGAAGAGAGTAGTTGGCATACACAAAGAATGAGTTTATTTGTAAACCACAATCACATAAATGTGAAGGAAAACACAATGTCTGCCAGCAATGTCTTTGGCCTGTGTGTGGAATACACTAGCAAGTAGTGGAATAAACTAGAACCACTGGTGTCAGAGCTGGAAGGGCCTTCAGCATCATAAGGGCCAAGTCCACAATGATGACCAAGAATAAGCAACCTCCCCAAGGCCATTCCACCACTAAGTGAAAGATCTTGTCACTTCTAACTCCAGTCCAGTGGCTTTCTATTGAACCAAAGACCCTCAGTTCCCTGACTTATAAGAGAGGAACAATACCTGTCAGGCATGATGCCCATAATGACTAAGTGGATTAACATCTATGCAAGTACCTCACACAAAAGTAGGCACCAAGTAAATGTTTAATAATGTTTTTCTTACCAGATTAAAACCTTGGAGCTCACTTCACTCATCATTGTCCATTCTCGCCATGATCAGTGCTGATGCTACACTCTTTCCATCTGTGCAAAACCTGTTGTGATGCTAGATGCGTCACAGGTATGAGTTTCTGCCCCAGGGCTCATTGATGACACAAAAGTTGAATTAACCCATATAGAAAATGGTCTCTTTTAAAAAATATTTTTATATCAACTTTTCCACTTCTATAATATAAAGTACAATGGACCACACAGGCAGGACAAGCCCACAGCCTTTTGACTTAAGGTTTGTTTGACTTGTAGAGCCTTCTTCAAGTCAGACACTCAAGGAGTCTCACTCTTCTCGGGAGCATTTTTGAGTTCATTGCATTCCCAATTAAAAGAAAACAACTTCAGAACTCAGGAATTTCATTTCAATACCCAAAGAAAGAAATTATCGATTTCTTCTCCATTAGTGGAATCAATAACTAATAGGAAGATAACCAAAGGTTTATCATGTAGATTTAGTTTATAGGATAGCTCCTAAGGCTTGTCATTACAACTTTGAGAAAACAGTGTACGCTTATTCTGTGTGCTGTGTCCTCATAAGGGTATACAGGTAATTTGAATAATAGCATACCAAGGATGGTGCATAGAAAATGCAGGCAATTTTCTTGAGTCTAGTTTCCTTTGAATAGGTTTTAGGCTTGGATAGACTATTGCCTTTAAGTATTATTTTACTCCAAAAGAGAAAATCTCTGCTGATAACAGAGTATCCCTTGACATAAATCGGCCAAAAAACAATTATCACAGAATCGATGTCACATAGAAATTATACCTAAACTACCCTTTATGATAATTTATATCATGATAGTTTAAATTTCTTCTATCAGAAAGTCACAAAAACATTGAAAAAGTAAACTCCAAAACCAAATTTTCAGCTGCCTTTTCAAAGAGTTCTATACTCAACTCTCTCTGGTAAGTTGACTGTGCTATGGGAAGCAATCCTTAATACATGATATTAAAATAAAAGCTATTGATTAGAGAGGCCCAAGTGCAAAAGAGAGAGGTTATTAATTTGAAGATATAAAAGAACATTTCATACTGATAAGGAGCAATTTCATCCTTTAGAAACAAAATCCTTCAAAGAAGCATAATGTTCAGAAACTCTTTTTTTGTGTGCTTTGAAAGGTGCACAAGGACATTGCTTTTGAAGCCAAATGCGTGCCACTCTGACAGGAAGAGCATGCCATGATAGAAGGCAAAGAGAAGAGACTGCCCAAGGTTTTCTAATGTGATAACAAAACTAAAAACAAAAACAAGCAAACGACCCCCAACCCCTGCAGTGTGAGCAGAGATGAATTAATGATATAAAAGACAAAACTGAAAAGCAGCATCATATGGAGAGGAAGAAAAAGAAATGTAAATAGTAAGAATGATGACAGATACATAGAAAGAATACTAAAAAGACAATGTGTGAATTCCAGTTCATAAAAATAAGGACTAGGAGAACTACCATTTACTGAGTGTCAACAACGTGCCAGTTTCTCTGCTCAGTTTTTTAATGTTGTTTAAGAACTCAAAATGTGAGAAAGTTTAGAAGAAGAAAATATTTGAAATACAGACAGCAAGGACCCCTTTAAGAACGTGGTGCCATGCCTTTTGGTCATGTTATTAAGGAGGCATATGATTGTTAATGCCACCCAGGACTGGACTCCTTTGATACTTTATCATGAGTAATTTTCAGGACAATGCTGCGAGGTAGATAGCATTTTTCTCTATTTTATAGATGAAGAAACAGGCTTACAGAAATTAAGAAGAAGATATAGCGAAACAAAAATTAGATGTATAGCAAAAAGAAATTTTCCTTGTTTGAAAAGGATATTAAGACAAGACACATTGGGAGATATTAATAAGGAAAACTCATTAAATGAAATACTCACCTAGACATAATTTTTTAAGAATAAAATATTCTGTAAACATTGAAAAAAGGTAAATCAACAAAAAAAATGGCTTTTTTTTTTTTTTTTTTTTTTGCCTGGTAAAGAATTAAGATCATCCTTTTGTAAAACTTACAGGAAATAATGAGAAGGTCTCTGAAGAGGTGGAGGGGAAAGAGTGTAAGCCCCCAACATATACCTACTCAACTTTTCGTTTCTATGCAATGTAAAAAATATATAATTTATCCTACTTAAAGCATCTCAAAGACAGTTTACATATATTAACTTATTTGATCATGGCAACAACGCCTTAAGGAAGAAACTAGTATTATCTCCATTTTACAAATGAGAAAACTGAAAAAGAGATTAACCCAAGCTCACACAGTTAACAGCAATGCGCATTAAGTGGCATTGATTTCTAGACTTGAAAATTCTAGTGAGTCACTAAGATTTTTAAAAAGACTCAATTGACATGTTAGACTGTATACTACAAAAAAGAGAGGGATTGGCCGAGTGTGGTGGTTCACACCTATAATCCCAGCACTTCAGGAGGCCGAGGCGGGCGGATCACGAGGTCAGGAAATCGAGACCATCCTGGCCAACGTGGTGAAACTCATCTCTACTAAAACTACAAAAATTAGCCGGGTATTGTGGACACCTGTAGTCCCAGCTACTTGGGAGGCTGAGGCAGGAGAATTGCTTGAACCCAGGAGGCAAAGGTTGCAGGGAGCCGAGATCACGCCACTGCACTCCAGTCTGGCAACAGACCAAGACTTTGTTTTGAAGGAAAGAAAGAGAGAGAGAGAGAGAGAGAAAGAAAGAGAAAGGAAAGAAAAAAAGGGAGGGAGGGAGGAATTTGATACTGCATTTGAGTATGAAACTTGAATTTAAAAATGCAATCTAAACATGAGGAAATTTCTCAGAATGAGGCAGAGAGAGTTAAAAGGAAAAAATGTAAAGATATTGGATAATATAAAGGCAAATGCCAATATATATCTGACTATTCAAGAAACAGAGAATTAAAAAATGAGATAAAGCAAAAAATGTTGGATATAATTTTCATACCTATGTTTTCATTTAAATGATTTTCTTTATGATTTCTGCTTTAATCCAAGAGATTTTTTTCAATTAAATTCAGACACAGAAGTTTGGAAGTCATCTATTTATTATTTACTAGTTTTTTGTTGCTATTTTATCATGGTTTATTATTTGTTACTCATTATAAAATATTTTGTTATTATTATTTTGGTTTTTATTTTCCCCCAATTTAAAGAAAGAGAGGAGTCCTCAGAATAAAAATTATACTTACTCCCAACATGGTTACAAAATAAATCTAAATTACACAATGCAAAGGTTTTTCCTTTGTTTGTTTGTTTGTTGTTGTTGTTGTTTTAAAGCTTGAGAAAGGAGCTGGGCTTGTGGCACATACCTGTAGTCCCATCTACTTGGGAAGCTGAGGTGGGAAGATTAGTTGAGCGCAGGAATTTGAGGCTGCAGTGAGCTATGGCTACAGAGCCAGACCTTATCTCTGAAAAGAAAAAGAAATAAAGAAAACTGTTTAAAAGGGTAGTAAAAGAGACTGCTTACAAATGATAACAATCCAACCAACAGCAGACTAGCAGACTTCACATCAGCAACAAGGGATTTCAAAGGAGAATGAAAAAATTACCTCAAAGTGCTGAGGAAATATATCTTAACATGGAACTCTATACCAGTTAAACCATTATTCAAGAATGGAAGCAAAATAAAGACATTTTCAGGGTACTGCCCATAGACCATGACTGAAAGACACGCTTACTACAGTTTATATTTCATCAAGTAACAAATTGAGCCCCCAAGGAAGCACTGAGACACTAATCATAAAAGTGAGAAAAAAATAAGGAAAATGACTCTCCCAATCCTAAGTAGTCAAAATTATATCAATGGTCAATATGTAGCATTTAATGCATTCATGGTCAAAAATAAATAAATTGGAATATTTAAAAACAATGAAAGACTATCTACTAAGGATAGTAGGACAAAGAAAATAATTAAGTTAACCATAACAGTGTATAAATTAGAAATAAAGAGTAGAACTAATAATATAATAGATGACACTTTGTAAATAACCAACAAATTATATATAAACTTTTTGAAAACTAGGCAAATATGACAGAATTACAACTAAAAAGGGAAAATAAAACGCTATGTTACAAAGAATATTATTTTTTTCTAATAAATATGAAATACTGATGAAGTGAACTGAAAACTCTTTTTGTTAGCAAACAAACTCAACTTTGAATGTAAAGCCTAAATAAAAAACAATCAAGGAAAATGTGTTTACCCCAAAACAGAAAAACAAACAATAACAACAAACTCTAGGCTTGAATGATTTTATTGGAGAAGTATTTCACATGTTTAGAGAGAAAGATTATTTCTCATGCTACAGAAGCTCTTCCAACAACACATGCCAAGGCTTTGTTCCAAAATAATATTTTCTCTCCATCACACTTCATATACTGGGAAAAGGCCTTGAGGTCCTCTCAACTTGTGGGGAAATTTTTGTGTCTCTTACAGAGTGAGACAGAAGTCATGCCCAGGACCTGGGCTGGAAGACCCCTCTCCTTTTCGAAGTATGTTTGGGAAAACCACACAGGGTTTGTCTGCCTGAGCTTTCAATTTTGATTGTCCTTGAAAGGTCTTTGCCTGGTGCAGTCGCATTTCCCCAAACCTCTCTCAGTTACTGCCAGGCCAGCCCAGCTCTGAGAACACCCTTTCTTTCTCCACGTGGGGCTAATTTTATTCATAGAGCTCTGTCCTACCAAGTGGGAAATAATAGAAGTTTGACCAGAGTGATTATATAAAACAAAAGCTAGGCTTCTGGTTCAAATAAAAAAAAAGAATTTACATTTATCTCTGCTCCATTTTGAAAATACATCTAAATGCAGTAAGAAGTGCAAAACAAAAATGAGTACATAAATAATTGGGAAAAGACATCAGCCAACCAAAGATACTGTTCTTTTACATTCTCTGTTTATTTCTTTGTACGGCAAAATAACACAAGCCCATTACAGCTGGTAGAAGAAAGCAAGATATAGCAAAAAAGGAGATAACTTCCCTCTCTTCCCATTTCACTTTTCTTACAGATTTAAGGCAACGAATATCAATAGTCTGGTAGGGTCAATGCTCACCGTTCCCTATGGCTGAGAAAGAACACAGCTAGACCACACATTCACAGATAAAAGCATTTGGTGTAGTCATTACGCTGTGTTTCATTTTTAGAAAAATAATGAAAATACTAGATAACTTGCTTCTTTCATTAAGCATTACAGGCATCCGTTTAGGATGACAGGGTCCAACTCATTTTTTTTGGATAGCTGCATAATGTTCTATATGACGGATATTACATGATTCTTGAAAGCATAACTACTGATGAGTGTTCATATATCCAGTATGTTGCTATTAAAAATAATGCTTCCATTAACATCCTTAAATATGATGCTCCTATTTTCATAGAAGATAGTCTCAAAGTGGGATTGCTGAATCAAAAGCATGTGTTTTTTTTCTAACAATTGTTTACTCATCACTCTACAACATGTTATAGCAATTCACTTGCTGAGCAGGTGAAGTAGAAGTGCCATTTTCTTTTTAAACGTTGTAACCTAAAAGGTAGTGTTTGAAGGTATATTTGAAGGTGGTGAAGGAGTATGTCATACAATAGGGAACCTGAGATCTGCATAGATGCGCCATTTTCAAATATACAAAACAGGAAGGTGACCTGTTGATTGAGTAGAAGGCAATAAACCATGCATTCAATTAGAATGACATACATTTAATCACAATTGTCTAATGGTATTTGAGGTTTCTTATTTAATTAGTAATTAATTAGTAATTAAATAATTGCTACCCAGCAATTAATGTTCCTGGAATCATGGCTGCCCTTACCAGCATAGTGTTGATTTTAAACTAATCTTTCTATTTTACATACTTTTCCTATTTCTGGAGTTAATAAAGGTGCTCTAATGAGTTGTATTTTTTAAAAAGTTATAACCACTGGGTATGATCACTTTAATTTTTAGAGTCTAATGGTGAAAAATATTATATTGTTTCTGCTTTAATTTGCCTTTTCCTAAATACTAGTGAGGGTTGGCATCATTCAATATGTGGATAGCCTGCTTAGATTAATCTTCTTTGACTTTCCTATTCACATCTGTCCATTTTTCTTTTGAGCTGTGTTTTTCTCTGATGGGCTTGAATACACTCTTAAGATTTTAGCAATATTAACTCTTTTCCTGTCCGAGAAGTCAGAAAAACTTCTACTTATGTATTATCTATCTATTTTTTAAACATACATATCTGTAAATAATATTTAGTTTACATATATATTGATATATTTGTGTATATAGTTAATGCATATTGTTATATAGCATAGTTAGTACATATATCCATCATTATACATATTTAACTTACTATGATTAGAAATATCTACAATTGTTTTTACCCCTGAGTTTCTTTCTTTCCTTCAGTAATGAGATATTTCCCCTAGCTTTTTCTAATACATTTTTCCTTCTTCTTTTCCTATATATTTAATCAACATGGACTATGGAGAGATATATATAATGAGATCGATTATCTCATATATATATATGAGATGAAGGACCTAAATTTGCTTTAATCTTGCCTGTATATCTGAATTATTTTTAAAATAAACACTCTTTATCCACGGAAACAAAATACCATATTAACTTCTCAT
The DNA here is from genome assembly GCF_037993035.2 of Macaca fascicularis. Lineage (NCBI taxonomy): Eukaryota > Metazoa > Chordata > Mammalia > Primates > Cercopithecidae > Macaca > Macaca fascicularis. The sequence continues at coordinate 103,192,512 of NC_088387.1, read as the reverse complement.
TTTTACTTGAATCTATTTCAAAACCTTTAATTCTGTTCCACTGAATAAATGGGTCAAGAACACACTATTTTGTTTATAGGAATTTTTTAAATTAAGTTTTACTATCCAGGAAGATGTTTTTATCATAATTTTCTTAGCTATTTTTACACATTGATTATTTCATAATGACTTTAAAAATATATATCTAGCTTTAAAAGTTCATTAAGATTTTAATTATTTTGTATTACACATTAATTTTATAAATACTGATATTCGATACTATTATTTCTTATCATCTTCTTCATAGATCTTCCTATTCTTGTTAAAATACATCATAGATAATTAAACATTTTATTACTATTACGAATATAGTTTTCCTTTATTTCTAATGGGATATTTGTATTATATTGAAAAGTTAATTTTGGAATAGAAGTTTCCAGGTCACTTCCAAGACGGCCGAATAGGAACAGCTCCAGTCTGCAGCTCCCAGCAAGATCAGTGCAGAAGATGGGAGATTTGTGCATTTCCAACTGAGGTACCTGGTTCATCTCACTGGGACTGGTTGGACAGTGGGTGCAGCTCATGGAGGATGAGCCGAAGCAGAACAGGGCATCACCTCACGCAGGAAGGGCAAGGGGTTGGGGGATTTCCCTTTCCTAGCCAAGGGAAGCCGTGACAGACTGTTCCTGGAGGAACAGTACACTCCTGCCCAAATACTGCACTTTTCCCATGGCCTTTGCAACTGGCAGACCAGGAGATTCCCTCCCATGCCTGGCTCAGCAGGTACCACGCCCATGGAGCCTTGCTCACTGCTAGCACTGCAGTCTGAGATCGACCAGTGAGGATGCAGCCTGGCAGGGGGATGGGCATCTGCCATTGCTGAGGCTTCAGTAGGTAAACAAAGCTGCAGGGAAGCTTGAACTGAGTGGAGCCCAGCACAACTCAGCAAGGCCTACTGCCTCTCTAGACTCCACCTCTCTGGGTAGGGCATAGCTGAACAAAATGCAGTGACAACTTGTGCAGACTTAAACGTCCCTGTCTGACAACTCTGAAGAGAGCAGTGGTTCTCCCAGCATGGCGTTTGAGCTCTGAGAACAGACAGACTGACTCCTCAAATGGGTCCCTGACCCGCATGTAGCATGACTGGGAGACACCTCCCAGTAGAGGCCGACAGACACCTCATACAGGTGGGTGCCCCTCTGGGACAAAACTTCCAGAGGAAAAATCAGGCAGCAATATTTGCTGTTCTGCAGTATATGTTGTTCTGCAGCCTCCACTGGTGATACCCAGGCAAACAGGGTCTAGTGTGGATCTCCAGAAAACTCCAACAGACTTGCAGCTGAGGGGACTATTAGAAGGAAAACTAACAAACAGAAAGGAATAGCATCAACATCAACAAAAAGGACATCCACACCAAAATCCCATCTGTAGATCACCAACATCAAAGACCAAAGGTCGATAAAACCACAAAGATGGGGAGAAACTGGAGCAGAAAAGCTGAAAATTTGAAACACCATAGCACCTCTTCTCCTCCAAAGGATCACAGCTCCTCACCAGCAACAGAACAAAACTGGAGGGAGAATGAGTTTGACAAGCTGACAGAAGTAGGCTTCAGAAGGTTAGCAAAAACAAACTGCTCCAAGCTAAAGGAACATGTTCTAACCCCTTGCAAGGAAGCTAAAAACCCAGAAGAAAGGTTAGATGAATGGCTAACTAGAATAAACAGTGTAGGGAAGACCTTAAATGACTTGATGGAGCTGAAAACCACAGCATGAGAACTTCGTAATGCAGGTACAAGCTTCAATAGCTGATTTGATCAAGAGAAAGAAAGGATATCAGTGATTGAAGATCAAATTAACGAAATAAAGTAAGAAGACAAGATTAGAGAAAAAAGAGTGAAAAGAAATGAACAAACCCTCCAAGAAATATGGGACTATGTGAAAAGACCAAATCTACATTTGATTGGTGTACCTGAAAGTGATGGGGAAAATGGAACCAAGTTAGAAAATACTCTTAAGGATATTATCCAGGAGAACTTTCACAACCTAGCAAGGCAGGCCAACATTCAAATTCAAGAAATACAGAGAACAACACAAAGATACTCCTCGAGAAGAGCAACCCCAAGACACACAATTGTCAGATTCACCAAAGTTGAAATGAAGGAAACAATGGTAAGTACAGCCAGGGAGAAAGGTCGGGTGACCCACAAAGGGAAGCCCATCAGACTAACAGTGGATCTCTTGGCAGAAACCCTGCAAGCCAAAAGAGAGAAGGGGCCAATATTCAACATTCTTAAAGAAAAGAATTTTCAAACCATAATTTCATATCCAGCCAAACTAAGCTTCATAAGTGAAGGAAAAATAAAATCCTTTACTGCCAAGGAAATGCTGAGAGATTTTGTTACCACCAGGCCTGCCTTACAAGAGCTCCTGAAGGAAGCACTAAACATAGAAAGGAACAACCAGTGCCAGCCACTGCAAAAACATGCCAAATTATAAAGACCATTGATATTATAAAGAAACTGCATCAATTAATAGGCAAAATAATCAGCTAACATCATAATGACAGGATCAAATTCACACATGACAATATTAACCTTAAATGTAAATGGGCTAAATGCCCCAATTAAAAGACCAGACTGGCAAATTGGATAAAGAGTCAAGACCCATCAGTGTGCTGTAATCCGGAGACCCATCTCATGTGCAGAGACACACATAGGCTCAAAATAGAAGGATGGCGGAAGATCTACCAAGCAAATGGAAAGCAAAAAAATCAGCAGTTGCAATCCTAGTCTCTTATAAAACAGAATTTAAACCAACAAAGATCAAAAGAGAAAAAGAAGACCATTACATAATGGCAAAGAGATCAATTCAACAAGAAGAGCTAACTATCCTAAACATATATGCACCCAATACAGGATTACCCTGATTCCAAAAGCAAGTCCTTAGAGACCTACAAAGAGACTTAGACTCCCACACAATAATAATGGGAAACACTAATACCCACTGTCAATATTAGACAGATCCACAAGACAGAAGGTTAACAAGGATATCCAGGACTTGAACTCAGCTCTGCGCCAAGCTGACCTAATAGACATCTACAGAACTCTCCACCCCATATCAACAGAATATACATTCTTCTCAGCACCTCATCACACTTATCCAAAAATTGACCACATAATTGGAAGCAAAGCACTCCTAAGCAAATGTATAAGAACAGACATCACAACAAACTGTCTCTCAGACCACAACGCAGTCAAATTAGAACTCAGGATTAAGAAGTTCACTCAAAACCACACAACTACATGGAAACTGAACAACCTGCTCCTGAATGACTACTGGGCAAATAACAAAATGAAGGCAGAAATCAAGATGTTCTTTGAAACCAATGAGAACAAAGACACAATGTACCAGGATCTCTGGGACACATTTAAAGCAGTGTGTAGAGGGAAATTGATAGCACTAAATGCCCACAACAGAAAGCAGGAAAGATCTAAAATCAACACCCTAACATCACAGTTAAAATAACTAGAGAAACAAGAGCAAACACATTCAAAAGCTAGCAGAAGGCAAGAAATAACTAAGATCAGAGCAGAACTGAAGGAGATAGAGACACAAAAAACCCTTCAAAAAAATCAGTGAATCCAGGAACTGGTTTTTTGAAAAGATCAACAAAATAGACCACTAGCAAGACTAATAAAGAAGAAAAGAGAGAAGAATCAAATACACAGCAATAAAAAATGATAAAGAGGATATCACTACCGATCCCACAGAAATAAAAACTACCATCAGAGAATACAATAAACACCTCTACACAAATAAACTAGAAAATCTAGAAGAAATTGATAAATTTCTGGACATATACACCCTCCCAAGACTAAATCAGGAAGAAGTTGAGTCTCTGAAAAGACGAATAACAGGTTATGAAATTGAGGCAATAATTAATAGCCTACCAGCAAAACAAGTCCAGGACCAGATGGATTCACAGCTGAATTCTACCAGAAGTACACAGAGAAGCTGGTACCATTCCATCTGAAACTATTCCAATCAGTAAAAAAAAGAGGGAATCCTCCCTAACTCATTTTAAGAGGCCAGCATTATCCTGATACCAAAGCCTGGCAGAGACACAACAAAAAAGGAGAATTTTAGAACAATATCCCTGATGAACATCAATGCAAAAATCCTCAATAAAATACTGACAAACCAAATCCAGCAGCACATCAAAAAACTTATCCACCACGATCAAGTCAGCTTCATCCCTGGGATGCAAACCTGATTCAACATACACAAATCAATAAATGTAATCCATCCCATAAACAGAACCAACAACAAAAACCACACGATTATCTCAATAGTGCAGAAAAGGTATTGATGGAACATATCTCAAAATATTAAGAGCTATTTATGACAAACCCACAGCCAATATCATACTGAATGGGCAAAAACTGAATGCATTCCCTTTGAAAACAGGCACAAGACAAGGATGCCCTCTCTCACCACTCCTATTCAACATAGTGTTGGAAGTTCTGGCCAGGGTAATCAGGCAAAAGAAAGAAATAAAGGGTATTCAATTAGGAAAAGAGGAAGTCAAATTGTCTCTCTTTGCAAGTGACATGATTGTATATTTAGAAAACTCCATCTTCTCAGTCCCAAAACTCCTTAAGCCAATAAGCAACTTCAGCAAAGTATCAGGATACAAAATCAATGTGCAAAAATCACAAGCATTCCTATACACCAATAACAGACAGAGAGTCAAATCATGAGTGAACTCCCATTCACAATTGCTACAAAGGGAATAAAATACCTAGAAATCCAACTTACAAGGGACACGAAGGACCTCTTCAAGGAGAACTACAAACCACTGCTCAATGAAATAAAAGAGGACACAAACAAATGGAAGAACATTCCATGTCATAGATAGGAAGAATCAATAGCATGAAATTGGCCATACTGCCCAAGATAATTTATAGATTTAATGCTATCCCCATCAAGCTACCAATGACTTTCTTCACATAATTGGAAAAACAACATTTAACTTCATATGGAACCAAAAAAGAGCCCACATAGCCACGACAATCCTAACCAAAAAGAACAAAGCTGGAGGCATAATGCTACCTGACTTCAAACTATACTACAAGGCTACAGTAACCAAAACAGCATGGTACTGGTACCAAAACAGATATATAGACCCATGGAAGAGAACAGAGGCCTCAGAAATAACACCACCACACATCTACAACCATCAGATCTTTGACAAACCTGAAAAAAACAAGCAATAGCAAAAGGATTCCCTATTTAATAAATGGTGCTGGGAAAACTGGCTAGCCATATGTAGAAAGCTGAAACTGGATCCCTTCTTTACACACTATACAAAAATTAACTCAGGATGGATTAAAGACTTAAATGTAAGACCCAAAACCGTAAAAACCCTAGAAGAAAACCTAGGCAATACCATTCAGGACATAGGCATGGGCAAAGACTTCATGACTAAAACACCAAAAGCAATGGCAAAAAAGAAGCCAAAATTGACAAATGAGATCTAATTAAAGTGAAGAGCTTCTGCACAGCAAAAGAAACTATCATCAGAGTGAACAAGCAACCTACAGAATGGGAGAAAATTTTTGCAATCTACCCATCTGACAAAGGGCTAATATACAGAATATACAAAGAACTTAAACAAATTTACAAGAAAAAAACAACTCCATCAAAAAGTAGGCAAAGGATATGAAGAGACACTACTCAAAGAAGACATTTATGCAGCCAACAGACACATGAAAAAATGCTCATCATCACTGGTCATCAGAGAAATGCAAATCAAAACCACAATGAGATACCATCTTATGCCAGTTAAAATGGCAATTATTAAAAAGTCAGGAAACAACAGATGCTGGAGATGATGCGGAGAAATAGGAACACCTTTACAGTGTTGGTGGGAGTGTAAATTAGTTCAACCATTGTTGAAGACAGTGTGGTGACTTCTCAAGGATCTAGAACTAGAAATACCATTTGACCCAGTGATCCCATTACTCGGTATATACACAAAGGATTACAAATCATGCTACTATAAAGACACATGCACACGTATGTTTATTGCAACACTATTCACAATAGCAAAGACTTTGAACCAACCCAAATGTCCATTGATGATACACTAGATTAAGAAAATGTGGCAAATGTACACCATGGAATACCATGCAGCCATAAAAATGGATGAGTGTATGTCCTTTGCAGGGACATGGATGAAACTGGAAACCACCATTCTCAGCAAACTATCACAAGGACAGAAAACCAAACACTGCATGTTCTCACTCATAGGTGGGTGTTGAACAGTGAGAACATATGGACACAGGGAGGCGAACATCACACACCAGGGCCTGTTGGGGGGTGGGGGGCTGGGGGAGGGATGGCATTAGGACAAATATCTAATGTAAATGACGAGTTGATGGGTGCAGCAAACCAACATGGCACATGTATACCTATGTAACAAACCTGCATGTTGTGCACATGTACCCTAGAACTTAAAGTTTTTCTTAAAAAGTTAATTTTGTATATGTATACATTTATTAGGTATAATAATGTATGCGGTATAGAGTTGTTAAAAAAATTCAAATATAATTTACACAACGTAACATTTGTTTACATACATTTTAAGATATCCAAATAGGCCGGGCACAGTGGCTCACACCTGTAATACCAGCACTTTGGAGTCCAAGATGCATGGATCACCTGAGGTCAGGAGTTTGAGACCAGCCTGGCCAACATGGTGAAACCCCATCTCTACCAAAAATACAAAATTAGCTGGACGTGGTGGCATGCACCTGTAATCCCAGCTACTCCGAAGGCTGAGGCAGGAGAATGGCTTGAACCCAGCAGTCAGAGGCTGCAGTGAGCCGAGATCACACCACTGCACTCCAGCCTGGGCAACAGAGCAAGAATCTGTGAAGAAGAAGAAGAAGAAGGAGAAGAAGAAGGAGAAGAAGAAGGAGAAGGAGAAGGAGAAGGAGAAGGAGAAGAAGAAGAAGAAGAAGGAGGAGGAGGAGGAGGAGGAGGAGGAGGAGGAGGAGGAGGAGGAAGAAGAAGAAGGAAGAAGAAGGAGGAAGAAGACGGAGGAAGAAGAAGGAGGAAGAAGAAGGAGGAAGAAGAAGGAGGAAGAAGAAGGAGGAAGAAGAAGAAGGAAGAAGAAGAAGGAAGGAAGAAGAAGGAAGGAAGAAGAAGGAAGGAAGAAGAAGGAAGGAAGAAGAAGGAAGGAAGAAGAAGGAAGGAAGAAGAAGGAAGGAAGAAGAAGAAGGAAGAAGAAGAAGGGGAAGGGGAAGAAGAAAATGTACAAATAGTTAAGTCCTTTTAGTATATTCACTATGTTGTGCAACCATCAACACTATCTAATTCCAGGATGTTTCCTTCATTACAAAAATAAACCTGTATTTATTGTCAGTCAGAACAATTCCTCTCACCCCCACCCTCTCTTAGCCACTGATCTACATTCTTTCTGTATGGATTTGACTGTTCTAGACATTTCATATAAACAGAATTGTACTATACATGGCCTGTTGTGACTGGATTCTTTCACCTAGCATGATGTTTTCAAGGTTCATTTATGTCACAGTATGTAATATCGCTTCATTCTTTAAGACTGAATAATCGTATGTACATACCACATTTTGCCTACTTATCTATCAGTTGATGGGCCTTTGGATTGTGTATGTTTAGTATTAAGTGTCAACTTGATTGGATTGAAGGATTCAAAGTATTGTTCCTGGGTGTGTCTGTGAGGGTGTTGCCAAAGGAGATTAATAATTGTGTCAATGGACTAGGAGAGGCAGACCCATCCTCAGTGTGGGTGGGCACCATCCAATCAAATGCCAGTGCGGTTGGAGTAAAGCAGGAAGAAGAAGGTGGAAGAAGGTGGGAGAGGCCAATTTGCTGAGTCTTTCAGCCTTCATCTTTCTCCCATGCTGCATACTTCCTGCCCATGAACATCAGACTCCAAGTTCTTCAGCTTTTGAACTCTTGGACTTTACACCACTGGTTTGCCAGGGGCTCTCAGGCCTTCGGCCACAGACTGAAGGCTGCACTGTTGGCTTCCCTGCTTTTGAGGTTTTGGGACTCAGATTGGCTTCCTTGTTCCTCACCTTGTAGATGGCATATTGTGAGAGTCCACCTTGTGATCATGTGAGTCAATATTTCTTAATAAACTCCCCTTCATATATGCATCTATCCTATTAGTTCTGTCCCTCTAGAGAACCCTGAGTGATACAGATTGTCTTTACTTTGGGCTATTATGAATAGTGTTGCTGTGAATATGAATGTACAAGTGGAATTGCTGGGTCATATGACAGTCCTTTGTTTAACTTTTTAAGTAACTGCTAAACTGTTTTCCTGGGGTATGGAACTTTAAGGTGGCCTTCATGGTCCCTGTCTCCTGGTATTTATGTAACCCCCTCTCCTTGAGTATAGGCAGAAACTGACCTGCTTCTGACCAATTGCAAAGGCAATGAAGTGTCACTCTCTTCAGTATGTGAGATAACATAAAACTGTCTAACTCGATAATTCACTCTAGACTTTCTCTCTCTCTCTCTCTCTCTCTCTCTCTCTCTCTCTCTCTCTCTCTCTCTCTCCATTGCTTATTTTGAAGTAGCAAGCTGCCATAAGTCAATAACTACAAGGAAATACATTCTGGCAACTACCTGAGTGATCTTGGAAGCAGTTTCTTCCACTGTTGAGCCTATACATGATGACACAACTTGACTAACACTTTGAATGTAGTCTTGTGAGACCCTCAGCAGAGGATTGAATGAGCTATATCAGTACTCTGATCCACAGAAACTGTGAAATAATAACCACATATCATTTCAAGTCTCCAAATTTGTATAATTTGTTACCCAGCATAGAAAACTAATGTAGCATGCTAGCAATTGTTTTTATTCAAATAGTATTTTCTGACACAGGTGATGTCATATTCTTTGACTTTCTTCTTTAGTATTTATATAAATGATTTTATGTTATGGTCTCACTAAGGTTGAAATGGTCTCCAAAGCTGCATTTCTTATGAGAAACATAGCTGCCATCTGTGTTTTCTTAATTTTATGGAAAATGGCTTTAACATTTCAATATTTGATATGTTACAACTAACTATATATAACTAGAACAAATTTTATCTATAACTAATCTTCATATTTTATTTCCACTTTTGTTACGGTTTTTCTTAGGAATTGCTGGTCCCCCTAAAACTCAACAATGACATTTCCGTACCTATCTACATGATCACATGCAGTTTTTTCTTCTAATTTGTTTGCACAAGGAATTATGTAGGTAGGTGTCTTGATGTTGAATATTTATACTTTTTTGCTAAGATACACTTCACTTTGACATGGTGCAAAATGCTTTTGGTTCACAGCTGCCATTTTTCCCCCCCTGGAACTCATCAAAATCTGGACAGAGATTTAAATGATGGCAACTTGAGCATGTCTTCCTGATATCCTTTCCCACCATCCTCTCTGGAAGGTGTAAAGATGACTGAAGCTAGAGGTTGTCGATTACTCTAGAATATGACCAGACCCAATGGATCCTATTGCCTCTGTACTGACTCTATTGGGCTGAAGACTAGCTGCAGAGAGGCCTTCAGTTAGTGCCCCAGCAGCACGGTCAGGTTGTCTGGCGTGCTCACAGCTGGCTCACGGGATGAGACATGACTGTGCCTTCCAACCTTGCTCCCCACTCTTTCACAAACATTCCAACCTGATGGTGCCTTTGCTGAAATTATAGAGAAAAATGAGCAAGAAAAAAAATTGTAACAACATATCTAAGGATTCTCAGGGAGAAGGATGTGCCTTTAGAAAAGATGACCTCTATTGACATTGAATAGATGCAAGAGTTCAAAGAGAACTTTAAAAATAAGATATACTATGAAAACAAGTCATTTAGAGACCGAGAAAAAGGACTTTCTGGAAATAAAAATATATGATTTATAAATTTTAATAAACTGAAAAGGGTATAGGTGTAGCTCAATACCAATTTAGATCTTAAAAATCCAATGACAAATGGGTTTGCAACACAGAACAAACACACAGAGTTTGAATCCCTAATTCAAAGTGCTAAGCCTCTTCATTTTATTGCTGTCTGCAAACCTGAATCAACAGTGACTAAACTTCACAATCCCATATTATGATTCAAAAAATGTCAAACCCCAGGTAAAATTATTGAGGTAAATTCCAGATTCAGATACCTAATGAGATATTCACAGATTAAAGACTTAATATTTTATTTTATGATCCCCTCAGTGTGATACAAAGGAACCGCAAAAGAACATTGAACTACGAATTCATAGTTTGCTGCTGGTAGTATTGGTGGTGGTGGTGGTGGTGGTGGTGATATGTGTGTTTTCCCATATTTTAGATGTCTCCTGTCTCAGAGAAACGGCAACTGTCTTCCCCAAAGACTGTTTAAGCACAAACGGGACTTTTTGCTCCTTCATTGTTGTTTGTCACACAAATAAGTTGCTTTTGTATTTTGTGCTACTGCATTATTAAGGCTGAATTTCTTTTCAAATAAAAATCTGACTCAAGGGAGTGAACAGCTCCATGCTCTAAGCAGGGTTAACCACTGTTTTCAAAAGCTCTGGCAAGGAGATGGAAGCTTGGAGGTAAATTGAAAGACATAATTTACAAAATGCTTGGGGCAAACCTCACTGAGAAGGACATAAATGGATGGTGGCTCCAGGAGTTTAAGCAGAAGAGGTAGTAGTGACATTGGGGTTTGTCTTTTCACTACATCAAAGTGCATCTACCTCTCTCCAGTAAGTCTGGGATACAGCTGGCCAGAGGCACATTAAGACCACATGCAAAAAGCAGAAAAACAGGAACTGAACACCAAGTTCAACAAAAGAGGGAGAAATAAGTGAAGGGACCAGGACTGAGTGCCACGTTTGGCTCTGAGATTTACCAGAAGGTAACCTCAGAAAGAAATGAAACATGGTGAATTACTTAGTCCTTATTATCAAAAAGGATGAAGTCAACCTTTCTTGGCATTACCTGTAATATAAATTTCTCAAGTGAGACTTTACACAGGGGGCAATGAACAAGAAGCCTATCAACACACAAAAGTGGATGATTAAAGTGGTACTTCTGAAGTGCTATGATCATCATCTTCACTAGGGCTTTGTAAATTATTTCTTTCCATGGGATTAAAAAATTTAATGAACAATATCTCTCTTCTGTTTTGGCTTTAGGAATCAGGTTGTTATTGGTGAAACTGTGCCCCTCCCACACCCTGAATTCACATGGTGATGTGTTAACCCGCGGTACCTCACAATATGACCTTATTTGCAGCTAGGCATTTTACAGAGGTAATCAAGTAAAAATGAGGTCATTAGGAAGGCCCTAACCGAGGATGACAGTGTCCCCTATAAGAAGGAGGAATTTGGACATAGACACGCAGAGGCGAGCGTCATGGGAAGATGAAGCCAGAGATCAGGATACTGCTTCAACATGCCGAAGAACACCAAAGACTTCCAGAAAACCACCAGGAATTTGGTGAGAGGGATGGAATAGCTGCTCCCTCACAGCTCCTCAAAGGAACCACCCCTTCTAGCTTCCAGAGCTGTTGGATGATAAATGTACATTACTTAAGCCACTCAGTTTGTGGTACTTCGTTATGGCAGCCTAAGAAACTAATACTCAGGTTGTTATAATGTCAGTCTGAGCCATCCTGCACATCCATTTTCTCTGGCAGTGACCATTTCTGATCAGGTAGTGAATAGAAGATTCTAGTTATTCAATTAAAAACAAAATAATTGAGAGAGGAATGCAGTTAAGATAATTCCAAGAACAGCCCATGACTTGGAACATTTTCCCAGTGCCCAGCTTCCACAGCAGTGATGTGTTCACATCAGGCCAGATTCTTCAATAAAAAGTTCACATTTCTATAGTAAAAAGTTCACATATTTTCTTTCGTCTTGTCCTATTTTATATTGGTTCCCCTTTATGACAAGAGTCTAGAGACCAGAAAGAACTGGTCCAGGACCAAATTAAATAAAGCTTGAAATCTCTGTCACTTACCTGATCCCTAATTATGGGTAGAGAAGCCCTGCACACAAGCTTTTTCCAGCTCAGGTAATGCTGCTGTATGGCCCCAGCAACTTTTTTATGACTTGGCTAAATTATGCCAAGTATTTGCTTGGTGTCACATTTATGAGCTTACTTAAGAATCTTTTGTGCAAATTTTTCGAAGGCTTACTTGATGGACTAGCTCCAGAACTAGATTCCTGGGGCCCATTGCACAGTGTTTGAATAAGGCCAAAAGGTAAAATGTGTCTCCTAGTTGTTTTCTTGTATCTTCCCTCCCTGTCCTCCCCCTGCAGAGATGTCTTCTTTCCTCCTTTCATACTGGTCTTCTAACAAACAAGTCAGCTACTTACCAATAAGCAAAATTCCCTTGAATATCTGCCATTGTTCAGTGTTTTCCTGGGCTGGGGGCTGATCTCTATGGAAAGGCTTTACGTTTTAGAACACGTACAAAGCTTCTATCCTTGTGGTGGTGATGGTGATGGTGATGGTGGTGGTGGCATGTGTGTGTGTTTCTGAGAGAGAACTACTCCTCTGGCCACCTATTGAGTGAGTCCAAATATCTCAGCCTTGCAAGCAACTGCCTAGAATGTTCGATTCCAACAGTCTCTCTCCCAAAGAAAATGTTAGCTATGACATATTTGCCAGTTGATTGTACAGCTCTGATCAAACCATTCCTGTGTTAAAGTAAGATCTGCCTTTCAGGTAGCCCATAAAATTTCACCTCGTTCTCATTGTTGGAAGTTCTTTCATAAATCCAGCTAAAACTACTTGCTTGCCTCCTGGAATCTCACTTATATAGGCATGCATTTACAACAAAGTGAATCAGAAGGCCAAATTAACTCTTAGTCATTCAGACATAAAATCCTCCTGATTCTTTACTCAGATGCAAGGGCCACCTTGGTCAAAATACCCTCAATTATCTGTATGATTTGTGTCCAGATTCCATCTTCTCCTTTATTCTATACATCACGAAATCTCATCTCACTGACTTCCCATGAGGGTGGCTCAGGCCCAGACTGGACTAGGTGACTTCCAGCAAGTTATATGGCTGTGAATGTTAGAGTCAGAGGAGATTTTAAAAATCTATCATCTCCATGATGCAAAATATAAACATGGCCTGTGGATCCCAGAAGTTCTGGAGATGATGCCTATGTGCAAGGCTTTAGAAGACAAATACCAGGATTAGCAAGAATAAAGACGTGCCACACAGGAGAAGAAAAAAATCTAGACAGGAAGACTGACTCCCATGCCATCCTCTACAAGGGCAAAGGAGCCTTCAGAGACTGACATTTTGGTGCATCAGGAGGTATTTCTGCTTCCACATGAGATTTACCGACTATAAAAATGATTGGATTCTGTGTTCCATAATTTAAAATTATGATCCTGTAACATTATAAGGAAGTGTCTGGTAAGACGTGTCTGCTCTTTAAACATTTCAGGTATGCTGCAGATGGCTGAGATAGGAATTGGAGGTGGGGTTGTGACAGAAAGGTGGTGTTGCATGATGCCTTCTCCAGAAAAAGTGTTGCATAGGCCTGCTGACCCAGGGAGAGGTTACACAAACATCTGGCTTTGGGTCAGAGCGGGTTCTGTGAGCTCCAGTTACTCACTTAATAGTCACCGTTTTACATAATCCCATCATTTTATAAATCATTTCATTGATACCAGCACTTTCACAGAATTGTTTTATTTGAACAACTCAGAGGAAGGCCACAACAGAGGGTCCCAAGTTTTTGATAGATGAGAAAATTGAGAAGTTTAGTGATTCTTCCAAAGCCACCAAGGAAGTTTGCAGCAGAGAGAAGTCTTTTACTCCTGATCCTTTATCTTTCTGTTCTTGCTTACACAGGTGAAGGAGGTAGGTTAACCCCCTGGATTATCCTGGTAGTGTCCACTTACCCCTTTTGCTCAGTCTCATGTGGCTGTGACCAACTAGACCACATCCAGGAGAAGTGACCTGCCATCCCACCTCGCAGGCAACTTCACCTCCCCAGCACCATCCTAGACCTTTGGAAAGACTGAACCGGAATTCCGGACATTCATTAATTTCATTGGAATACTTTTGTGTTCTCCTCAAGAGAGTGAAAAATGGCCATTGTGAGAGAAAAATGTCAAATATTCCTACAAGGGCAAAGGCAGAGTCCAGAATCAGAGCTGAATCCTCCTTGTTCCATTTTTATGTGTGAATTCTTAAACCACACAGATTACATTACAAGTTGGGAATGCCTCCACCTGACTAAATATATATGCATACACGTTGGCATCCATCTCCATTAACATAATATTAGCCATTACGGGAGCATTACAACATCATCCTGCTCACAAATGTGACACAGAACAGAGTGTCACAGACACCTCAATGCACTGGACGCTTAAGTCAAATGGAAAGTTAAAAACACCTTCTGCAAGCAGCCACTGGCATTACTTCATATTTATGTTAGTTTTGCTAATCTAATCGAGTGAACTTTTTCCCTAAGAGAATGTAATAGGAATATTTTATTTGAAAATTTTATGTAGTAAGCAGCTGTCTAAAGTCTTAATTTCTGTTTTCAGTAGGGTAAGTGGCAAATGCAACCAGGAAGAAAAAATAGCAGTTTCCCAAGTGCTAGTGAGAGCAGCAGGCAGTGGAAAATCCATGCAAAGTCTTTCCAGGAAACCATTCCTATGGATCATGGGGGAAGTACTTAAATGCTGGTGTAGAAAAATATATCCATACATTTCTTAATGAGGTTGAGAAAAAGAGTTGGAAAAGCCCCGAGCAATCAGGGAACAGAGTTAGAGAGAGGGAAAGTAGCTTGAAAAAGTCACTAGCAGGAGAAGGATAGCCACAATCAAGGACCTTGGCCCTGGCTCCAGGGGACTCTCTTCAGGAATTGCCTACCTTGTGCTAACATCTGGGGTGCATTGCAGGAGGAGAACGCCATTACACCCCCTGCTATTGCTCCAGCCACAGGGATGGCCATGTGCTGCATGGTGACCTACTACATACTATAGTTCCTTTCACTAATACTTGCCTGATCAATTACATAGCAGATATAGGATCATGTCACAGGTTCTCTTTTTCTGTCATAGAAATTCAAACAGGACACTAGCATAGTATTCATCTATATCTTTCATGAATTAAATCAGTTAAGCTGGTACAATGAAAAGAGAAAGAATGTGAGGAATAATCAGTCCTGGATTCCTGTCTTTGTTTAGGTACAACTTTGGAAAAATTACCCAATCCCTGAGCCTCTTGAACCAGGAAAATACGTTTATCATAATTTTTCATGAAAATTACATGGTATAATATATAAAACATACCTATCCTGAGGGAGTTAGGAAGTGGGTGTCATTAGTAATTACACATTGGGAGTCAAGATATAATCTTAATATATTCTGTTGATGATAGCAACAAGCAATAATCTCATTGGTTGCTATGTTCTGAGGCAGCCTGCATCTTGAATTAGAAGAAGGTGATGGCCTCGGGAACAGAGTATAGACCTTAAAAAGAAATACATGCACAAAACACCATTTCTGAAGATAATCCCAGGGACCCAGAGCTATAAATTCCAAATATTTCTTCCTTAGTGGTGCCTAATCCACCTGGCCTCACCCATCATACCATGCACCTATTCTTCACTACACCCACCTCTATCTTGGGCTCCATGTTCCCCACCTTAGCTCCTGACATAGGCGCCTTTGTTTAAACACCAGCACATGACATAGAACTTGTCCTACTGGTATTCATCAAACTGGTGTAAAATGAGTGAACTAAGTGACCCAGTTTTGAATCTGCTTTTCATGACAACACTCCAGCATGTTCTTTGATCTGAAATTGAAACTATTGAAGATGGGAGAGAAGAAGGAAAGCAAGTTCAGGGCTTTTATCTCCCTGACTTCCTTCTTTCAGGGCTGCCTTAGGCTGCTTGTGTCCCTCATCAAAGACCAATGCTCCTTGCAGTGGACCCCTCAATACAACACACTCCTCCCAAGTTCCATTAACTGCTCCCTCCATTTGTCAGTTGAGGAGTAGGTGTTGCCACAGCCCTGCTGTTACTAGCCTCCTGTGCGTAGCCTCCTGTGATTTTCTTACCTAGAATGGCCACTCATCCCACTTTTCGCAGAACTGGAGTGTTATGAAACCCTCTCATTGGGATGAGAGGGCTCTCAGTACTAAAACAATCTTGGGCAAACTGGATGGTGAGTCACCCTGCCTACATCCTGCACACACCTTTGTAAATAGCTCCTTTACTAAACCTTCCTTCTATCACTTTGGTTGAAATGAGTCATCCATTTTCTTTTGGGGACCTTGAATAATTCATTATTAAAAATAACACCCTATTTTGTCTTCTGAAAGAATTGTTGACATGAGGCTATCTACAAACGCATTCCTTCCTCTAGGGAGAAAGCCCACCTACAATTGGAGATAATAAGGCCGGTACACCGGGGGCAGCAGAGATGAGAGACAGCGGTGGAGGAAATCCCTCTCTCCTCAGGACCCAGAGTCCAGCCCAGGGATGCTGCCTCCTGAAGTGCTTCTTTTTTCTGCAAGGCACTCATGTCTTTCCCAGTAATATCAGTCAACAAATTCCTAACTTGTTAAAAAAAAAAAAAAAAAAAAAAAAGGACCACTGTCCCTTCAACAAGTTTTGCCTGAAACGGGTCTGTGTACTTCTGTGTGTAGGCCAGGAATGAGAGACCAAAGTGAAGTCTCCCAAAGCATCTCCCCAGCCTGAGTCAGGATGAGAGAAGAGTACATCAGTGGTAAAATACTGCAGCCTTTTAAAAATGTTTTTCAGAAAACAACACATGCTGACAAGGCTGCAAGAGACAAGGGAAAGCTTATAAAATGTTGGTGAAAATGTAAATTAGTTCAGCCACTGTGGAAAGCAGCTTGGAGATTTCTCAAAGAACTCAAAACAGAACTACCATTTGAACAAGAAATCCCATTCCTGGGTATACATTCAAAAGAAAATATATCATTCTACCAAAACTACACATGCACTCACATGTTCATCACAGCACTATTCACAATAACAAAGACATGGATCCACCTGTGTGTTCATCAATGGTGGGCTGAATAAAGAAAATGTGATACATTTGCATCACGAAATACTATGTAGTCATGAAAAAGAATAAAAGATGTCCTTTGCAGCAATATGGATACACCTGGGGACCATTATCCTTAGTGAATGAATGTAGGAACAGAAAACCAAATACCACATGTTCTTACTTTAAGTGGGAGCTAAACAATGGATATTCATGGCATAAAGGTGGAAACAATAGACACTGGGGACTATTAGAGGGTGGAGAAAGGGATGAGGCAAGGGTTGAAAAACTAACTATTGGGTACTAAGCTCAGTACCTGGTTAATGTGATCAATTATACCCTAAACCTCAGCATCCCACAATATACCCAAGAAACCAACCTGCACATGTACCCCCTAAATCTAAAATAGAATTTAGAATTATTTTTAAATGTTTTTCAGTAACTATTAATTGAACACGTAATGTCAATTGCTCTGCTTAGTTCTTAACAGAGGTTACCTGATTTAGTCTTCATTATACTCCTGGAGCGGGTTATTATTTACATTTTATAGAGGAAGAAATTGAAGCCCAGACAAGTTGATTCACCTGTGCAGTCATATCCCTCGGAAGAGGCAGAGCCAGGATTTGAACCTATGCTATTAAGCATTGTGCTACCTTGTCTGCCTATGGTTCTCCCCAGGACAGCCCTGGGTTGGATGTAGCTATTGCATCTGTCACCACAGGAATGGAGAGTCCTTCAGGAACTTGCAGGGTACAGCTTGGGACATTAGGTAGCCCTGCTTCATCCTAATTTCCTTTCCTAGTTCTTGGCAAGCAGGCCTAGAAAATAGTTAATGCTTCCATCTTGTAACTTAAAACTCTGCCAACAAACTGCACATGATCTAGTGTTGTACAGACTCCAACTTAGAGTATGCTTTTACTTCTCACTTCTAGATGTTTACACACTCATCAAGGACATTACCCATCTGTGTCTGTTAGTAACACATGTCCTCAAACTTGCAAAAATTTATCAATGCAGAGCTACCTTTGGGATGCTGAAAGATCTCAACACAGCCCCTATCTCATGCTCTTTTGTTCCTCTGTGGACACCTTTGCCCTCGCTCTCATCTTTGCTGTAACTCAGTGGAGGATCTTGCAGAAGATGATACAAAACAGAGTCCAGAGCCTGCTTTAGCGGATGGCTTTACTTTCCTCTTCCCTAGTTTTCTTTTTCTTCAAAATATGTATGAGGCCAATGCCTAATTCATAAGACTCTTTGGTGGATAAAATAGCATAGTGTATGCTAATTTTCTCCTAATAGAAGGCAATTCTAGACTTAATACATAGATGGCATATGGCTAATTAATGGATTAGATGGTACCTGAAGATGTTGGGTGAGCAGTAAAAACAGAATAATGTTAGGATGATTATTTTAGGCAGAATGTATTAGTTAATGGAATAGACAAAAGGTCCAAACACAAATAGTTAGAAAAGCATTACTACAGAAGTCAGAAAGCCAATTGCCAGTGGTTTGCCCTCAAAAGTATTCTAGCTCCCTGGCTGGAGCTGGATGGATGGGAACACAGAGAAATGGTCTGGAATGAACGTCTCTGCTTCACTTGTTCGGAGCAACTGGAAGACACTGACATTGGACGGAATCTACCTGGATATTAGCATAAAGTGGTGTTTGGAAGCTACATTGAGAACTAGCATAAAGTACGGGAACTCCCTGGTTATCCAGACCAAGCACCTGCTAGCACCATGTAGCTAAAGAAAAAGCTGTCAGGGAGTCATTCACCAGGCAGTTTTTGGGTTGGTTTTGGGTTCCTCAGCACAGCTTTTATTTATTTCTTTGTTTCAAGATGTAAGTGTTAACTACAATATATTCTTGGGAGGATAAGAAAGGGAAGTCTAATATTTGGAGATTAGTCATTTAAATTATGCTTCAAGTAGCAAAAACAATGTGAGCATATCATCTATTGATAAATCTAAGTTAGAAGATAGCAGAGATGGGTCTGAAAGTAAAAATAATTCCTAAGTTGAATAGATTATAGGACAGATTGTGAGAAAGTTGTAGAGAAATCAGAACCAAAGATATCCTTAGGAGGTGTTTTCCTCTTACACTTTGGGTCTAAGAGGCATCAAAACTGAGAATTTTTGTATATTAATTATAGCAGTAATACAGGTGACAGTGCACATATATGCATTCACATAGAGACACATGCACACACATGCAGGGACACCTTGCCCCATGACATACAGACACACACACACACACACACACACACACACACACACACACTCATCACCTACCAAGAACTGGATCATTTGTTTTCTGGTGAATCCTCAAGAGACTGCTAGAGTACCTGGCACAGAATATGTACTCAATAAATACTTATATCCATTTAATACATGTGGAATAAGTTAATAGATGAATGATATAAATAAATGAGTGGGGAGAAAAAGAGAGAGAGAGGGAGATGAGAAAGAGGAAGTGGGGAGAGAGAGACGGGGAGAGAAATGTTAATCACTGACTCTAGAGCTAGGATTCAGACATGTAGAATATGGGCCAAACTTCCCATTCAATAGACCTTTGGCTTAGAAGGAAACTCTTCAATTCTTAGAATAAAGGATGATGTGTGTATGTGAAAAAAGCAATCTGGAGTCAACAGGGCCTGAAATTAGCAAGTCCAAGTAAAATCACAGGGACCGAAGAGCCAAAATATCTACAGCATATTTGTGATGTGTTCAGTTTTCCTAAATAAAAAACAATCTCCCTTTGCAGAGCCTACTTATGAAAACTGTACCAAAAATAAATCTCAGTGGGCATAGTGGCTGGCCAGGCATGATGGCTCATGCCTATAATCCCAGCACTTTGGGAGGCTGAGGCAGGCAGATCTCTTCAGGTCAGAGACTAGCCTGGTCAAAAGGGCAAAATCACATCTCTACCAAAAATATGAAAATTAGCCATGTGTGGTGGCACGTGCCTGTAACCCCAGCTACTCGGGAGGCTGATGTGAGAGAATTGCTTGAACGTGCGGTGGTGGAAGTTTCAGTGAGCCGAGATTGCACCACTGTACTCCAGCCTGGATGACAAAGTAAGACCCTGTCTCAAATAAATAAATAAATAAATAAATAAATAAATAAATAAATCTGCAGGTAGAGCTATGGAATATTGAATGTGGTTTTAAGCAAATCATTTTCTGTCCCCATGACACAATTTGGCCATTTGTAAAATACAATAAAATCATCCACTCCCACTTGTTGAGAACCACAGGCAGTAGCTCTCAAAGGAAAACATTCACTGGGAAAAGCCTAAAGAATTCTCACTAGGCTACAATTGTCCCATGTGGAAACAAGGGGCCGTAAGATCACTATCTTATTAAATCAGAGGCTCCACTCATCAGCCCTATGTAAGCTAAATGCCAGCTGTTAAGGGAAGCAGAAAGTGTAACAAATAGCTTGTTGAAAAAGTCTGTGACTGAGGGTTAGAAGGCAGGTTTCCATTCAGGTTGCTTTACTTAGAAGTTGTATAATCATAACCATACTATTTGATGTCACTTCCCAGTTAATCTCATGAACCCAATGCCTGATGACACATAGTGGGCCTTTAATGAATGAAGGAATGAGATTGTTGTGAAGATCTAACACTGAAAATGTCTGTGTGTATTCTCTGTAACAGTTAAAGCACTATGCACATGTATAATCACTATTATTACTAAAACTAGGTTTCTATGACTCTATAACTCACTCTGAATCCTCGAAGATAGATTGTCTTAACAGGGCCATGTGGACAGAGGTTAAGCCTTTGACCTAGGGTGTAAATTGCTTTTCCTCTTAAGCAGATTTGCCCAACTTGGAGCTCTAGCAACTGAATGCCAAAGAGACAGTTTCTTAGAGTCCTTTAATTGCCTATGTGTGCATGTGCTGTATATGTGTGGAGAGTGTGATGTGTGGTTATCAATAGGATAGTCACGTTTCCACTTCTCATAGTACTCAAATACATTAAAAATAAAATCTCTCTTCTTATTGCCTGTTTCACTTTAATTTCTTTCCCAGCCAGCTCATTTGAGCCAAAAGGAAGGCAAGAATTTTCCACCTTGCTGCTTAATTGGCAGTCTGACATTTGGCCCCTTGCACCTCTCAGAAGTTTGGCCACAATGACTAGCCGCCTTCACGCCAAGCAGCATTAGCGCTTTGTTAACACTAGGCAGCGGCACAAGCACAAAGTCTCTTTGCAGTTACAATGTGACTTCATGTAGCTGACATCTGAGCAAAAAAACAAAAAACAAAAAACACCAAAGGAGGTCTGGAGAGTTTCTTTATGAACAAACAGGAAGTAAAAAGAGAGCTATGGCATGATCTGGTTTAAGAAGAAGTTGGTGCATCACGATGGATGCTGCTGATAGAATTTTGCAGGGACAACAGGGATTTGGACAAGTTTAAATTATCAACAGAGTAAGTCTGGAAGCGGGCATGTGTTTTTGGTAGGTGGGGAGAAGCAAGCCTGCAAAAAAACACCTTTTCCACATGTCTCCCAGCCTTGCTTTCCATTGCTTCCACTAATATCGTCCTTATCATAATCCAGTAAACAACTGCCATATCAGCCTCTGTTGAAAACTATTGAATATGCACCACTTTTGGAGAATTTGCCTGGGGAAAATGGTTGTTCTCCATGCTTCATCCACTGTTACTCTTTAGAGAGTCTGTGTATATCTGAGAGTTCTGAATCTATCATCCACAAACTAGGAAGAAGAAGAACCCAATACTTCCCACTAGTTTGGAATGCAGCGTACAACTAACTAGATTAATATGATAATTTGTGTTTGCTACAAATAGAGAACACACAATTAGTTAGGGAAGAGGTTTTGTGTGTCTAGCTTTTCTGCGTGGAATCTGACAGCCCTCACTCCATTGGGGTTGCTACAGGCCCTTCGCCTGGGTCTTGCATTCTACAGTCTCTCTAGCGAAACCTCTTTCTGCTGGACTCTGCCAGCTCAGAATAGAACCTGAGGCCATGCTACTTTTTGTTTCATTTCATTCTTTCTGAGCTCTAAAAAAGAGCCTGAAAACTATAATTTTCCAGCAAAGGTCTAGGGCTGACCATCAGTAGAATGAGAATCCCCCTTATGTTCTGACTCTGTGCTTAGGGCTTCCTAACTTTCCACACAAGGGTCCATATTCCTCATGTTATTTCCATTTACCATCTTCCTTCTTCAGTCAACTTCTCACACCCCTCATTTACACTAAGACAGGGATTCCCCATCTCACCACTATTGATATTTTGGGCTGGATAATTCTTTGTTGTGGGTAACGGGCGTGCTGTCCTGTGCATTGTAGGGTTCTTAGCAGCACTCCTGGCCTCTCCCCACCAGATGCCAGTAGCATCCTCTTTCTCCAGTGCTGACAGCTAAAAATGTCCCAGACTTTGCCAAATGTCCCTCTGGGGACACTGTCACTTCCAGTTAATAACTAGTGCGCTAAAAGGGACTTCAACAGTGGTCCTTTCTCAGGGAATTGACAATAAGCTATGGAGACTATCTTATGATAGATACTTAGGCATTTACTAGCTTAATGACCTTCTTTGGGATCCTGAAATCACTTAATGAAGGTAGCCCCTTCCTGAGGGTAAGATAGCATATGTAGTCATTAGTTATTTTATCAGAATTTTATAATGGGGACTTAAACTAAACCAATCACAAGCATTTGGCCGAAATCAGTAGCTCTGTTATGTGTAAAACCTCCTTTTCATTGGACTTCTGGGCCAATGCACTCCCTTAAGATCCCAGAATGACTCTCCGCTGGGCAGAAGGGATGATCTCCATTCCTTAAATGATGAGTTTCCAAGCTCAAAATATACAGCTATAAAACCTAGCACCTTAGAAGCCAGTATCTGTATGCATGGGCTCATATAATTTACAGTCCTAACCAGAAGGTGATGTCATCAACCAAGACACATATTCCACACCTCGTTTTCCCGTGGTAGGATTTACACTTTCTTGGAGAATGTTAAGTTGGCAAAGAGTGCCAAAAGTGAGCAACAAAGACCCAGGGCAGGCAAAAACTATTCTTAAGAATAAAGTCCTATTCCTGTGTGGTTTGTGATCAGCCAAAATGTGAATGCTTCAGCATATTTTGTGCAATGTAAAATCATTTACCATGGCATGAGTGAGGGTTACTTTAAATAGAGTGAGAGAAAATTACTATTGCAGTAAGGAAGCTAGCTAATGAGCTTTAGCTTGTGACAGAGTCCTTTTGGGGATCTGGCAAATTCAGGCAACTGAGTGAAACTCAATTATTAGGTCTATCGGTTGGCTTGGATAATCCAATTTTAGCAAACAGGAGATATGAGCATAGACTTCTGAGTCTAGGAACTCTTACGACAGTAAGAAAAAGACTCCCTCTTCTTTTATTCTGCTTGAAAAATTGTATCCTAAGGCAAATGAAAAGGACTTTACCCCAAAATTTTAAGGAGAATTAAATTTGTATATCCAGCCAATTATTTTGTGCTATATATATCTACAATCCATTCATTTCTTTGGACTTCTTAAATTTATTTAGCAAGTCTCCTGGCACTTATATTGATTCCAGTGCTACTGATGAAGTTGAAAATACTGAACGATGTGTTCTAAATCTTCAGAGGTTATTAAGTTCTAACATGGATTTAAGTTTTTAAACTCAACCTCAAGAATACACATCACTTATTAATAGCTATAGAGGCTCTGCTTTTCCTCCCACTTTGAGGGTAGCTCATAGAATCACAAATCCAAGGGCACTTCATTCTTCTGGCAATGAGATTTTCCTGCTTTTAAAAAAAATTAACTCATGATGTGACTTTTGCAAATCTACAGTTTTGGGATGAATGCCTATGCAACTGAATTGGAGGCAGCACATTCTTTCTTGGCCATTTGAACTTCATATTAATCATACCGAGTAGAGTTGATGCAAGCCCAAAACACGAAACTAAAGCTCAACACTCCTTACCAAGGGGAGAAGTGCATCATGGAAGATGTAACATCATACGCCGTTGCTTGAATTTTTTTCTTAAAGCATTATGTCTAAGGGGAAATAGGCAGTCACTTGCTTAGGCCTGTGATTCATGGCCATCTGACAGTCCTGCATGGATCCAGTACTCGCTGTGTGCTTCTGATCCTTTTTCTCTTTCTCAGAGCCTTAATGAATACAAGTAAACATAAATAAGAAAAACCTTTCTTAAACTTTAAATAAGCCATATGTTTAGTAAATTTTTTCTTTTAAAATGTAGTAATGAGAGACGTGGATTCTTAACTGGTTTATGGGCAAAGTGGTCTGATATTAAATCTTACTACTAAAGCCCTACTGAATAAAAGCCTTCCCAAACCTCTGAGCAGCTCCACCCTGTATCCTTCAAATGCTTACTGTTGCCCAAACACATTTTCTACTCTTGGTCACTACTGTGCAATCAATATGTTTTTCACACCATAAGTTATCTTCTTCTAACCCTCAACTTCTTGGGGAATTTATATCCAGACTGGAATCAGCCATCAAGTCCTAAAGGAAGCCATCCCTAGCTTCCCAGGTGGTGATAATGGTTCTTTTCTCCCCTTTCCTCGTATCTCTGCTATGATGCTTACCTCATTACCCTGTGATTCTCCCTGTGTATTTCTGTCTCTGTCTTTGATTCATAATCTCTTCCAGGGTAGCACTTAACTGTTTCTGTGTCCTCAGGGCCAAGCACATAATGACAGTCTATACATTTCTAATAAAAAGATGGATGAATGAGTGACAAAATGAATGAGTGTAAGAATTGCACGGGCTACTTTCTGTCTGAAGTTGACAAGGATTCTACAAACATCCATGGGATTTTCTACCTGTTAAATCAGAGGGTAATGAAAACCATTTGGCTTCCCATGTCTTATGGCATGGCAAGGGGAAGGAGCTCAATCGCGTAAGAAATGTACTTTGAGCAGGACTAGGTTCCCACCTCCCTAATTGTAGTTCAACTCTTTCATTTTTCTAGTTTTTAAAAGTTGTTGTTTGGTAATTTTTCAGGAAAAATTTGAATCAAGCATCACATGTCAGGGAAATTATTAACTAACAAGGGAGACAAAGCAAATAGCCTGAAAAGGTCACAAAACAAGGCAAAATAGAGGCTGGTGCTGGACATTGTACCTCTTGGTTCCAGCAACCTATGAAATGACCCATTCAAGCTCATTACTGTCCTGAGTATTTTGTAGAGATTGTGGAAATGGTACTTATTAAATTACAGTGTTCCTTGTTTGAGGGGGCTCAGGAAGATGATTTTGTTTCAAACATACTTTTGTTTTTTCTTAAAGACACAATACATAACATACTAAATCAACTTTTCTTCTGCCTTTGGCTCCTGGGAGGTTTAGAATCTAGTAAGTGGCTCATCCCTAAGAAGTCAGATGAAGATTTACACTTTTGTGTTGGTCTCATTTCTGCCAAAATTTATCTTTCTGTCTTTGTATTTCTTTGTGCTTCTTTATCAACATCTAATAATATTATCTTACCATTTTATGATACTTTTATAGACTGTCATAAATCTTTTTTGAAGTAGGGTAGTAGAAAATATTAAATATTTACATAAAAACAGAATGAATAGTCAAAATATTTAAAAACTACTATGGCATTGTCATTGACCAATCGATAAGGTGCAATTCATTAACAACAAAAATGTCAAAATAGTGCATACAGGCAGAACATTATTCTTGCTTATAAATAAGTTAAACACCATAGTTCACAGTAGAAGACAGAGCATTCAGCTTGGGCTCAGAAGACCAGAAAAAGCAGCACCAACCAGGATGAAAAGTACTAAACCAAAGGTCAAAAAGATGCCAGTTGGAAAGCTTGATTCTGCCTGTTACTCACTTTTTGAGTTTCAGTTTTCTCATATGCAATAAAGAAAAAATAATACTTTCCTATTTCACAATGCTGATAGAGAAGATATATGAGTTTTGGCAAAAAAAAAAAAAAAAAAAAAGAAAAAGAAAAAAAGTACTGTATGATGTAGAAATGCCATACCCCCTACAATTGTTTGAGCTTTTCAGTGAAAATTTTCAATGAGTCACATCATTTTCTTCCAATTTTTTCATATAGGGAAACATGGTTATATATTATAAATGCCTCTACCTTAGTCTCTTTGGACAATCTTGCATATTGCTACTGAAATTGGGGCGTTCCTCCTCCATAGAGCAGAGTAGATACAGAGTGCTGCCAGGAACTACCACCCTGTGCACAGAAGGCTACTCTATGCAGCAGGCTTGGGACTGGGCCACATGGCCATAGGAGCAGCCAGAAAGGAAGAAAGGGTGAGGTGAAGCCAAAATTCAAGCCAGGTATTTTCAACTTCAGCCCTTAGCTAGTGAGGTCATTTTCCATGTATTCTCTGTTTCCACTAGATTCAATGTCTCTTAACTGTTGAACACACAAAATCTGAACCCATCCCATGAGCCATCCAGGCCAACACAATGATGCTTGCCTTCCTGGCATTGTTATCTGGATCCAGAATTAGTGTGAGTCCAAGAATCAAGCCTGGGTTTGAGGCTACACTTTTACCACCACTTCCATGAGTGTCTTGTACTTAGAGAGGATAGCCCTGGTTTCCAGAGAGTACACTCCATCATATCTCTAAAAGGCAGAAGTGTCTGGGGGTTCAGAGACTGGGCTAGAATACCAGCTCTACCACAGACTACCCGTGTTACTTTTGCCTTCAGTTTCCTCCTATGGTGTGTGGGAATAATAAGAGAACCTATTCAGAGTGATAGCAAAGATCTAATGAGCTCATTCATGTAAAGCATTTGAAGTACTGCATGTAGAAGCATTCTGTAAAGTAAAATATAATTTATCAACACCCACACTTGTACACCCTCCTATTAAAATTGCACAGTTTCAAACTCTAACATTACAAGGCTGCTACTGATTCTACATGCTCATTTTTCACCCCTTCACAAAAATTATTTGTCATAACCACACCAAATCCTTGTTTTCGAGAGACGTTTTATCCAGGTAGTCTTTTCACATCTGTTTCTCAAATGAGAAATGTCTTATTTCTTGCATGAAAGTAAAGTTTGCCTCATACTTGGATTGTGAATTTTCTGAGGACAGGTTCTATATTTCTCCATACCCATATCACCCCCAGCATAACCTAAGAGTTGGTGCTCAGAAAATGCTGAATGAAATTATAAAAGAACAAGTTTAATGTTTTGGGATACTGTGCACAGGCTTGTGAGGTGTCTGCCAACATAACATGATTTCATAGATGCAAGGAAAAATATCTCATATTCCCAAATGCTCATTCACGATTGGGCTAATTTCTTAAAGTTCTACTCATTCACTTATTCATGTGTATTAGTCCATTTTCATGCTGCTGATAAAGACATACCTGCGACTATGTAATTTACAGAAGAAAGAGGTTTAATGGACTTACAGTTGCACGTGGCTGGGGAAGCCTCACATTCATGGCAGAAGGCGAAGAGTCAAGTCACATCTTACATGGATGGCAGCAGGCAATGAGAGTTTGTGCAGGAAAACTCCTCTTTATAAAGCCATCAGATTTTGAGAGACTTATTCACTATCACGAGAATAGCATGGAAAAGACCCACCACCATGATTCAGTCACCTCCCACTGGGTCCCTCCCACAACACATGGGAATTCAAGATAAGATTTCGGTGGCGACACAGCCAAACTATATCATAATGCAAAGGCCCAGAACTATGTTGGAGTCCAGGACTGTAAAATTTAATCAAACAGGACCCCTACTCTACAACAGCCTTCTTCTGGGCTGATGGTTTTAAATCCCTATTGAGTTCAGACAATATATACACAGGAGGTATGCAATGGTTGATTGTGTATCCCCAAACTCATAAGTTGAAATCCTCATCCACAAGGTAATACTATTAAGAGCTAGCGCCTTTAGGAAGTGATTATATCATGACAGCAAGCCCTCATAAATGGAATTGGTGCCCTTATAAGAGAAGCCCAAGGGAGCGCATTCATCTCTGCTACTATGTGAGGAAACAGCAAGAAGGAGTCATTTATGAACCAGAAAGCTGGCCCTCACCAGATGCTGAATCTGGTGGCCCCTTGAACCTAGACTTCCGACCTCCAGAACTGTGAAGAGTACATTTCTATTGTTTTTTTAAGCCACCAAGTTTATGGTATTTTACTACAGCAACCTGCATGAATCAAGACAAGGTGCTTCTCTAACTGTCCTTCATGCCTATGTAACATGGATGGAGCATGCCAAATGCATGTTGGCTGGGGGCTTGAGGGAGAAGTAGGAAGATCCTAAGGGCCCTGGAATCTGATGAGGGCTGGGGAAATGATGAGCACCAGGAAGAAAAGACACAGTGGGAGGATATCAAGTCAGGAAGAGTCTGCCCAAGACACATCTCTCAAGGAGCCGGCCAAAAGAGAAGGCTTATTAATAACCAGACTCAGTATGAAAAGGATCTGAAAATAACCATGCTGTAAAAGAAAGAGCCCATCTTTGAGTTAAGTAGACCTGGTTTTGAATCTCATTCTTTCACTTAATAGCTATGAAAATATCAACAAATCCTCAGTCTCTGATCTTCACTTTCCTCATCTGTACAATGCTGATAGCCTCCCAGCATTTTTGTGATGATTAAGTAAAATAATATCAACCACTGACATGTATGTGCTTAATAAATGTGCTTTCCTCCTCTCCGGCTTAGGTACAAAGCTATTACTGTGTTTGGATGCACTTCTAGTCCAATGGCTCTGTAAGTGTTAGAAAAAAATCTATGGATATTTTTTCAGAAACCTGCTCACATACAAATGAGGAAAGCAGGGGCTGCATGTGAAGCAGACACTGTATGCTTGGGGCAGGACCTGGGATGGACTTAGGTCTGAAGTATACAAGTCTGGCCTCTCCCAGAAATGCCCTCTCTAGAACTGGGACCCAGCAGAGACATGGAGGGATTCCCTTCAGGATAAATCCAGCCCCTCCTTACAGATGGAACTTCTGAATGCACTGTCCTTGGCAGTTCTAGGCACAGAGAGTGCTGGATCATGGGACAGCACAGGCCCCCTGACTCCAGCTCCTGAAACTTGGTAGCCAGAAGCTGGTGCCCTTGCTATTCCAGAGTCTGAGCTGACACTGTGGACAGGCACATGGGTGGGGAGGTGTGGGTGGGCTGTGCTTCCTTCAAACATGCAACTTCAAAGTCTTGGAGGATGTCGCTTGGCATGGAGGAGAGTCAGGGGTAACTGGAACGGTGATGGAATTTCCAATTATCAAAGGTCCCATTCAGAGCTGCGTGCCCTGTTGCACAACAAGGGAACAAGGAGACATTTGATGGCATTAAAAGGCCTTGAGCTCAAAACAAAGAGACACAACTTTCAAAGAGACACAACTTTTTCTGCTTTGTCTTCTGAGCTTTGAGCCCTGTCCAGTGTGATGTTAGGTTACAAAAACAAGCAACAGCTCATCCCACTCCGCCTTGACAGAAGGGTTGCTTCTGAACACAGACCTGAAGGCGATGCACTCTGGGCTGGGTTTCCCCAAAAGCTGAAGCATACATTTAATTGGGACATTGAAAGAGCTGGATTAGACGCCCAGCTGTCCACGGTAGAAACACAGACTCTCTGAGATACATCTCCCTAATCTGATATCCAACCCATTACCAAATTCCTAATGACCCTTGCACCAGCCCCACCTCCATCTCCATTGCCATTGGTAGCTACTGCTGTTCTGAAGAGGCCTGAAGGTCACAGTTACTGAGATAATGTTTGAAAATATTTCATAGCCATTCAAAGTCACAATGCCATCCTAAGCTGAATGTTTATTAACCAGTTATTCTGTCAGGCTGGTTGAGCAAGAGTGTGTTATATATACATCTCATGATATATTCTTCAGAGCAAAATTACCTGGAAGAGGGAACAGAAACTCAAAGAAGTTGTCTAAGGTCCAGTACCAGTATTGTCAGAGCAGTGAGTTGTCATCCACCAGATATCATTGTATTCTTCTGTTTCAGCTCCTCTCATACAGTGTTTGCCTATGAGTACAGTGTTTGTCTCACTTTGTAAGAGTCCTCTTTCTCTGGTGGTGATCATGTGAAGGACAGAATCACAGAGGACAGAATCATGGCAGACAGTGCTTGAAACCCCTAGAGTAACCCCAAAAGATCTGGGTACAGAGCTTTTGAAAACTTGATTTTAAGAAGAATTTAGTATTTATACTAAATATATACATATTGATCAGTGTCTGAATATGTTAATTTCTACATGCACCATTTGCTCAATATTTCATTTCTGATTCAGAAATTTTAGAAAGCCCAATGTGTGTGCACCTTTAGAAGTATGATTGTAGTCAGCACAATTTAAGTTTTTGAAGAGTAAAAACATTAATATTTCAGGAACACAGTATCCCTGGGCAGAGACAAAAGGTACTTACATATATGCCAACTCACAAATGGAAAAATAAGCTCACCAAAGAAACTGTTACAATGGGAATCTTGTGTTTCTGATGTACATGTTCAGTCGGAGACATGAGATTTTAAAGAATCTCCGTCTATAGGAATGATGCCAGCTCTTCTCTCCTGCACATCCTCTCTGTGGATTAATCATCAGGCCCCCGGTAACCACAATGTGACCACTATGTGAGGCGCCTTCTTCCCCAAAACAATGAAGTTCTGTCCGATTGTGTTTGGGAGGCATTTACAGCTCGAGGACATTGCTCTGTTTCATTGAAAGTACTCAGTGCTAACGTCTTGGGACATGGCTGGCAGGGGTGTTGAGCCAGATTGGGCAATAATAGATGTTTCAGTGGGACACTGAGACATTCATACTACAGGGCACCCAGCAGGGACACATTCTGAAAGGTAAGGAAAATAAGAGGGAGCTTCAAGAGCATAGTGTGAGCATGCAGACCCATTACTCTGATAGAGTCATGAGTGTCACAATCCCAAGTCCCCAGTGGGGTTTTCCCTATATAAAGGCTACATGAGGGAAAGAAGTCCAACTGCTAGATCTTCAACTCTGTCTCATAACTGAGGAGATAAAATAGTTTCTGTTCATCTGGCTGCATAGCATTCTGGAATGCAGTAGCTCTGCCTGAGGGGCCACTGCAGAGCACACAGAGAAACATTGTCATTCCCAGAAAAATGTGGCAGCCGCCCTGCACAGTAGGCTTGCCCTCCTCCACCCCCATATCTAAGAGCAGCAACTAAGAGTTCTTAAAATAATAAACAGCTGGCTGTGGGCTCACTACACAAACTCCACAATTCCAGTACAATTCGACATGACTGAACAGGTCTTAGACCACAGCACAGGAAACTCCAAAGTCCAAAGGCCTCCCACCCTCGCCCACCATGCCTGGGCACCCTTTAGAATGATTGTCCCAAAGCTTTGTGTTTGGGAGAGTCTCTTCGAGGAAGCAGCCAAGTGCAGAGGAATTCAAAGGCCTCTGTCTTGCTCTCCACCTTCAGAGTATAGAACTACAAAGGTGGCCGGGGCTCTGAGTCTCTGCAGACCCTCAGACCTGAAAGCAGAGCCAGCATCGGGCGAAGATGAGACAGAGCAGGAATCTAGATTTGGCTTATAGCAAAGAGCCCTCTCCTGAACTTCTAGAGTGATACTGGGGCAAACTGACAGTTACAGACTTATCTGCAGTCTAGAAAAGCGAAAACAACAGAAGATGGGGAATCAAAGAAGCTGAAGTTTGTTTCTTGCTCTGTCATCTGCAGATCATGTCACTCTGGATAGATTATTTAACTTTTCTGTGCCTCAGTTTTTCCATCTGTAAAATGGGGATAATAGCAAACTTGTCCTGGGTGCCATGCCCATAGTAGATAACTAATAAATAAAAATTACTGAATTAGTGACTGAATGACTAGTACCTACCTCAAAGTTGCTCTGAGGATTAACTGAGGTTAAGCTGTGACACTTGTTTCATAACTGGTAGGTCATGCAGCATTCAGAAAGCACTGCAAAGAAACTGACCTCACTAAGGAGCCCTGAGAAGGGTTTCACAAAATGTGAGTTTTCACAAAATTTGAGCTGCAGAACATTAATTAAATGATACATGAGCAGGTATTCAGCAGGGGAAAGTTTCCATGGAACAATATTCAAAATATTGTGAGATAAATTTAGATGGGTTTTGGTCCTATGTGACTTCTCAGGGTGTGTTGTAAATTTCCAAAATACATAAGATGCAGCTTTTTCTAATCCCACTTGACTGTTGAACCCTTTTCACAAAGTTCTCAAGAAGTGGTGATACATTAGAAGACCCAGCTGGGGAAATGTACTTGTCTGTTCCCACACTGCTATAAAGAAATACCTGAGACTGGATAATTTATAAAGAAAAGAGGTTTAATTGGCTCATGGTTCCAAAGGCTGTACAGAAAGCATGGCAGGGGAGGCCTTAGGAAACTTACACTCATGGTGGAAGGCAAAGGGGAAGCAGGCAAATCTTATATGGCTGGGGCAAGAGAAAGAGAGAGAAGGGGAGAGGTGTCACACACTTTTAAACAACCAGATCTCATGAGAACTCTGTCAGGAGAACAACACCAAAGGAGGAAATTTGTCTCCATGATCCAGTCACCTCCCACCAGGCCCCACCTCCAACACTGGGGATTACAATTTGACATGATATTTGGGGGAACACAGAACCAAAACCATACCAGGAAATGACTGTTTTAGCGTACCCATGGGAAGAAAGAGGTCCCACGGAAGCCCCACTATGAAATAACCACCTTGTTTTGGGGTTGCGTATATATTTGCCTCCTTTTCTTTGCCATGCTCACAAGGCTGCAGCCGGTGCAGTGTATTATAGGCAATCAGCATGGTATTTTTAAGCCTAAATAGTCTTTCATTTGTAAAATGGAAACAAATATTGAGAAAGAAGACACACCCTCCAGATCTTTAAGCTCCTATTCCACCAATATCCAGGGTGCCTTCCACTGGTGGCAGACTCTGTGCACAACTTTAGCGCCTAAGTCAGAGCCACATCCACAGAGGTTAAAGTAAAGGACCTGGGTAACTAAAACAGCCCTACTTCTACCAGATGGAAGAGCTAAGGTGAATGAGCCCTATTATTTCCTTGGGGTCTGCGACACTGGCAGAGCCAGCAAAAGTCCATGCAGGAGTCATGGGTATACCCTGCATAGGAGTGTAGCAGAAGCCAGAAAAATAAAAGCATCAGGACTGTCTTCTCCAAAATAACCCACTCTGCTAGGTCAACCACCTGGTTCCATGAATCAGCAGCTGGTGATAGATGTTTGTTCATGCTTATCTTCATATATAGGAACAGACATTTGCAATAAACCCATGGCAGATTTTTGGAGCCACTCATGAACTGCTAAGTGATATCTGGCATTGGCATTTTCTCAGCATTCTGGAAATAAAGCTTCCTTTTGGGGTGGTGACCTGGCTTGTCTGGGGATCAGAGGATGTTAGCAAACTGGTTTATCACCTCAGACAGGGAGATTTTGTCCATGGAGCTGTAACAACTCAGTGACAGGTTCAAGGAGGCCCCTTCCTGAGGAGTTCAAGGCATAAGCCTTGCCTTGGATCAGCCATCCTGAGCCTGTCCCCAAGGTCCTGTCACCCCACAGGCAATCCACTTGGATTCACAGGCTTCAAGGTCATCTCAAGGACTTGCTCTCTTGTGATGCAAAAAGTAAAAGTCAAGAATAATGCCCCAGAAGAAATGCATACATTCTTCTTTAATGCCGACTAGAAAGCTCTAATACTCCTAGGTTTGAAAACAGCTTCGCATTACTCTCTGACATATTCATTCAAAACTAATGACTCAAAGCTCTCCTGCACTAGATGTTTGTGATCAGAAGATGAATAAGACCTGGTTCGTGCCTGCGAGGACTCTGCAGAGTGCTGGGAGAGAGGAACGTGCAAGTCAGTACAGTCCACAGTGGTGAGTAACTTCACAGAAAAAGCACAGAGGCAGGAGAAACCCTGAGAAACAATTTGAATCTAGTCTGAGGGAAGCATTGCTACAACACGTCCTCAGCTAAGGCTCAAGGAGGAAAGAAGTTGGCCAAGCGAAGAAAGGGCATGAGGAGAGATGGTTTCCAGGCAAAAGGAAAAAGAAAGAAGGCAGGTCCTTGTCCCTTTTGCTTGTTTCTATCTGTATTAGTATTCTATTGCTGCCATCAGAAACTACCACAAATTTGGTGGCTTAAAGCAATACAAATTCATCTTTGAGTTCCAGAAATCAAAAGTCTGACAAAAGTGTCAGCTGGGCTGCATTCCTTCTGGAGGCTCTAGTGGAGAATTCATTTCCTTGGCTGGTGACCTTCACTCAGCAATCGAAACCCTCTGACCTCCCTTT
Organism: Macaca fascicularis; assembly: GCF_037993035.2. Classification (NCBI taxonomy): domain Eukaryota; kingdom Metazoa; phylum Chordata; class Mammalia; order Primates; family Cercopithecidae; genus Macaca; species Macaca fascicularis. Next base: position 103,158,151 of record NC_088387.1, on the reverse strand, counting down.
CTGCTGTTACTTCTCCTTCTCTGACTCTCATTCCTCTGCCTCCCTCTTCCACTTATGAGGACTCTTGTGATTACATTGGACCCCCCAGATAATCCAGGGTTATCTCCCCATCTCAAGATCCTTAACTTAATTGCACCTGCAAATTCTCTTTGACTGTATTCACAAACTGGGGATTAGGACATGAACGACTTTGTAGAGGAGGTGAAGGGTTTCTATGGCCCTAAATTTTTCCACCTATAAAATGGGTTGGATCTGATGGCCTCCAAAAACCTTGTTCAGCTCTGCCAGTGGGTAGAAAAGTGTTACCCAGAGACTAGAGTCTTGCAGGTCAAGTCTGGAGACAGCAACGTGACTCCATGCCAGATGTGTCTTAATAATTCAAGTGGCCTTTGATTTCTGGTCTTTGGTACAAGACAGAAAACCCCAAGAGATGCCCAGCCATACATACTTATGCCCATGCTTCTGTAGCCTTCTCACTGGTAGACTCTGGGAAGTTACCTTCTCTGCATCTGGAGCAAAACGAAGTCCAAAGAAGATTCTCTTCCTTCATTACCTTGAAAACCCTGTTCTAAAATCCCCCATGTCTCAGAATAAAAAATTTAAAAAAGAAAACTTTTTAAATATCCCAATCGAATTCATTTTTAACTGCTCCCCCACCAAATTCACTTAAGAGTTCATCAAAACCTTGTTCAAATTGTTACAGTAAATGTGATAGTAAATTCAAATCTTGCAGCACAAAATTAAGCCAAGTCAACAATCATTTTCACTGAAAAGATGGCTAATTCCCATCAGTCAATGGGGAGAATTAAATGAGCAGTGGAAAATAACATTATCTTGGAGGAAAAAATAAAAATAAAACCTAAAATGAGAGTCTGGGACTTTGAGCTCAAGTTTTAATTTGGTCCCTATATTATAAGGTCACTGTGAATAAGCCCCTCTCTATTTATGTTCTTGGTTTTTCTTCTCCTGTTAAAAGAGAGAGAGAGAGAGAGAGAGAGAGAGAAATCAAGTTGAGGCCCTTTAGGCTTACATTCCAAAACTAGGAGGAGGGAGGGGAGAATATTTCTCTTAAGAGTGATTTAGGAATAGGTTTTTCTTTCTGAGTCTGCAGGTCAGAAAAAAGCAAGTGATGTGAACTCCCCAGCAAACTTCTGAGAAGTACTGTCTCCCTCCACACAGGTCTAAGATGCTATCAGTACAGAACTTTCCACCTTTGCTAACATTCCTTATCTTCTGTCATCTGCACAGTGACTGTGAAAAATGTTCTCAGTGGGTGTTTCTGATTCATTTTTGTGATGGTACCATGATGTCTGAAGAAGTTAAAGTTTAAACTCTTCCTGTTCCCATTGGTCTTTACAACTCTGTGGATCCTGCCAGTAACTGAGCCAATTCCTAAAGCCTGAGGTTTCCCAGAAAGGCAGATCTGAGCAGGGCAAGTGGCTGTATTGCTAAAGAGAAAAGTCATTGGCTTTTAAATGGTGCTCTTAAAATGGTGTTCTTATAAGGCGGCAACAAATGCTACCCAGCCTGTCGATGTCTCCATTTCCAGCTGGTGTTATGAAGATCTCTATCTAGGAATAAACTTCCTCAAAGATAAAACAACAAGCTTGAGCTTTGGAGACAATAGTAATATTGTCTTGGGCATTTGAGACACTACTCCAAAAGGCACTTAGAGAACACAGTGTATTCTTCTCATTAATTCCAACACAATTTATGTATTGTTCAGGAACTAGCCCTGAGCAAAGTTAGTAAAGAGTCAGTATTTGGGGTCCTTGAAACCTTAAAGTCAACCTGCAATCCTTAGGGGTTAAAGAGAATGTTTTTAGTGTGACATATTTTATAACGTTGTGACTGCCATACAGGCAGGGATTCAGGGTACTTCCCAACTTCCAGTCTCAGCTTCAAACACACCCGAAGTATATGCAGGTGTGCATGTGTGTAGCATGTGTGTGCACGAGGGCTGGCCTCCTTGTAAGTCGGCATGTGTTTGTGTTGGCATGTGTCTGTGTACAAAGTGTGCCTGGCTGTGAGCCTGGCTTTGTGGTGGGCAGGGTAGGGACTTGTTTTGAGTGCAGAGGATGTGAATGTCAGAAATGGAGCATACTGGGATACTAGGATACACATGCCTGCACAGGTATGAGTGTGTAAAGAGATGCATGCACATGAGCTGTGTCAAGTGTGTTTTCACGTATGGAGAAATGGGGTTTTATAGATATGTATGACTGTAGACAGGCCTACAGAATTACCAGTCTTTATGCTCAACAGAAGACAATGTTGGTTCAACCCAAACCCCATCTGCTCTCAGTCTCCCTCATTTATTGCAGAGTTTTTTCTGAACCCTTATTATGTGTGAAGTCTTGTGTTAGATACTGGAAAAGAGTACAGAAAGAGAAGATAAGATTTATGCTCTTAAAGAGGTCACCACACAGTTTGAAAGACCAGATACATACACTTGGATGGTAGATCACCCCCCAGCAGAAAATGGCCTGGTCAAGGCAACATTGTCTGAATAAAGCTGCCCAGATACCTGTTACCTTATTTCAGGATATCTCAAGAAAACTTACAGCAGCAACAAAAGGAATATTTTCAACATGGTGAGTGAATTCTCTGATATCAAATTGTTCAGTTAATACAGACTTTGTCATGTAAGACAAACTGTAAATAACATATTTACCAGTTATATGTGTGAGATTAACTTTGGATTTTTCCTCATTTAGGAACTGAAAAGAATGTTGTAAAGATTAAATAACTTCTAATGATGTTGACAATGATAGTACGGTAAGATTAGTCTAGATATTTATTACATCCTCAAACGTGCTGGGCATTGTGTTCAGTGAGTACAAAGATTTACATGATGAGTTTGGATGGTGTCTGTGTAAATAGAACACTCTGAAAAGAAATCTGAAGAAGTCTATATGGAGACAGAGAGGAGTGCTGACAGAGAAAGAGGCAGGTGTGGGGACCTGGCTTATTTCCCACAGGACCTGTGCTTCCCAAGGAGCCCTCTAGTGACCCCAGGCTTTGCAGTGTGCCCCAGCACAGTGTTCTTAATTGAGTAAGGCTGAAAAGGAGGCCACTCCTGGGAGACTGCTTTTGTATGAGTGGTGGTCATCCTTGCAGCCAAGGTGGTTATTCAACCCCAGTCCATTCTACTCCCAGCTCACTGCTTTAGCAAAACCTGTCCTGAAACACAAACCTCCCTATGTCTTGTAAATAACTTCATATGGTGTCACTTTCAAAGTCAGCACAGATTTTAAGTTTGCCACAGCATTTCCATGAGTATCCACACTAATTACCAATCTCCTCAAATTGGTAGTTCTCTGAGGTTACCCAAAACTTTCATATTCACAGTTTAATTCATCTGAACAACAATCAACCTTTGAAGTAGGAAGAATTAGGCAACCCAAGATTATTCTAGGGCAGATCAACTCATGTGAAAAGAGTAAAATTAATATTTATTCGTTAAACATCTACACACTGGAAGACATCTGTTGCTTTAAACTGGCCACTAACCAACAGATGACAGTCATTGTATCTTCTGCAGGACAGGAGCACCCAATCCTTTGATGGTGGAGCAGGTCAATTCTGGAGCAGACTGACACTCTGAGCTGCCTTGCTCAGGTGGAGAGGAGGGATTGGCCACCTAGCTAAGGTGATGGCTGTGGGTTCTACACCAAGAACCAGGGCCACGCAAGGTCCTAGCTTAATATTCTACCGAAGGAGACATGACTGAGAATTGAACTGCAATAACAATAAAGTTTGGTTATTTTCACCAAGAAATTTACATATTGTTAATGAGTATAATTATTAACAAAATCACTATGCTTATTTTTATATCACTTCTCATTTAAATCAGTTTAAAAGAACTTCGTTTAACTTCTGTTTTAATTTTTTTTTTTAGTAGTTCAAGTTTTTCCTGAACTCCTAGGGAGAGGTTTCTGAGTATGTGTGTGGATGTTTATTGACTTAGACTGTTGATCAAGAACGAAATCTAAGATGAATCCCGGGTGTCACGGGTAAATTAAGCTACAAGGTTGTCTGCTCTGCTGTGTGAGCCTGTGAACTGAAGGTATTGCTGCTTATTATAGATTATAGTTGGTTAGTTGGTTTCTAGTTTGTTGAAATTGTGATATGCAAATAAATTAATTCATTCTTTGACTCTCTGGACACTTTAAAAAATGTAACACTCGTTGTTAAGGGTTCTCACTACAAAATAATAAGTATGTTGGTAATATATATATTAATTTGCTGGATTTAGACATTCCATAGTGTATACATATTTCACAACATTATGTTGTACATGATAAATAAATATAAATGTGTTAATTTTAAAAAATATAAATTAACTTTTAAAAAGGTAACACTAGCTGATTTCTTAGGAAATGTCATATTGGGGAAGATAATGTCTAAGTCACTTTTATTCCCACCCACTAAATATTAATATAGTTCCCTTCCTTAAGTTGTTATATCTGAGCTTTTTTCTGCTTCACAGTTTTCTTGCCATCTTCCCAGCACTGCCAATTCTAAACTTGTCTTCTGTCTTGGCCAACAAAGGCCAAGAGTATCCTCAAAATGCAAATTGCTTGAGGAGTTTAGACTTGATTTCCTCCTCTACAGAAAAAGGCCGCTGGATTTTCTTGTGACATAACATGGCATGAAAAAGGAGATATTTAACTCTGTTACTCTCTGTTGCTCTGTGTAGGACGAGAACATTATCTACAGAAAAAACCTCTAAATAATAACTGTGTTTGAAGGGAGATTGGTATGTAGAAAGAACTTTGGTTAAGAGTCAGCAGATAAAAATAATCTTCTAGAACTTTCTCTGGCACAGATATTTCCTCTGTTAAAGAAAGTGTTCTAAACATCCTTCTAGGCTTGACATACTATGCTGTTCCCATTCTATTCTCAATTTGTAGTATATGATAAAAGACTTCTCTGAATCATGGTGTCTTCAATTCTTCTTCTGTTTTAATTTTTTTAAAGAAGAGACAAGTGGAAACTCTTTGCTAAAGAAGAAACATCTAATGCAAATTCTTACTGAGTTTCTCTGCATCTTAGGGTATTTCACAATAAAGTAGATGAGAGAACCTGAACAGTGTAGGAAGGGCTGTCATTGAGTCCACGATCACAGGATCACATTTACAAACATGTCCACTCTCTACCTCAACCCCTCCCAAATCAATCATCAAAACAAGGCAATACATATACAACTTTTAAAACTTTGACATCATAAATGATGCCCATAACTTTAAAGGATCATGTATATTCCATTTGGGACATTAGAAAATATTGGAATAAATCTTCTCCTTGTTTTGTAAGGTTTTAAATATCCTTCAGGGAGAAGTTCTTGTTTGCCTTTGTGAAGCACTGCTGAGGCTTATTCATGGCTCAGAGATGAGGAGGAACGTCTCCATCTCATCAGATGATTTATGATGCTGACTTGAACATTTCCAAATGAGATGTTTTTTAAAATTTTTTGCCAGCTTATTTTTTTCATCCCTCTCCTGTTAACAACTGAGATTCTAAATTCAGTGAATATATGTTAGACACTGTTTACTTGAACTTTCTAAAACAAACTGTTCATCTTGGGTGTAACAGAAATGCTCTCTTTTTATATTACTGTTCCCATGTCCCTCTGCAGAGACTCGCCAACACAAACACCTACTTACAGGGCTGCACTCCACCACTATAAGCTCTTTGGTGACTCTGCCATTGGATTTCAGTCGATAAATTTGCATTTAGCGCTTAATTTGTTCAGTATGCCTTACTAATTTGGCAATATTTATTTTGGCCCAGAAAGCAGAAGGCAGCTAAGTTCTCTTGTTTTGTTTGGGGTGTGTGTGTGTGTGTGTGTGTGTGTGTGTGCGTATGCATGTGTGTGTGTTTTCATTTTCATAAAAGGATTTGAGATATGAAAAAGTTACAATGTCATGGACAGGACTGGTTTCCTGTTTATGAGTCACCATAAATATGAAAGGTGCTGGGTGACATTTCTCAGCTGAGGGAGCCCATGCAGCCCTGTGTGGAAAGCAAACCCTCAAGCAGGGTGGTCTTGAGTTGACTTGCTGACCTTGTATGATGTCAAGAGGAATTATTGTTAAAGTACAGTAGCCAGATACCACACACACACACACACACACACACACACACACAGAGTGAGAGAGACAAACATAACTCTAATGATTTTTCTCACTCTTATTATACAGATGAAAGTATTTACTGTAATATCTTTGTGTTCTCAAAATCAACTTTCATCTTTGTGTAAAATGTGGCAGGCAGTACCTCCATGTTGTGTAAAATGTGGCAGGAAATACATTCATGTCTGCCACCTTTTTGTTTGTTTGTTTAGACTGTGTATCTTTTCATAAGGCTCCCTCACAGAATCAAGTCCTCCTACACAGCGTCACACCCAGAACATTTTTCTATTAGATGTGATACTGGAGCTCTGAGGCCCCTTCTCTTTCCCTCAGAGAAATGCTGCAGTTCACTACGCCCTGCCCAGGCCATGAGGTATTTCTGTTAAAGCAGTCTCTAAGAAGACCAGAGCTATCAGACTCTGACACTCCTAAGACTGGTGTGCTAGCAAGGGGTTAGCAAAGAGTGGCCCCACTGCTTTTGTTTTTCTCTTGCTTTCTGGGACATAGTGAGCAAATAGAAGTCCCCCTAGAGATGGGGCTCTTCTCACTCAAAGGCAAACAGCTTTGATGGCTGAGATTGTGTGAAAGCTTCAGAAGAGATGAGCCTATGGCATCAGACTATGTCCATCTACCTCAGCTCTTGTTTCTTCAAACTCCCAGCTAACCAGCACTCAGTGGTCTGTCTGGGCTATTAATACTGTAGTTTTAGGGGAAAAAAAATTGGCTTGAATCATGGTCAGCACTACTATCAAGGCCATTACTTTCCTCACCCAGATAAGATATTGCCCATAAAACTTTCCTTACGTTTTTGTTGTTGTTGTTGTTGTTATTTGCTTGTTTCTCCATTCAGACTCCACCATCTAAAAAGCCTGGTTATTCTGACAACCTGGGACACAGTAGGATGATGCAGTCCTAAACTGTTAGAGCTAGCAGCAACCTCAAAAATTGCTTCTGCAACAAAATTCGAAGAAAAGAAGTAACTTGCCCAAGATCACAAAGTTAGCCACGAACCAAGCTGGGATTCAGATCCTAGATTTACCCACATGTTCAGTAGCATTCCCTTTATGCCATCCTGCCTCACATGACCTTATAAACAAACATTGCAAAGAAGTAGGGAGGCGCCACAGACTTAGCCTCAGGCAAACAACCTCGCACACTCTCTCTCATTTAGTTTTGGTTCTTATATATTATCCAGGAGCATCGAGAAAAGAGAAATTTGCTAGGAGTAACCAGAGCCAATAGCACCCACAGTCACCAGGGAGGATGGGCCCTTTGCTCCACAATGATCTTGGAAAGCACATCTTTGAGTACCTGTGGTCTAGCAGTCCTATGGACCAGGTGCTCCAAGAACAAGGGTAGCTGCTTTTGTGAAGGTGATAACTGTGTGTCGTCAAATTCTGCATGGACCAGGGAGAAATATCAATAGCCTACATTCTGAAGCAGGATCAACTTGTATAATGGACATCAGTGCTGTCAAAGCCATTGCTTCTCATCCTGATAAAACATTACCCATGAAATTTTGAGGACCCTTTCCAGATGATTGAACTACTACTCAATTTCCTGCACATGCCATGCATGGTTTTGTTTTCAGTACAGCTCCACACATTTGCCAAGCAATTCCACCTGCCCAGCACACCTTCTCTAGCCTTCTCCATCTAGTCGGCTCACACATAAGCTCCAGAGGCTGGTCTCCATGCAACCATGGCTGTGATGCTTTTGCTAACTTCCCATGCAGAAAGTGCTTTCTGCTATGCTTCTCTTAATCTTTGTACTTCTATTTAATCTCTCATGCATGCTTTATTTTATTTATTCAAGTAGCACATATTTGAATGCCATCTGTATGGCAGACATCATACAAGCCATTTTTTCTAGAATATCACAATGTTTGTCTATAAAATCTATCTTTTTTATAAGCTGCAAGTCTTATAAGGCAGGAACCTATGTCATTTCTATCTTAAAATCTCCAGTGCTCAAGGAAGGAGGCATGATTTTCTTGCTCAGAAATTATATTCACAACAAACAATTTAATACTTTGCACCCTATATATTCAACCCAGACTGATCATTGTTTATCTGATCATTGTTTACCTAGCTGCTAGATAACCAGACATGTGAAGTCCAAAGAGTTATGTTTTCAAGTACTAGCCTTGATCAAAGGAAGCATTGACTGTTTCATGATGTGCACTGGGGAAAGATTGCTGTCTTAATAAAAATTCTTACAGTGCTCATATGCTAATAATATGCTAATAAAAAAATAAAGTGTGATTTTTCACTTACACTAATGTTCTATGAGTGGTATATCTGTATACCACTGATACAGATATACAGATAAACCACTATACTGATAAGTCTTATCAGTATATTTAGGACTGATGTCAAAAATATTATCAACTTTTAGAAGAACACATAGTGGAAAATTTAGGGATGTTGTCAAGGCTGAACAGAGTGGCTCACATATATTGAGTTCAATGAGTGGTGTCCACCCTGTGTGTGAACAAAGACTACTCTGGGGACAGCTAAAAAAATCAATAGGGTGTTACTATCATTCAGCTACTCAGTTACAAAGGCTCTTGCAGAGGTAAGGCTGAAAAACAACAAACATACCCAAAAAGAGTTCTAGGCCATGCAATCCCCAGTCAACCCTAATTCACTCACATCAATACCAAGCACATGTAAAAGGGCCAGGCCACTTAAGTCTTTAAGCCAGTTTTGGATGTCCTCAAAACAACTAGACATTTTACCCATGGGTCATGGACTGGCATCTAGGCAATTGGAGTAGGATTTATGTTAGGATAGCAAGCATAAATAGAAATGTCCCAGGCAAACTGATATGTATGGTTACCCCTTATACATTAATTTAAAGGATTAGACTTTATTTTTTTAAAAAGGTTTTAAGCATAGTGGTGAAATAATGTGATTTCCAGTTTTAGGAGCTCACTTTGACTGCCATATGGAGGATGGATTTGAAGCCAGGGAACCAGAATGCAGGAAAAGCACTGAGGAGACTATTACAGTAATCCAGGTAAGCAATTGGTGATATTGTAGACTAGGATGACTGCAGCAGTGGAGAGATTCTATAGACAAATGGGGAAAGCAGAAATATAAACTTATGAATATATATAATTTATAATTATAAATTATAATGACACTTTAAGTGTCATTATAGTTGAATGAAAGCCTTGCCTCATCATGGACACTTTATAAACAGTTATCTATTTATCCATTTATTTATTCAACAAATATTTGAACAGCACTATGGAATAAGAACTGTCCTGGATACTAGGAACACAATGTTAACCTAAAACACATGTTTCTCCCCAATCTTCACACCCAACCATAGGCAGTATAGTATAGCTGAAGAAGAAAAGAGGAGATATAAAGATTCACACACAGACACACACCTGCTCACAAACGTGTGTGTGTGTGTGTGTAACAAAAGCTTAATATGGGAAGATGGGAAGGAGGAAAGGAAAGAAGAAAGAAAGGAAGGAAGGAGAGAGGAAGAATGGATGACAAATAAATGAAAGACTATAAGGTAATATCATGTTGGAGGTCAGGTATGATATGAAGAGATGACTGAAGAGGATCTTGTAGGATGCTTTAGAGTTATTGGAGAATGGAATTGGTGAAGCAACAACCTTTCTATGCCGAAGAGTAGAGTACCATTATCTGGTGTATCTGTGAAATAGGAAGGAATTTATTCTAAGTTCTTAGAGAGCTGTGTAGACTCTCTCTCTCTCTCTCTCTCTCTCTCTATATATATATATATATATATATATATATATATATTTGAGAGAGAAAATGCAAGTCCCTCTTGTAGATAAGGAGGTTTTAAATGGCACTAATTTCTCAGTCTTAAATTTCACTGATTTGACCACACTACTTTCACGAATGTCAAGATATTAATGTAAACATTGTTTCAGACACATTAAAACCTGTGCAATTTGTAAAGACTAGAAGATTTGAGGGTCATAGTAAGTTTGATCAAATAGATGTTCATGAAACACTGAACACAGCGTATATATAAAATACAGTCTTTTCAAACACAGATCTATGGCAGGCAGAATTCTAAGAGGGCCTCAAAGAGCCCAAAACCTGGTATACATACACCCAGTTATTCAATCAAACACTAGTATTGGTACTGCTGTAAAATGATTTTGCAGATGTAATTAAGGTGCCAAGTCAGTTGACCTTAAAATAGACAAATTATCCAAGTGGGCTTGACCTAGCTCCATGAGCCCTTTAAACTGGGTCTAGAGGTCAGAAACAGGACAATCCAGAGATTCAAAGTATGAGAATGATTTGATACAGAAGAAATTTTCTGTTACTGGCTTTAAAGATGGATGGGGTCACGAGGCTGTTCATGCAAATGACCTCTAGGAGCTGAGACCAATCTCCAGCTGATAGCTGGCAGAGTTAGCTGGCAACCTCAGTCCTACACCCACAAAGAACTGAATTGTACCAACAAGAATGAGTTTGGAAGCAGATTCTTTCCCAGAGCCTCCAGACAAGATCAGCTGACACTACAATTTCTGCACTGTGAGACCATAAGCAGAGAACCCAGCTGCTCTGTGCCAGTTTTCTGACCTATAGAACTATATGAGCTAATAAATGGGTGCCATTTTAAGTCATGAAGTTTGGGATGATTTGTTATGCAGCAATAGAAAACTAATACAGTATTAATCAATAAGGAAATGTCAATAAGTATCAAATAATTTATAAGGCAAAATCCATTGTCTGTAACCAAAATTTGATAAAATTAAAAGTGATAAACTATGCTTCCCCCAAAATCCCATAAATTTGGAATTTCAAAAAAAAGCAATTCTAAATAGTGTGTGGTTTGAAGATCAAATTTTAATGGAAACTACAAATATTTGGAAATAAATGAAAAAACTTAATAACATATATAAATCAATTTTCCATAAATAATTCTGTTGCTTCAATACAATTTCTTTAATATACCCCATGAGGTTCTTGTGAAAAAAGCAAGTTGAAAATTGACCCTAATGTTTATATAGAAGAGTATTCTTCAGGTTTTTACTATTAAAAATAGTTGCAATAAACAGTTTTGTGCATATAAATTTAGAAACTGTTTTGAGAAAGTCCAAAGACAAATGACAAATGAGAAAATTTTTTTGAAACACATACGATTAAGGACTAACATAGAGGACTCTAATAAATCAGTTACAAAGTCAAAAATACAATAGAAAATTGAGGAAGAATTATGAGCAGGAAGTTTATAAGAAAAAAATTGAACTAGAAAACTTATGAAAGATGTCCAACTTCATTTGTAACTGACAGAATATAAATTAAAATTGCAAGACACAATCAATTTACCCAACATTAAGCTCTTGTGTTTGCATTTACTGGAAAAATCTTTGCCCATCTTACTATATTGATCTGTTCTTCTGTCATTTTGTTTCAAGATTTACCCTTAAAAAGAGCAGACATTTGTTTTACTAATATTATTTTTGTTCCCCAAAGGAGGCTGTATTTTAATAAGAATGTTAAACTCATTTGTCTTTATTTAACAATTAATTTGTGTTATTCTTCTGTCACCTTTTTTCTGTGTGAGTACTTTATATTTGGGATGTATATTTCATATTTCTTTTGCTTTTTTCAAGTTGGAGGTCTTTGCTTTTATATTTTCCCAAACTTTAATAGGCACACATATGGTTTTAATTCTTTTAATGATTACTTTTAAGATTTTCAAAAATATTCTTAAACATATATCTATCAGTCTAAGAAAGTCAAGACAAAACATGGAGATGTAATTGAAAAAGCATTAACTAGGACTAGAATAATCATTTCAATTTAAATACAGCCTTTGCACTGGTAGCCATGTGCAGGCTCTGGGTCTATTTCTTCTATTTACCTTGACTAATTGTTTTGTGGCCCAATTGTAATACCAGAACAAGGCCTCAAATATTATTATTGCTACCAGTTTTAAATGATAGCAAAATGCCAGGATATGCATACTCTATGTATGACCTCATTTAATTCTTACATCATCCTTTGAAAATGGACATTATTATTCTTATTGGACAGTTCAGTAAACTGAGGTTCATGAAAGGTAAATGACTTGTCAAGGTCACATAACTAGTAAAGATCAGAATGAGGCCAGATGCGGTGGCTCACACCAATAATCCCAGCACTTTGGGAGGCCAAGGTAGGTGAATCGCTTGAGGTCAGGAGTTCGAGATCAGCCTGGCCAACAAGGTGAAACCCCATCTCCAAAAAAAAAAAAAAATTAGCTGGGTGTGATGGCAGGTGCCTGTAATCCCAGCTACTTGGGAGGCTAAGGCATGAGAATTGCTTGAAACTGGGAGGCAGAGGTTGCAGTGAACTGAGATAGTGCCACTGCACCCCAGCCTGGGCAACTGAGCGAGACTCTATCTCAAAAAAGAAAGTAGCATAATGAGACTCAAACTCAATTTTTTTTTTTACCTCAGATCAATCTTCTTATCCCCTAAGGAAAAAGGAAATACTCCTTTGCTAAGTTTTCTAAGCTCTGAGTCAAACAAACTTATAAGCATGTCCTTGAAAAGGAATCATTTTATGTGTATACTCAATACATTGCTGTTATTACTATTGCTGTCAACTTTGATTCTCCCTGCATGTAAAATGTTTAACATACTTTTACTTATTCCTCCTACTCCTTCTCCGCATCCTTCTCCATCACTACACCCCTACTAACCGAGGCCACAGCTCAGTCATCCCTGTCCTGGTTGCTTCAAACACTAACCCCTGTGAAGCAGAGGGGTCTTGAGTTGTGGTGAGTGTTTGATTATTCTGGATTGATGGGTCAATAGTAGAACAAGGAAATAGTCTTCCTCCCTGCTTTAGTGGGAGCAGGTTTTCAGTTTCCCTAGAAACATCACAGAAGCAGGCCTCAGAAGATGTTCTTCTATACAGGCTCATGGTCTTGCAGTTGCACAAGTGCCTCCCAGTTCTGGATAAAATTTACATGTTAGTACTAAACGTTAGTAGATGTTTGAATTATCATCATCTGTGTCTCTGTGGGAATTTTGGAAGAAATTTGAAAGATCCGATTTGATCTTGATTCTGAGATGCTTGGCATTAAAAAAAAAAAACAAATTCCAGCCAAGTCTGTTGAGTCAGCTCAAGGATGTTAGCTCATAGAACTGAACAGGTTAAAATTGTGTGTGTGTCATTTTATACAGACAGAATGGTGATAGTATAATAGCAAGAACAAAGGTATTGGCATCGAGCATACTTGGGGTTTGAATGCTGGCTTCACCAACTCTTAGGGGAGACCTTGGGCACAGCATTCAATCTTTCTGCACCTCATTTAACTCATCTGTAAAATGGGGACAACAATGCCTACTTCCCCAAGTATAATGAGGGTAACGGAAAGCTACAAGTACATAGCAACCGATCAATGAATTGGAGTTAATACTGGGGTGAGGTAGTGCTCTGTTATTACCATCATATCAAATGCTAACCCCGCGGGGAACTGTGGTGATTGCCTGGAAAAAGCAAACTCAAATCAACTCCCATTGCGTCAACCAGCGTGAGTTCTGTTAACTGTATACGTAGATTATGAACTACTTGGTTGATTTACACTTTTCTGCAGCTGAGGAAAAATATTTACTGGGCAGATTAAATCAAATTAAAACAATCAGATTAAAAGGAGCCTGGAGGCTGCCTTTTAGCTCAGCAAGGGACAAGTTGCCTTGTTCTGAGCTGCAAACTCATGCCAGCAGCTTGACTGATTTACCAGTAACATGAGGAGGTGTGACTGGAACTGCAAACAGGGCTGAAACACTGAAGAAGGAGTGTTTTTCTCTTCACACTGTATTCACATATCAACTCTGGGGACAGGCTCACCTCACTAATTTAGACCAACATAGATAAGGAATGCAAAGCTTGAATGAGAACACATCTGCTTACATATCTATGATGTAGGAAGTTTAACTTTCCATTACAGGTAGTGCCATCTTATAAATAAGTCATATTTCCAAGGTGAAATTGTAAGTGAGCTCCTTATAATTCAGAGCAGATGTTCTTACACATGTAAATTTATATTCCATGATCCATCTCCCAGGTCAGCCACACAAGTATTTCTAATCCAAATGGCATAAGGTGACATGGGCCACACCCAAGCAACACTAAGCCCGATAAAATAGTGTTCTATAACCAGAGCGTGTGTTTGTTTGTTTGTTTGCTCTTTTGCTACTTAGACAGTCAGTATAAATTAATTCTTTTAAGACACTGTTTTTAAAATGTTCTATTTAGTGGCCATAAATAATATTATTTTTTAAATATGGGTTTCTTCTATCAGTCTTCTAGTCCCTTCTAATCTAAACTGCACTGGCTGAATTAACTTAGTTATGTCACAGGAAATACTTCTTAACCCATTTTACTAAACTGTGTTCTATAGCTTAGTATTTCAGGAGTTGTTAATAGTCCTGAAAAAAGAAAAAATAAAGTTACTTTGTAGAATAAATTTGGAAAATATAGCACACTAAGGCTCCCTGGTGGAGATTTGCAAAGCACACTCAGTTATTGAAGATTCTAAGGTAAAGAAACCTTTTAAAGTTCTTGTCATCAGTTGTTACTAACACTTATTTTAATACATAACAAGTTTTCATTTCATATCACCCTAATTGACATCCTGAGAATAGGGTTCAAAACGCTATCCTGGAAAATGCCAATTTACTTATTTACACCTAAAAGTGTCTATGTTGCATAACATCTGTGATAGACTAACAGCTCAATACATGTGGTTGCAGCAGCATTCAGTACAATAATAATGAAAACAATATACTGTAGCTAGATCATAGATAACCTGAACCTCTACAGACTTTTCTGAGAAGGTAATGATTTATCAAACATAGTGTTCAGGGGATAATAAAATTTAAGGTTGTGTGAAAGGGGGTCATTACTCCTCCTGTTCAGGGACAGTGTCTTTCCCAATGACTAGGGACTCCCAGGAGAATTTGCTTGGGTTCAGTGTTCTCCATAACCAGGGGAGTTTTGATTTATACTGGCATTCTTCCTGCTGAAAATACCCCCTGTAATATATAGAAAAATTGAGTGCTTCATATATATATAAAACATATATATAATATATATGTGTGTGTGTATGTATGTATTTCCCCTAAGGAAATAATTAGTCTAGTCCCATTACAGTTGTTTTTATTCTAAAAATATATGTAAAAAGCCCTGTATTCAGGCCGGACGTGGTGGCTCGTGCTTATACTCCCAGGACTTTGGGAGGCCAAGGCAGGTGGATCACGATGTCAGGAGATCGAGACCATCTTGTCCAACATGGTGAAACCCTGTCTCTACTAAAAATACAAAAATTAGCTCAGCATGGTGGCATGTGCCTGTAGTCCCAGCTACTCAGGAGGCTGAGGCAGGAGAATCGCTTGAACCCAGGAGGCGGAGGTTGCCATGAGCCAAGATCCCACCACTCACTCCAGCCTGGCAACAGAGTGAGACTTATTTAAAAAAAAAAAAAAAAAAAAAGCCTTGTGCTCATATAAGACTTTAAAATTAAACTTGAATTCGGATCCCAAGCTCTGAGGGAGATGGTTCTGAGATAATGAGATTACATAGTCCATAGTCTGCTGATGGTAGAAGACAAAAATCACATTACTCGGTGCCTTGGTCCTATCTCTTCTTGTGCTGAAAGTATGTATTCTGGCTGGGCAAGGCCAGGAACTTTTGGGGGGAATTCACTGTGCAACATGGATTCCCAGCAGGCACTATTGATCTGACCCAGAAAGCTCCAGGTCCAGTCTCATTTGTAGTTCTCGCAGGTCTGTTGGAGGCCAGCAGCTGGCTTTGGCTTAATTACCTCCCTAGCCAGTGAAGTTTGTGTGGCTTTCTACGGGACTTAAGAACAACTGACACCAAAGGGTTTGGTTTCATGTACTTGAACTTGGGTGACACGAATATTTTGGTGGTGAATCAGTCCTAGAAAGGGGAGGTGGATAAGGTAGGGAGTGTTTACAGAAGACATTTCATCACCACTAGTCAAACATGTCTCATTGTTGGTTCAGGAGGCACTGGTATTTTCCTCTTTGAAGGGGATGCTCAGGGAGCCAAGAGCTTCCACCCTGGAGCTCAGCTCCAGAGAAGGGCAATGGCCATTTGCACACAGGGAACCTGCAGGACTAGTTGCTTTGGAATGTTGACAATCTTGGGGAAAGGGTTTTATGTCTTTCCTCAGGGGAAGGAAAAAAAAGCTGGTAGATCTATGTAAAGAAAGGCTGAGGCTGTCTCTGGGACTTGGGGCTGCTAGTGAGAGCTTATCTTTCTGCCTGGCTTTCTTTTAAAGAACCCACTAGTTGCAGAACCCCAAAGATAAGGTCAAGAAACTTGTAATTTCAAAGAATCAGTACTGCCAATATCAGTGATAAAAAAAAGTTCAGCTGGAAGATGAGAATATGAGATTTCTTTGGCTTGAGTACATCTCTTGCACTATAAGTAAGGAAGCTCCAGACCCTACACAGTTGTGTTCCCTACAGCCCTCACCCCTCATGTAAAAAAAAAAAAAAGAGAGAGAGAGAGAGGGCATCCTGGCCCTTAGTGCCCTCCCAAGCCTTGGGAAGTGGAAATCATCTGAAAGCTTGCAGATCTCCTGGAAGTGTGGCATTATGAATGGCAAGGGGTCCCAAGAAGATTGCGTGTAGAAAATCCCAAACTGGGCCATGCCAAGAAACACAAACCAAAAGGAAATATTTTATGAAAACAAACAAAGCTACTGAGTCAAACATACAAAGCAGGAAAACAGAACAAAAGATTATTTGAGGCCTGAGGTCTGAACATTTTGAAGCCACACATGTGCTAGGCCAGCCCAAGAACATGAAGAGCCTTACAGCTGTGTAAGCGCAGAGGCAGCCGGCTCCCATCAGGGGCTCCCAAGGGTCCCTGCAAGCCCACCGAGCTTGCTGGTTATGCTCCTATATCATCTTCTCTCCAACTTCAGTGCAGCCTTGAGCTACACAGAAACAGGGGTCTTCCACAGGAGGCTGCACAGATAGGGCTAACAGGACTGATTCCACCTACTGAGTAATTCCTGTTGCATGCATGTTAATTTCCTCCAGTCCTAAATTTTTCCTACAGGAGCCCTAAAGAATATTAGTGTTAGAACAAAAAGTTTGGTTATCGGAATGTCTAACCAAGAACTTGCCACATATTATACAATCTTCAGAATCTCAGAATTCTGAAACTAAATCAGTTTGGCTGAATCATTTAAATTCCCAAGAATTTGAACTCCGTGAAATAAGATACAAGTGGGACTCATATTAGGGTCAAACATATGTTGTAGCAAATAGACTTAGATTCCTGCGTACACAAGCCTCTATCCGAGGGAAGTGTCTCAGTGATACTAAATTCTGAATCCATTTACACCTTCCTTGGTGTCACTAGAAGACTTTTTGAACCAATTGCCTTAGCCACAGCAGTATGCTTTCCATGAAGACATGCAATGATGCCATGCCTTTGGCTTTTCTGAGTGGGTCGGTAAAACAGATGCTATATGGAAACTGCTCAAAATTTGTTGTAAAACTACTGTCAAGAATAAATGCAACCATATCCGATTGCAAGTTATTTTTACAATTAGATTTCAGAAAATGTGTATCTGTTGAGGAATGAGTGTATTTTCTCTGTCCTGTTGATGAACTCACCCGGTTTTCCTTGCTTCTGTGGTTGCCAGAAAGTTTTTCTCCAAATGTCTTAATCGCAACTCTACAATGTCTCATGGTCAGCTCATTTTTGGCCTCCTCCTTTCTTTAATCCTGCTTTTCCTATACACACACACACACACACACACACACACACACACACACACCCTTCTCTGGTATTAAGGCTCAAAGATCAGGAAGTGTTACTCTAATTAGCAAAGAAGAATTATAATATATGATTGTGGCCATCTTCAGATACTATTCCAGAATGAACATCCAAGATCCATTCATCTCCCAGTGCTGAAGAGATAACGATCTTCCCTGAAGGAAGGGTGGCATATTCCATATCATGGAAGCAATAACCCTCTGCCCTCCTTCTTGTCCCTGGAGGTTGATTGGGAAGGAGAAAAAGCATAACACTCACCATTGTTTAACTGAGCACATTGTCGTGTTTTTGGATAAGCACAGAGAGGTCAGGAACTAAGTCTGGAATTTAGGCAGGGGAATGTGGAATGGCTCTGCATGATCCAGTGGAAAGTGTTGTGGAGAAGTTGCTGGAGGGTAGTGATGTTAGGGAAGGAGTGGAGGAAGCTACAGGGAAACATCTCGAGAAACTGGAGTCTTAGTTGGTGAAAAAGACCAAGGGAATTTTCTGGAGTAGGAATTTTTATGCTCTACGGAAATTATCTGACAAACAGAGCTGTAAGATAAACTGATTTAACACTGTTTTGTTACCAAAATTATGTCTTTTGATTATGTCAAGGAGGAGGCTGATGGAGATGGCAGAGAAATAATAGGATTTAGAAAATGATATCAGGGAGAAAGAATTGGAGGGTCCCCTGTGTAGGTGAATATTAAGATAAGATAAAAAGAAAAAGAATAGGGAAAAATAGTATGGAATGGAGAATCCAGTGTATGCAAGTAAATCCAGTGCATGCAAGTAATTCCAGTGAAAACTTTTTGGACAAAACAGAGGACTTGAGAATTTTCAAACATATGTGCAGACACCACTGCCCTCCCACAGTACTTGGATTAGTGTGTGGAGGGGATTCATGGTAATCATATCAAAATCTCATGGACAGAAGTTTATGTTTGCAAATATATTGCTATTTTGATTCTCATCAGGGAGGCAGCAGCCTAAAATTTTGCAAGCTTCCTTTTCACAGATCTTCATCAACAGCATAAGCACTTGGATATTGCCTAGTAGTTCAGGAGAGGAACCAGGGCAGGCATGTTCAGTGCCCAAGGAGACTCTACAGATACTCAAAAGAGAGGTTTCTGCAAACTAGAATTACCAGAGCAGGCTTCATGTAGGATGTAGGTTAGGAGCAGATCTGGAAGGATAACTTTTCTACCCTTATTTGCTGACTAATGAATAGAGGAATGCATGATAGTTAGACTAATAGTGCCATGAAAAACCTTTTACAAATCTTTTTAAAAAAAAAGCTATGGTGCCATGAGGAGTACTTAACTTGTGTCCAGATGGAAAAAGAGAATAAATAGAAAGGCATTTAACTCTATAGATGTGATTTATTCGTGAGTAATTGTCGAGAGAAGTAATTACCATTATATTACTCTTTTGAAAATTATAATTTCCAAAATGCAGAGGAATGTTGAGTACACATCTGACTCTGAAGAGAATAACTTCTATGCATCAAAAGAGATGAATTAGCTGTCATAACTTGGATCATCCATTTGAGAGGGGGTCAGTTTTGAGCTACTTTATTACTAGAACTTTGTATTCAGGAAGCAAAGATAGCTGTGGTTTAGAATTTGATTAAAACACCTCACATCTAGTGGCAAATTCCTCAGTTTAAAAGGAGAAATAAAACATTCCCCCTTCTATCATTCTATGTGTACATATGAAATTTCATTGATAATTTTGATTAATCACTTATAACCTATTTCCAATTAAAAAAAATGATTTGATAATAGTTAAAATGTAAAGAAAATGAATGCCAGCAAAGATATACAAAGGAATGTGATAGAGCCTTTAAAATGTAGTGCCCCGGCCGGGTGCAGTGGCTCACACCTGTAATTCCAGTAGTTTGGGAAGCCCCAAGGTGGGCAGATCACCTGAGATCAGGAGTTTGAGACCAGCCTGGCCAACATGGTAAAACCCCGTATCTACTAAAAACAAAAAAAATAGCTGGGCATGGTGGTGCATGCCTGTAATCCCAGCCAAGTGGGAGGCTGGGACAGGAGAATTGCTTGAATCCCAGAGGCAGAGGCTTCAGTGAACCAAGATCATGCCACTGCACTCCAGCCTGGGTGACAGAGTGAGACTCCAAAAAAAGTAGTGCCCTGAATCAGGACCGAGATAGAGGGAATAAGACTGAAACTTCATAGACACCTCTCACACAACAAGCTCTTTATTCCCTCCTACCTGAATTTGTTCACAAACATTTGCCCATTGATGTCACCTAATGGAACATTTAAAGTGTTTAGTACATGTTCTAAATGTGCTAATTTTGTCAGACTGTAAAAACCTAAAGTATTCAAACAACTTTTTCTACAAATAGGTACTTAAAAATAATAATTGTGTTGTGTATTGTATTAGTCCATTTCATGCTGTTAATACATACTCATCACTGGGTAATTTATAAAGAGAAAGAGGTCTAATAGACTCACAGTTCCACATGTCTGGAGAGGCCTCACAATCATGGCAGAAGGTGAAAGGCACATCTTACACGGCGGCAGGCAAGAGAGAATGAGGATCAAGCAAAAGGGGAAATCCCTTATAAAATCATCAGATCTCTTGAGACTTATTCACTACTACAAGAACAGTATAAAAGAAACTGCACCCATGATTAAATTATCTCCCACCAGGACCCTCCCACAACACATGGGAATTACGGGAGCTACAATTAAAGGTGAGATTTGGATGGGGACACCACCAAACCCTATCGTGTATCATACCATATCATATCATATCATATCCTATCACTGCTCTATGGTCTACAAAACACATTGACATATATCTCATTATATCTGACTCCAAGTACTTGGAAATTAGAATTTTCATATGCTGTATTGTAACATTGTGCCTACTTTTAAAGTACTTTCTCATTCCCAGTTTGCAGATGCAGAAATCAAAATGCTACCAGCTGTTTGATTTATAATTTAGACTGATCATTTTAAAAACCTGTCTTTTTAATGCCTGATCATTAAAATATCCCATTGATAAATCCATTTACTTTTATTCTTTGATTTGGAGATCCTATTTTTCAGAAAGCTCAATATTAATGCTGTATTATTTCTCTCCTAGTTCTATATACATATATATATAGATAGATAGACTGAAGTTGATATGATACATATATACAGTTGATGTGATATGATATATATCCTATATATAATGAAGGTACTTCTTAGAGTTGCTAATTATATATATCACATAATAATATATATAATCTATATCAAATAAACAAAATGTTTCCACCATGTTACTGAGTTTGGAAAAGTAATATACTTCTCAGAGTTGATAATGATACATATATTATTATAAATATATGTCATATATATTATATATCTATATATCATATATACATATATCTCTATATATCATATAATTATATACATATATATATCATTTTCAACTCTAAGAAGTATATTAGTATTCCAATCTCAGTAACATGGTAGAAACATATTTTATTTGTGGAAAAAGTGTTCCACAAATAAAATAAAATATTACCAACAGAAAAGTACTGAAAACATACAAGTGAGCTCACAAGAAAGACAAATGCCCAGCTTCTAGAAATAAAAAAGAGATAAAAAAAGAGACTGAAATAATCATATATAACACTTGTAGGAGGCAACTAAAGCAATGCTTACAGGGATATGTGTCCCTACAAATAAATATAGATATAGACATACAAAATTAAGAATGACAAGCTATGAGTTAAATGTGCAATTTAAGAAGGTAATCTAAAGAAAGTTAGAGGAAGGAAATAATATAGACAAACAAGATAAAAAAGAGAAAAACGATAAATCCAAAACTTATTCTTTGAAAGGTTAATAAAATAGTCAAATATCTCAAGACTAGTCAAAAAAAAAAAAAAAAAAAAAAAAGAAGAAGAAAAAACAAAATAAAAAGCAGGACAAAACTACAGGTACAGTAGAACAGTATAAACTTTTCCCCAACTTTACAGAATGTTAGAAAAAGTTTCATGCCAGCAAATTTGAAAACAAATATGCAATGAACAATTTCCTAGAGAAATGAGTAAATTATCAAGGCTAAGCAAAGAAATATTAGAGAAGCTGATCATCTATTAAAGAAATTAGGTTGGGAGTTTAAAAAAATCCATCTCCCTGCCCCCACCTTTTCATATCCTCCCCTTTCCACAAACCCAAATATCAACACCATCAGGCTCCGACAGTTTTATAGACAACTTTTACTACGCCTTCAAGGAACACAAAAGCCCTGTCTTACACAAACTGTTCCAGAGAACAATAAAAGAAGGAATTCTCCCAAACTTGTTTTATGAGGCTAGGATGACCTTGATTCTGATACATGAAAACCAGAGAAAATTATAGACAGATTTCACTATTAACACAGATGCCGATATACTTCACATAGAGTAAACAAATCTTTCTTCATTTCTCATCCCACAGTTTTCAGAGGCCAAGAGGACATCCTCATGGTAGACACAAACTAAGTTCCCCCAGTTATTCTTTGTCATCAGCCATGAATGTGGGACACAGGCCACTCTCCCCTGTAGACATCCAAACTGGGTCCCACTCATTGGAAAAATGGCCACACCCTGCATCCTCAGACTTTCTCCTCCATGGTCAGGAGTCAAGAGGAGGCTCACCAGCAGGGAGGAAGGACAGACTCCAAGTGGAACTAAGTCAAATCTCCCCCAGACATTCTGGTCTTTTTTAACATGATCTGAATAGAAAGAAGACATGCACTACTCCTTACCTCACCAATACACATAGACTCCTTCCCATTTTCTGTGTTGTACTTGTAGAATCTCAGTTATGCTCATTATACACTGTTATTATAGAAGACCGAGACTCCTGAGTCACCGTCAGCTCCTTTTCTCTAACCTCCATAGGTCCTTTAAATATTTCCTATTCTATCCCCATCTCATTAACTCACTTCATTTCTTAAATTTTCTTTTACCATAATCTCTGGAATCCACTGTCAATTATTAGCAAATTTGCCTATATATTAAAAACTTCCTCTAACTATTCTTGATCCTCTTATTCTTAGAGCCACTTGACACTCCCCTGAAAATTTCCACATAGCTTCCCCTCTTAACTGGAGGAGGAACATATATCCTCTGTGTCCATTATTACCACTTTTAAGCCATTCTCCTTTCCTACTCCCTTAAAACTCCCAGCTCCGAACCTTGTGGCCTCAGATTATACTACTACTTTAATTCCTTGTTGCTGTCATCTACTTAGTGCCCCTTCATGTCTTAATGATTATACTTCTTGGCTCAGTACATGCACACTATTTCTATCTTAATTCTTAGTGATTCCAAAATATATATTAAGATGATTCTCCCAACATTCATTAATTCTTTGGACACCTCTCCCCAGAGAATCTTGTCCTCCATGCTACCTCAGCACCTCTGATGGTTATACATCGGAATTTACATTTCTATAATTGCAATCTCTATTCAATCTCAGATGCATACATTCAATTATCTGACCACCATTTTCTATTTTCCTAGCTCTCTTTCTTTAATACCTGATTCTAGTGATAGATAATAAATATTTATGGACAGAATATATGATTGAATATAATTCATCACATTATAAGATGAAAAGGTTTGTTACTGTTGAAACATATGCAAAAAATAAGTAGCAGAAGAGTTAAAACCTAATTTTTAGTGCAAAATTTTAGCAAACTAGTAATAGAACATAATATCCTTAATTTGACAAGTGTTTCTAATAAACTCTATAGCTAATACAATTTTTCAGTGACATTTTAGAAATAGTATTTTTTAATTAAGAGAAACGGGCTTGGTATCACTGCCTCTATTCAACATTGTACTGGTGGGCCTTGAAAATACTATAATACAATTTAAAAATAAAGATTAGTAAAGAAAACAATGTCATTGTTGACTGATGAGGTAATTGTGCAGAAAAATGTACAGAATATCAGAACTGATAAAAGAGTAAATCGAGTTAGCTAGCTGTAAGATAAATATATAAAAATTGACACTTTCCTTACATACTTGAAACAATCAATTTAAACATACAATTAAAAATATACAGATACTACTCACAATAGCAACAAGCATTATAAGATACCCAGGAATAGATTTAAATATATATATATGTGCATATATATATGCACTACATTTACAGAAAGGAAAAAAGTAAACATTATTAAGAAACATGAAAAATATTCAAATACATGGGTAGATATACCATATATATGAGTGGAAATATTCAAAATCTGAAGTATGGCAATTCTACCCAAATTAATCTATACCTTCAATGCAATTCTTAAAAAATTCAATTTCTTTTTAATGGAACTTGATAAGTAAAATTCAATATTTTTTTTTATTTTGGCTAGAATATTGAACATGAGAACTGTTTACTATAGGTACAATAGGCACTACATTGTACAGCAGATATCTAGAGCTTATTCATCTTTTTTGACTGAAACTTTATGCCCATTGAACAGTGGGAACCAAAAGTATCTGGGACAGGTCTCAATCAATTTAGAAAGTTTATTTTGCCTAGGTAAAGAATGTACCTGTGAAATGGCCTCAGGAAATCCTGATGACATGTGCTCAAGATGGTCAGGGTACAGCCTGGTTTTACACATTTTAAGGAGATATGAGACATCAATCAATATGTGTAAGATGTACATAAGTTCAGTCCAGAAAGGTGGCACAACTCAAAGCAGGGCATATTAGTCCACTCTTGGACCTCTATAAAGAAATACCTGAAACTGGGTAATTTATAAAGAAAAAGAGGTTTAATTGCCTCATGGTTCTGTAGTCTGTACAGGAAGCATGATGCAGCATCTGCTCGGCTCCTGGGGAGGCCTCAGGAAACTTACAGTTATGACAGAAGGCAAAGGGGAACTAGGCACATCTTACATAGCCAGAACAGGAGCAAGAGAGAGAGTAGGGGGAGTTGCCATACACTTTTAAACAACAAGATCTCACGAGAACTCACTCACTATCACAAGAACAGCATCAAGTGGGAAATCCACCTCCATGATCCCACCTCCCAGCAAGTCTCCCCCTACAACATTGGGGATTACAACTGAACATGAGCGCAGATCAAAACCATATCATTCTGTCCCTGGCCCCTTCCAAATCTCATGTCCTTCTCACATTTCAAAATACAATCATGCCTTCTGAGCAGTACCCCAAAATCTTAACCCATTCTAGCATTAACTCAAAAGTCCAAAGAAGTCTCATCTGAGACAAGTCAGGTCCCTTCTGCTTATGAACCTGTAAAATCAATAACAAGTTAGTTACTGTCAAGATACAATGGGTACAGATACTGGGTAAGTGATTCCATTCCAAAAGAAAGAAATCAGCCAAAAGAAAGGGCTACAGTCCCCACACAAGTCTGAAATCCAGAAGGTCAGTCATTAAATCTTAAAGTTCCAAAATGGTCTCCTTTGACTTCATGTCTCACATCCAGAGCACACTGAAGCAAAGGGTGTGTTCCCAAGGCCTTGGACAGCCCCACCCCTGTGGCTTTGCAGGGTTCAGTCCACAAGGCTGTCCTCAAGGGCTGGCATTGAGTGCCTGTGGCTTTTCCAGGTGCAGGGTGCAAGCCATCAGTAGATCTATCATTCTGGGGTTTGGAGGATGGTGCCCCTCTTATTACAGTTCCTCTTGGCAGTGCCCCAATGGGGACTCTGTGTGGGGGCTCCAATCCCGCAGGGTCTCCCCTCCACATCAGGAGGGGCTCCTGTCCACACTACCTTAGTAGATGTTCCCCATGAGGGCTCCACCTTTGCAGTATGCTTCTTCCTGGACATCCAGGTTTTCCATACATCCTCTGAATTGTAGAGAGAGGCTCCCAATCTTAACTTTTGCATTCTGTGCATTTGCAGGCTTAACACAATGTGGAAGCCACCAAGGCTTATGACTTGAACCTTCTAAAGTAGTGGCCCAAGCTGTACCTTGACCCCTCTGAACCACAGCTAAAGGTAGAGTGGCCTGGATGCAGAAGCGGTGTCTCAATGCTGTGCAGGGCAGTTGGGGCCCTATAGCTGGCCCATGAAACCATTCAGTTCTCCTATACCTCCAGGTCTGTGACGGGAGGGGCTGTCATGAAAATCTCTGAAATGTCTTGGAGGCCTTTTCCCCATTGTCTTGGCTATTAGCACTTGGCTCCTTATTACTTACATAAATTTCTGCAGCCTGCTTGAATATTTTTCCAGGAAACTGGACTTTTCTTTTCTACTGCATGGCCAGTCTGCAGATTGTCCAGACTGTTACACTCTGCTTCCGTTTTAAATATAAGTTCCAGTTTCAGGTCATTTGTTTGCTCATCCATGTAAGTGCAGGATATTAGAAGCATCCAGGCTACATCTTGAATGCTTTACTGCTCAGAAATTTATTCTGCTAGATACTCTAAATTAGCTCTTTCAAGTTCAAAGTTCCACAGATCTCAAATGTAGAGGCACAACACATCCAGGCTCTTTGCTAAAGCACAGCAAAATGACATTTACTCCAGTTCCCAATAAGTTCCTCATTTCCATCAGAGACCTCAGCCTGAACGTCATTGTCCATATAACTATTAGTATTTTGGTCACAATCACTCAAAAAGTCTTTAGGAACTTTCAAATTTTCCCTCACCTTGCTGTCTTCTTCTGACCCCTCCACACTCTTCCAGCCTCTGTTCATTACCTAGTTCCAAAGCTGCTTCCACATTTTCAGGTATCTTTATAGTTATTCCTCAATTCCCTGTTACCAAGTTTCTGTATTAGTCCATTCTTGCACTGCTATAAAGAAATACCTGAGACTGGATAATTTATAAAGAAAAGAGGTTTAATTGACTCATGGTACCCACAGGCTATACAGGAAGCATAATGCTGGTGTCTGTGTAACGTCTGAGGAGACCTCAGGAAACTTACAATCATGACAGAAGGCAAAAGTGAAGCACGTACATGGCTGGAGTCAGAGCGAGAGAGAGAGTAGGGGGAGGTGCCACAAATGTTTAAACCACCAGATCTCACAAGAACTCACTATCACAAGAACAGTACCAGGTGAGAAATCTGTCCTCTAGATTTACTAACCTCCCACCCGGCCCCACCTCCAACATTTGGGATTACAATTTGACATGAGATTTGGGTAGGAACACAGATCCAAACCATATCACAGGGGCTTCCAGGTCATAGGTAGATAATAGACAAATGGTTGTATTCTTTTGAGTCTTTGATGAGCCTTTCACCAAATACACAACTTACATGTGAGAGGAAGGTAGAGGAGTAGTCACCTATGCATTAGTCTGGCTGAATGAATCTGCATTTTTACATAAACGCAAGGGCAGAGGAAGCAATCAGATATGCATTTGTCTCAGATGAGCAGAGGGATGACTTTGAGTTCTGTCCTTTGTCCGACAACTGTGAAGATGAGTTATCAATTTACATTGCCAGGGTGAAATTCAACAGAACTGTTTTTGGGTAAAGATCTTGAGGATGACAGGGAATTTCCTTGTGGGCAAATTATGAGGAGGTATGTACCTTTTTTTCTTTTATCTTTGTAGCTATCTTATTTAGGAATAAAATGTGAGGCAAGTTTGCTCAACGCAGTTCCCAGCTTGACTTCTCCCTTTGGTTTACTGATTTGAGGGTCCTGAGATTTCTTTTCCTTTCACAACAGCAACCCCGTTTTACCCTCTTCCTTGCCCCTGGCAGCCACCAGTACACTAGTACACTCTTTGACTCTATGAATTTTACTATTTTAGAGACTTCATAAAAGTAGAATCCTGAAATATTTGTCTTTCTGTGTCTGGCTTATTTCACTAAGCATAATGTCCTCAAGTTTCATCTATGTTGTTGCATGTTGCAGAATTCTTCTTTTCAAAGGCTCAACAATATTTCGTTGTATGTATATAGTATTTTTTCTTTATCCATTTATCTGTCAATAGACATTTATGTTGCTTCCACATCTTGGCTATTTGTGAATAGTGCTGTATTGAACACAGCAGTATTAATATCTCTTCAAAATCCTGATTTCAATTCCTTTTGATTAATACTCAGAAGTGAAATTACTGGATCATACAATAGTCTTAATTCTAATTTTTGGAGGAACCTCCATACTGTTTTCCATAGCAGCTGCCCCACTGAAAGGAACCAAGATGAATCTTAAGAAGTATAAGTAGAAACTCACCCAACTAAAATTTCAAAGTTTTAAATGTATTTAATGTGAATATAAGAGTATTTCATTGGTGAAAGTTTAGAGAAATGGGCCAAAATAAAAAAACAAAATCCAGAAGAAAAAGCCTCATCAAACACATGTGAAGGAAATTCATAAACATTCAGAGGTGACTATAAATCAACAAGAAAATCAGAGACTAGGTAATAAATGTTGTTGGAACAATTATTTATCCATATTGGAAAAAATTGTACAGTATCTCTATCTGATACTTTATTTAAAAATAAGCTTTATGTGTAATATTTTAAATGTTAATACATTTTTTAATTCAGAAGAAAATATAATTAGATACATATTTTTTCTCAAAACAGAAAGGAATTTCAGAAATCAGACAAAAGTCTAATCATAAAGAATCATTAATTTGTCATCTGTAAAATTAGGCTTAAAATTTCTGTATGCAGGGTTGTGATGTTCAGTAAAATACAATGTGAATCGTATCTGAAATTGTGTATGTAAATAATATTATGCCAATGAGTATATTCTAAAAAGAAATCAAGAAAGTAGTTTAAAGCAAGTCACAGACTCAGCTGGAAGAAAATATTTGTAAAACATGTAACTGGTAAAGAATTAATACTCAGATTATATCAACAATTCCCATAACTTATACTGTAAAGACAAATAATAGAAAATGGATAATGAATAAAATATCACAAAGAAAAACATCTAGACACACATCTTATACTTTGCCCCAAAATTAGCTCAAAATTAATCATAGACCTATATGTACAAATATCAAATTACAAAACTTCTAGAAGAAAATATTTTATAAAACCTATATGACCTTGGTTTTGATGAGGTACAATACCAAAAGCATAATCAATGAAAGAAAAAATGGATAGGTTTGGGACTTTATTAAAATTAAAAAGTTTTGCTCTGTGAATGAAAATGTTCAGAGAATCAAAAATCATACACTGGAAAAATATATTCACAAAACACATATGATAAAGGACTTGAATACCAACTATACAAAGAACTCTTAAAACTCAACAATTTAAAAAAACCCAATTAAAAAATAAGCAAAAGATATGAACAGACACTTCACCAAATATACATACATATATATATGTGTGTTTATATATATATATATATGCATATGAAAAATGTTCGACATCATTTTTTCATTATGGAAATGCAAATTAAAACAACAATGAGATAATCCTACATCCCTACTGGAGAACTAAAATTCAAAAAACTGGCAGTATTAACTTCTGGTGAGCATTCAGAGCAACAGAACTCTCATTCGTTGCTGGTGGGAATGAAAATGGCAAGCTACTTTGGAAAATAGTTTGACAGTTTCTTACAAAGCTAAACATATAGTCTTTCCATAAAATTCAGCAATCAAGCTGCTCTGTATTTACCAATCTGATTTAAATAAAACATGTCCACAAAAAATCTGCATGCAAATGTTTATAGCAGCTTTATTTACGGTTGCTAAACCTGGAAGTAAACCAAGATGTCCTTCAATCAGTGAATAGATAAACAGTGGCACATCCATGGAGTGGAATATTATTCAAAGATAAAAAGTAAGTGTCAAGCCATACAGAAACATAGATGTAGATTGCTAAATTAAAAAAAAAAAAGACAATCTGGAAAGACTGCATATGGAATAACTCCAATTATATGACATTCTAGAAAAGACAAAGCTACAGAGATGGTAAACACAAGTGGAGCTGCCAAGGGGTTTGGAAAGAAGGAAGTATTGAATAAAGTATAGGGAACTTTTCAAGTCAAACAAATCTTTACAACAATAGTAATGGTGGGGGACATGATACTATGCATTTGCCAATACCCATAGAAATGTACAGTGCAAAGAGTTAGACTTAATGCTTGTAAACTTATTTAAAAAAATCTAGTTGATCAGGAGATGACAAAATGGGATGCAGGTATTGTGGCAAAAATAGGTGACTTTATTACAAATATATGAGATAACCTCACTAAAGGGTATAGAAGGAAAAGGTAACTTTTGGAAATGAGTGGCATTTATGAGACTAAAGTAAAAGGTACTGCACATAAGCACTGAACTCTAAGAGATAAAGTTTTTTCTTATAGGCCTATGGGTTAAAAATTTGAAACCAGTATATATGTATTCTGGAATTGAACAAGCAAGTAATGGATTGTGATGGTAAGAACCAGGTTTCTCACTGTTGGAGTGGGAGGTTACAGACAAGCAAGGGAAGAAGACTAGAATGATACACATGTTAGAGTTGGAGAGATCTGTATGAACTCATGTTTAGCTTAATATAGATGTAGATGGACACATGTAGAAGTCTTTACAGATATGTCGATATACATAGGTTAGTAGGCATATATATATTTTCTTGCTCTGTTAGCTGAGTGGGCCTGGATAAAATGCTACTCCGACAGCAATGATCACATCTAACATCTAGATTTTTATTTCTAATATTAATCTCAATAAAAGAAGCCAGGGCTCCAAGGAAAAATGGCTGGTTCCAGGGCTGGGATAGGAATA
Organism: Macaca fascicularis; assembly: GCF_037993035.2. Lineage (NCBI taxonomy): Eukaryota > Metazoa > Chordata > Mammalia > Primates > Cercopithecidae > Macaca > Macaca fascicularis. The sequence goes on along the minus strand of NC_088387.1, from coordinate 103,127,518 downwards.
TAAAAGACGATTCTGGAACGTCTTGAAGTGCCAGAAAATAGGGAACTACTCAAAAATAGTATAATAATGGGGGTGTGTAACAGAGGCCCAAGAGGTCTAGGCATGATGACTCACATCTATAATCCCAGCACTTCGGAAGGCTGAGGCAGGAGGATCACTTAAGCCCAGGAGTTTGAGACCAGCCTAGGTGACATAGTGAGACCCTTTCTCTACAAAAATGAGAAAAATTAGCTGGGCCTGTAGTCCCACCTACTGGGGGGCTGAGGCAGGAGATCAATTGAGTCCTACAGGTCTAAGCTGCAGTGAACTGAGATTGCACCATCGCACTCCAGTCTGGGCAACAGAAACCCAGACTCAAAAAAAAAAAAAAAAAAAAAAAAAAAAAAAATGAAAGAGAGGAGGAAAGAAAAGAGAAAAGACAAAAAGCTAAATGAAATACCTGAAAAAAAGTTAATGCTGACGAATTTTTTATCCTGGTCTATGGCTGGTTTGCTACACACATGCCAACATGAAAAAGAACTTTTATCAGCATTAGTTTATTTGTCAGTATTAGTTTGACAGTATTAGCTTATTTGTCAGTGTTAGTTCATTCCCTCTCTTCTATATAGAGGGAATCTTTTTTATTATTAAATCAGCTTTATTGAGGTATCATGTACATACAATTAAGTTTGCTTATTTTAAGTGTGTGGTTTAATAAATTTTGACAAATGTATACAGTTGCTTGAAAACCTACAGACAAAATACAGTTGACCTTTGAACCATGCAGAGATTAGGGGCACCAACCTCCTAAGCAGTAGAAACTTTGTGTCTAACTTTTTTTTTCTTTTTTCTTTTTTCTTTTTTTTTTTTTGAGACAGAGTCTTACTCTGTCACCTAGGCTAGAATGCAGTGGCACGATCTCGGCTCACTGCAACCTCTGCCTCCCAGGTTCACACCATTCTCCTGCCTCAGCCTCCTGAGTAGCTGGGATTACAGGCACGTGCCACCACGCCTGGCTAAATTTTTTGTACTTTTAGTAGAGACGGGGTTTCACCGTGTTAACCAGGTCAGTCTCGTGACCTCATGATCCGCCCGCCTCGGCCTCCCAAAGTGCTGGGATTACAGGCATGAGCCACCGTACCCGGCCCTCTTTTTTAGTTTTTAACACAAGGTCTTGCTGTGTTCCCCATGCTGGTTTCAAACTCCTGTACTCAAGCAGTCATCCTGCCTCAGCCTCCCAAACTGCTGAGATTACAGGCGTAAGCCATCACACCCAGACCTGCTGTATATAATTTTTGACTTCCCAAAATGTAACCACGGTTGGCAGGAAGCTTTACTGATAACAGAAAAAGCTGATTAATATATATAGTATGTTTTTGTTATTAATTTACCTATTTTGAATGTATCGTGTGTTTTTATTGTGCAGTTCTCTGACAATAATGTTAACATTGAACATATTTTCAAGTGATATTGGACATTCATATATCTTCTTTGCTACAGCATCTTTCATATATTTGGTCTCATTTATTTTACTTTTTTTAATATAGAGAGTTATTTGGACCAAGGTTGAGGACTGTAGGACACTGCCAAGTTTCTTTAGAGAATGCTCCCTACCCTCATTTTTTAAAGTGAGGTTGTCTTCACTTTTTATTTTTATTTTTTTGGTTTTACAAGTTCTTGTGTATGGCAGATACAACATATATTTGTCAAATATTTGTTTTGCAAATATTTTCTCCCAGTCTGCAGTTTATCATTTAATTTTCTTAATAGTGTCTTTGCCAATGGTATATTTTGAAGAGTAGATGTTTTTATTTATGCGTAAGTCCAAATTTTTGTCATGCTTTTGTGTGCTAAGAAAATTGTGTCTAAAAATGAACAGTTTAATGTTAATAATACACATTTAATCTATTTTGAAAAAGAATAAATCTGGGTAGCTGGCTAAGAGGCAGGCAGCAAATCAGGTTGGGTGACAGGCAGGATATGTTAAATGTCTAAAGGGTTCTGGACTTTTGGACAAGTAACTGTTTTCACTCTATGTCCTTCTCGCGAAAGCAGATCCATCTGTCCTACACTAATCTGTTTTTCTGTGCTATGTTCTTTGCTAGATAGAACACCTTTCTGTCCCTAAATCATAATAGCAGCAACATCTACTGTTATAGCCCTTTGGATATTTCAAAGTATTTTTCAATCTCTCAATTTATTTGATCCCGACATCCCTGTGAGGTCAGATCAGAAACTTCTACTATTACGTTTTTATGACACACAAACTTCACTATGCTATATTTTATAGGTGAGAACTTAAGTAATTGCCTAAGGTTGCACAAGCATTAAGTAAAGTTAGGACTAGAATCTAAGTCTTCTGACATAATATAGGATGTCGCCCGCCTTCCTTGCTAAATGTTTGAGCAATTTTGATTAAACCAAAGTCCTTTTCGTGCAGAGTCAGACTGAAATGGAGAGGCTGGGTTAGGGAGAGGGACTGTTCATAAAAATTGGGAATAACCTGCTAATTCATTCTATGTCAAAACAAGAGGCACTGTGATACAATGGGAAAAAGGAGTGCCTTGAAATTAGAAAAATGTGAATTTTGAACACAGTTTAAAAATTTGTGTCTTCTGAGCTGATTTGTTCAATTGAAATATGTGAGATGATTATTCCCTCACTCATTAGACATGTATTTCTTAACATCTGATAATTAGTTGCCTTTTAATAATACGAGCTGAAGTTTTTAGAGCACTTAACATGCCAGAAACTATGCTACCCATTTTATCTATTGCATTTGTGACTCAAAACATTTCTATAAGGTGTATAACCTCACCCCAATTTAACAAAAAGTGAAACAAGTTTAGGAATTATGTCTTGCCTGAGCCCCACAGATTATATATTGGGGATCTAAGACTGACTCAAAACCTATGCTCTCAGCACCTAATCCACATTGCATCTCATCTTTAATATGAACACATAACCTTTGCTGGATAAAGTTACTTTGAAAATTTAAAATAATTCATATTAAAGTGGACTGTGATACTTGCCTTTATCCAGTTTCTTCCTCTTTTCAGTGTATGATAGGATTAAACTTCACAGCCAAGCTTGCAGCTGGGTGGAGTTCTACGACTAGTTCTGGCCAGTGGGGTTTGGACAGAACAGATTTGTGCCACGTCCAGGACTGAGCATTTAATTGTCAGCACAGAACCATCCAGTGCTCTGTTTTCCTGCCTGGGAAATTATGGAAATATGTGATAATATAGAGATGCCATGAGACTCAAATGGCCTGGAAAGCTGAACTCACTTATAGAGGAAAGCTACTCTGGAAAGTTTTGCGGAGTGAAGATTGTATGAGAGAAAAATAAAATGTTCTTGTCTTAAATGATTGACATTTGGGAGTGGTTTGTTACTACAGCAAAATCTAGTGAAAGTGTCCTCACTTGTACAACATTGCCCCTGGGGTGGTGGTGATTGTTGTCATTTCAGTGGTGGTTAGTCGTGATGTTATTGTGCATAGACCATCAAGTCATCTCTCAAAGCTAACCTTTTTATGATCCTTGATCCCTTCCCCAGACAGGCAAAATAATATTTTTATAATCAAAGTAGCAAAAATGATATATATGTGAAATGTCATTAAATGGCGTGGAAAAGAAGTAAATATATTGTCTGCAGTGTTCAGCAGAAACCTAAGCAGCAGATAAACAGCCTTTTCCCATGAGTTGATTCTAGAGGCTCTCAATCTACTTACAAGTCATTATAAAGGCATTATCCTCACAAACATGAATGACTTACAAACCATCCCACCACTAAGTAAATTAAAGTGGCCTTCTTGATCTCTATCAGGAAGGCCTTCCCCCTTAACAAGTTCCACATTTCTGACAAACCTTTCTGCCATCTGCTCGAATGGAAACATGTGGCATAACCATGCATGGGAACACTTTGCCCTTGGTAAGAAAAGAGACCTTGGGGAATCATTTGGAAAACCACCCTCTTGGCACGCAATCTGTGGCTAGAGTTTGCCCTTAGTCTCTTGTGTGCAATGATCTATTTTGATATGAATGTCATTTTGAATGAATGTATATGAGATATATTTACATATGCTAACCACCAGCATGGTTTCCAGTGGTGTTGGTAATGGTGGCAGGATCCGCATACTGCCATACCACAGATTTTAATTGGGGAATGATATCAATGTCTTCCAAGCCACAAAAGGAAATAAGCCATCTTTAAAGCTCAATAGGATTTATGTAGGGTAGTTGCCCCATGTGTACTGTCCTCCACCTCATCAAGCTAACTCTTACTGATCCTTTAAAATTCACCTCTTCCAAGATGCATTCTCTGATCACCTCATGGGAGTTAGGTAACCCTTCTTCTTGTTCCATTTACTCTGTGCATACCTGTCTCTCTATATAACACAAAGAATATCCAGCTGTGATGTAGCAGCTACAGCTGTTGCTGCCTGGGGTAATTTTAATGATGTTCCACAGTTGTATCATCATGTGCATTTCTTTGTGCCATGGGTATCAATTTTCAAATCCACCTTAAAGCAAAACATGGAACATCCCACTATAGGTGGTTTAAAGTGTTCTCTTCTCTCAGAGATCACACATGATATCAATTCTGCAGAAGCCACCAGAGAGAACTCAAACCTTTTCATGAAGAGAAAATAAAACAATCATTTCACTAAGAAAGAAGGCCGCTTGCATTTTTCATGGCATGCTTTTTTGTTTTCATATTTCCATAATTTTCAGATGTTGACATTAAGTAACTATCTAATAACTAATGCTTGATGTTGAATCATAACACATACAACGAATTCTCACGCACTATGTTGTCATCACTCAGTTGCACAGAAAGTATTTTTATGAAAGCTTCCTAGCAAAAGTCAAAGTATTACAAATTAACACTTTTTATTGTATATATTTAAAGTATATAACTTGATGATTTCACATATTTATAAATTGTGAAATAATCATAACAATCAAGATAATTATCATATCCATAACCTCATGTATTACCATTTGTGTGTGTGTGCATGTGAGACAAGAACACTTAAGGTCTTCCCTCTTTGCAGATTTCAAGTATTCGATATAATTTGTTACCTAGAGTCACCATGTTATGCATTTGCTCTCCAGAACTGATGCATCCTACACAACAGAAACTTTGTACCCTTTGACTAATATCTCCCCAAATCCCCTTTCCCTTAGTCCTATGTTAGAACTAGTTTCTGCTTCTGTAAGTTTGACTATTTTGGATTCCACATATAAGTGAGATCATACAGTATTTGTCTTTTGGTGTCTGGCTTATTTCACTTATCATAATGCCCTACAGGTTCTTCCATGTTGTCACAAATGTCAGGATTTCCTTCCTTTTAAGACTGAATAATACTTAATTGCATATATATGCAAACTTTTATTTATCCACTCATCTTTTTATTGGCATCCAACTCTTGACTATTGTGAATAATCCTGCAATGAACCTGGGAGTTCAGATATCTCTTTGAGATTCTGATTTCAATTCCTTTGGATAAATACTCAGAAGTAATATTGCTGGGTCATGTGGTAGTTCTATTTTTAATTTTTGGAAGAATCCCCACATTGTTCTCCATAATGGCTGTACAAATTTAGCATAATAAATTTAACATTCTCATTGTTGGTGGAAATGTACCAAGGATCCCTTTTCTATCCTTGTCAATGCTTATGATCTTTTTTTCACATAATAACAATTCTAACAAGTGTGAAGTAATATCTCATTGTGGTTTTGATTTGCATTTTTCTGATGATGAGTGATTTTGAGTCTCTTTTCAGGTACCTGTTGGCCATTTGTATTTCTTCTTTGGAAAAACGCCTATACCGGTATTTTGCTCACTTTTTAAAGGGCTATCTGTTTTTTACTAGTTATATAAATTATTTATTTTAAATATTAATTCTTTATCAGATAGATGGCTTACAAATATTTTCTCCCACACGAAAGGTTGCCTTTTCATTTTGTTGATTGTTTTCTTTACTGTGCAGAAACGTTTTAGTTTGATGTAATCCCACTTGCTTGTTTTTGCTTTTGTTGCCTGTGCTTTCCACCGCATATTCAAAAATGTGCTGCCAAGACCAACGTCAAGGAAGTTTTTCTATGTGTTTTCCTCCAGAGGTTTTATAGTTTCAGGTCTTATGTTTAAGTCTTTAATCTATACTGAATTGATTTTTATGTACTCTGTAAAATAAGGGTACAATTTCATTCTTTTGCATGTGGTTATTCAGCTTTTCCAGCACCACTTATTTAAGAGATTTTTTTCCATTGTGTATTTTTGATGCTCTTGTCAAAGATCGGTTGACCATATATGTATGGGTTTATTTCTGGGCTCTCTATTCTTTTCCATTAGTCTATGTGTCTGTTGTTATGCCAATACTATACTGTTTTGGTTATAATAGGTGTGTAGTATAATCTGAAATCAAGAAGTATGAAACCTCCAATGTTGTTATTTTTTCACAAAGCATACTTGATATAATCAAAGCCATGCATAGATATCGTTGTATACAGACTACATACTCAGAACCTACACTTTGATCAAGTGCATTGGCAAAAGCTAAGAATTCAGTGTGACTAGTAATAAGGATCCCAAGACATACTCAGTGAAGAATGGGGTGAAGGTAGGAGGAATTTCAAGCTCACAAGGAAATAGGTACATAAAAGTTGTTATACATTCAGTTTTTTGTAAGCCATTCTTAGGAAATTATTTTGTGGTATTTAAATATTTTTACAGATAAATAATTGGACTATATGCTCCTATCTGTTTCAGTAAAGTTTTAGGATAGATACAAATAAAACTACGTCAGTTATCTACTTTATAGTATCCTGCCTTAAGGAAGCATACTTCTGCCCTGAGTGTACAACATGTTGTAATAAAATAACACTTATGTTCTACATAATCATCCATTCATGAGTTTATTTCCCCTCTAGGCTGGTTTTTGAAAACTGTGTATTATACATTTTCTATAGCCTGCATGTATAACATTGTAGTGAGTGAATTAACACATTAGTTAATATAACTGACATAACATGAAAACTATAATTCTAATCTTTAAGTGGGGGAAGATTTCTTAAAATGACCATGCTCCTAATAATAAAGACAATTTGTAATTTTGTTTACATTAAAATTAAAATGTCTGTATATAGCAAAACATTTTTTAACAGAGCAGAATGCTAATCTATAAACTGGGAGAATATATTGCAATATACATAAGTGACATTAGGGTAAGTATCAAAAACATACAACTTCTAGAAATCAAAAGAAAAGAATTCAAAAGAAAAGTAGGCAAAAGACATGAACAGGTATTTTACATAAGAGTAATTACATAAGACCAATAAATATGAGAAACGTTTGATTTCATTAGGGATGTGGGAAATGCAATCAAGATCTGAATGAGGTACCATCTATAACCATTCAATGGCAAAAATCAAGAACTCTAGTGTTTGAGAGAATGGGATCAATGAAATCTATTTCACATTGCTGATAGAAGTGTAAATTACTGTTGGAAGACAGTGTGTTATTATCTTGTAAGATTTGACATTCGAACACCTTTATTACATAGCAATTCCATTCCACTCCCAGCTGTGTGTGCATGTGTGTGTGTGTGTGAGTGTCCAAGAGCTACTCTTACATATCTGCAGAAAGCACATGTAAGAAATCTATAAAATCAATAGCTGGAAATATTACCATGCTCTTTAACAATACAATGGATAAACTGTGATATATTTACACAATGGGATATCTTATAGCAGTTTAAAAATATGAACTCTATATGCAATTATGTGAATAAATCATAGCAATATATAATCGAGCAGAGAAGTAAATCTCAAAATATTACCTAGCACATAATAGCTTTTTTTTTAAATAAATTTGGAATCAAAACTGAAATATATGCTTTTTGATGCATATATAAAGAAATATGGGGCTGGAAGTCAGGAGGAGTGTGTAGGTGAGGTAGGCGTCTCAAAGTACAACTCGGGATACACAGAGATCTCTAAAGCCTGTGAGAGGCATGCAATGCCTTGGATCAGCACAACCATATGCAAAATGATCTATCTATGAACATCTTACCAATAATTGTGTGTCCACTATTCATAATCACCTGGAGTGAGAGCATAACAATCTCATCAGTGTCCCTCTCTGAGTGGACATGTGTCTCAACTAGCTGATGAGCATATATGATATATACATATGGCAAACTTTTATGGGATTCTGCCACAGAAATGTTAGCCTACAGAGTGGCAATGGTGTAATTAGCATTGCAAAAAGGCCCAGTCTGGAAACATGATTGTCAAGATGAAAATTTCACAAAGCAATATGGCCTCGTGCTATCTCTGTGATGAGTCAGTACTAGGCTTACTGGAATTGAAAGGGATTTTGGTAAACTAAGAGGTAAGAACTAGAAAGCAGATTGCTCTCAGATTGGAAAACAAAACAATCCCTGAGATATTAATTTTCTAAATAGTAGAATTGATCAGTGCTGAGTCATAGGTTTTTTTCCTTCCCTTCCTGGGACCCCTCCCAGGAAGGAGGAATAATTATTCTGCCCCCAGCAGGAATAAATGTGTTCCTAAATTTGCTGTGACACCAGTCACAAACCTGAATAGTTGCAGTTGATGTTCAGGAGAGTTTTATAAAAGACTGTGAAATAAGCCAGAGAAAACCAAGACAAAACTCTAATTCATGTTTCCATTAAGATGGGAGAATTATTCTAAAATCCCTTTACTAATATCTACTTTTCAATTGCTTTTTGTAACAAAATAAAAAGCTGAAAATTATTGAAAGTTATTTTCTACAAAAGGGAAAATTTTACATTGAAAATTTAATTTTTCACCATGAATAAAATGAAGTTATCAATAAATGCGTCACACTGAATATTTTATTTCAGCTTGTTATATGTAAGGTGAAAGCATGCATATATTAAAACAGGTTGACATAGCTAAAGGTCATTTGTTAAATTGCTCTTCTATAGCATGTATTTGAATGTTCCCAAACATGTCATATCATTTTTCTTACAAAGGCAAATGCCTCAGTCCATTTGTGCTGCTATTACAAAATAACATAGACTGGGTAATTGATAAAGAACCGAATTGTATTTTCTCACAGTTCCAGAAGCTGGGATGCCACCAGATTTGGTACCTTGGGAGGGGCTGGTATTCCCTTCCAAAATATCATTTTGTTGTATCCTACAGAGGGAAGGAGCACTGTGTGAAGGAACCTGGCAGATGGGATAGAAGGGAGAAAAGGGCAGGACACTATGTGGAGCTTTTTTGTTGTCATTAATACATCAAAATTTTACATATTTATGGGGTACATATGACATTTTGATACATACACACAATGTGTAATGATCAAATAACGGTAATTAAGATACCCACCACCTCAAATATTTATCATTATTTATGTTGGAAATATTCCAAAACTTATTTTCTAGCTATTTCAAAATATACAATTAATTATTGTTAACTTTAGTCACACTACTGTGCTATTCAACGCTAGAACTTGTTCATTATATCTTATCTTCTTTCTCTCTTTCTTTTTTTTTTTTTTTTTTTTTTTGAGAGTATCATCCAGGCAGAGGTACAGTGGCGCCATCATGGCCCACTGCAGCCTTGACGTCTGGGGCTCAAGTGATCCTCTTGTCTCAGCCTCCCAAGTAGCTGGGACTACAAGTGTGCACCACCACGCCTGGCTAATTTTTTATTTTTTGTAGGGACAGGGTTTCCCAGTGTTGCTTGGGCTTGTCTCGATTCCTGGGCTCAAATGATCCTCTCATCTTAGGCTCCCAAAGTATTGGGATTACAGGTGTGAGCCAGTGGAGTTGGCTGTTGTTGTTTCTTCTATATAACCTTATTTTTTAACCCATTAACCAACTTCTCTTCATCCCCCCCACCCACTTACCCTTCCCAAAATTTGGTACCCACCATTCTACTCTCTACCTCCATGAAATCTACTATTTTAGCTCCCACACATGAGTGAGAACATGCAATATTTGTCTTTCTGTGCCTGTCTTATTTCACTTAACATAACGTCCTTTAGGCATGTTCATGTTGCTGCAAATATCTCTTTCATAAGGACCTTGTATTAGAGTTCTCAAGAGGGACAGAACTAATAGGAGATATTTATATTTGAGTTTATTAAGGAGTATTAGCTCACACAATCACAAGGTCCACAATAGGCAGTCTGCGAACTGAGGAGCAAGCCAGTTTGAGTCCCAAAGTGAAAGTCCAGCGTTCGAGAGAAGGAAGCCTCCTGCACAGGAAAAAGAGGTAGATTGGGAGGCTAAGCCAGTCTAGTCTTTTCCCATTCTTCTGCCTGCTTTTTATTCTGGCTGTGCTGGCAGCTGATTAGATTGTGCCTACCTAGATTAAGGATGAGTCTCCCTTTCCCAGTCCACTGACTCAAATGTTTAATCTCCTTTGGCAATGCCCTTACAGTCACACCCAGGGTCAAAACTTTGCATCCTTCAATCCAATCAAGTTGACACTTAGTATTAACCATCACAGACCTTAATCCCATTAACAAGTGAGGAGCCCTCATGACCCAACCACCTCTAAAAGGAACCATTTCTTAACACTATTGTATTGGTCATCAAGTTTCAACACAAGAATTTTGGAAAGGACTCATTCAAACCATAGCAAAAGGTGAACATATTTTACATTATGTGTGGTGAGACCTGACATCTTTACTTTTCTTCTCAACAACTAGAAATCTAACGAAAGCGAGAAAGTTTTAAAGAGATCAGAGCAGTTTATTGGTAGATTCTTGGTTCAATAACCTAAGTAGGTCATTTTCTTCAGTAACCAAAATAGTTTACTTCATAGTGGTAATTCTTCCATTCATCAGTGTAAATTCTAGGTAGTTCTCCAAAGGTGAATTGAAAATAAGAGCTTTTAGAAACTGAAAACTTTGCAAATGTTTATTAAGTTGGTCAAATTTCCATTGTGGTCTAGGTCATCAGCCAAGTAGATAACACACATAGAAAAGTTCTATTAACAATCATAACAAAATAATGATTAATAGATTTCCCATATCCAAGTTACTTTGATCTTTACTAAGTGTCTACCTTCTAGTCATTGTTTCCTGGTTTCATTACTCATAATAGTCAGGAAACAAGAAGTACCCACCTTCTATCTAATAAAATGCATCATTTTGCTACGTACAGCACAAATGGGAAAACAAGGTCAGATATAACATGCTATGAACCCTGCATTCTTTTATTAGAATTGGCTAATTACCCAAGTTCTAGATGGTAAATGACACAATGTTCTTATTTAACAGCAGGTTCCTCATGTAAGATGTAGAACTGCTTTTAGAGTGCCATAAAATTTGATTTATGCCACTGCTTGCCAAACATTAAATTTCAGCGTTTAAATAGAAAACAAGGATGAACATCTCCTCCAGTCTAAGTATTGTTTTACATTGCATTGAGTGTTTTTGAAAGAATCACATGTTCCTAGAGGATAAGGACATTTCCTAACCTCTTTGTGTTTCTAAAAATGTAAAAGCATAATAACTTCAAAAAAGTTATAAATGAATAAATATGTGAATGATGTCAATATTACCTTACTTGACTATAGTAATCATTTCACTATGTATATTTATATCAAAACATCTTGTTGTACACCTTAAATACACACAATAAAAACTGTTAAAGGTGTAATCAACAAAGTATTACGGATGGCTGTTACCTTAAGTGGGAAGAGATAAGGAGATGAGATAGGAGGATTACATAGCATGTTTTTGTCAATATTCTAGTTTCTATATGGGACTTTGGTGTATGGGTAGGAAAAAAAAATTCTCTCTTAATATCTAAAAGATTTCTCTAAAATCAAACTAAAATCAGTAAGAATATGAATACAGAAAGTAATGACACCTCTAAATGATTTTTTCAATTTGAAGAAACTGCTTTTGAATCATATACAAATATCAGCAAAAATATATTTTTTTATTTTTCTAATGTAATTCATTTTTTCAAAGAAGGACAAGCTATATAAGAAACAAAAAATAAAAATATTCAGTATAAAGAATTGATTAAAGAAAAGTAACTTCATAGAAATAAACATAAATGGTTTGAATAACCATTTTATTTTATCATTTGTAGGGTAAAATAAATGGAGATAACTTAGTCATTTTAGAAATACATTTTTCCATTGTGAACCTCATTTTTAATGCAACCTATAAGAACCAGGTGAAGAAATACTTGTGTGACTCTGTTCTCTGCCCAAAGCTCACTCACATCCAACCATAAACCTTAACTTCACAAACAGGTTTCTCTACATAAGGAACCTAAAGTATATCAGCCAATGGTCTGCTCCTTAATTATAAGCTTTCTTTAAATAAAGTTATAGAAGTTTTCATTAACAGATATATAAGTACATGAAATAAATATTACGTCTCTATTCGTGATCGGGGTAGAACAGAGCTTATCGATTTCCCCACTACTTCCTTCCAAATCCTCTAATATATGCCACATCCAACTTCCAAGCACCACACCAGCAGCTTTTCTTCTGTACAGCAACTCTGTTGGACAACGAACACCTGACATTCAAACACCTTATGCATATGAATGTCTGACTGTTCCCATGCTGAGGTCACAGATACTTCTCTGCAAATCCTGATTAGCAAGAAATTTGACCTGTGTTAATAGCCATTGCATTCATAGAAGGAAATTAAGACATATTTCTCCTTCGGAGTTCTAGGTTGAAATCAGGAAATAATCTTGTAGTAACAACATGGCTTCCAGGAATCCATAGATGTCTATTTGACTCACTATATTCCTGAAATGTAACTCTAAAATCTGTCTTATTGGCAGAGTTAAACGATAAAATTAATTTTAATGATGGGGACAGCTATGTAGGTTAACTCCTAAGTCAAATTACCAAGAGACTTTTTGCCCTGGTCTTCCAGGGAAATAACTTTCCCAGGTATTTTGCATTCATTTTCTCTAAAGTTCAAGACAACCCTATATAGTAGTTACGAAGTTCTACATTTCACAGATGAGAAAACTGAGTTGTCAAAGTTCACAGGACTAGTAAATGCCAGGCCTGACGTATGAATCTACATCTGTCTCAATCTGAAGGCTGCACTCCTTTAATTTTAGATGAACGATTTTAAACTTACCAGCAAACTGGATAATTTTAAAAACCACAAGTTCATTGCAACCAAACAGGCATAATAGAGGTGGTAGATTAATTCAAAAGCCAGTATACACTGCCTTTCACGAACATTTGGAAACTATAAAAAGTCAAATCAAGTCCCTCTTCATCCCCATTTGTTTATCATAACAATGTTACATTACAAACAAAATCCTCTGCCAAAACTGCTTTAAATGCCTGATAGGTTTGTTTATTTTCACCATATTTCTACTTTTTCCCAGAGTACAGACCAGCTCACTTCACCCTACAGTGTGTTACATTGTACTGTGCAGGGGTCTGGAGGTGGAAGTGGATACACAAACTTCTTATTCTGGTCTTTTTGGTTTACAAAAGGTTGCCCAGTGAGGGCCCATAAAGGTTTTTGTGAAGGGCCTACTATTGGAAATATTATCATTTATAGTTTTTGTAAAGGTTTATTCTTAACATCAAAATTATAATTTGAATCTGATGTCCTCAAGTTTAAGAAGACATGATCTACAGTTTAACATAGCTTCAGGAAATTAAGAACTGTTATGTTTAGGAAAATTGAAAAAAAAAGCCACAGGTATCATATGTGGAATTAAGTGGATAAAGAAGTGAACTGACTCTCTTTGAATGCACAAATCCCTGGAGGACTCATCTCCAGTTAGCAAGATGGCGCTTATCAGCAGTGGGCCAGGAAAAGCAATCCCTAAGATGAAACAAACAAACAAACAAAAAGTTTGATGGTATGATATAGGGTTATAATTTAAGACTAAAGTGTTAGAAATCTAAGGACCCCAGAATGGCCATTGTGATGAAGCAGCCCAGTGAAAAGGGTTAGAGGGCAGAGCATTAGAGAACAGTGCATACGAGTCACTTTGGGATCATTTTAAATTTCACTTCTGATCATCTGTGAGTTCTGCAGTAAAACCTGCAACTCCCAGGTGACCCAAGGTTGCTAGTCCTCAGATCATACTTGAAGTACTAAGGTTACAGGTTATTTGATTGTATACAGTGTTACTTACACTCTGTGGTAGAAAAAGACTATACTTAGGAAAAAGTGGCCATGCCACATGAAACTAGGGCAGAAATTACAGAATGGTAGAGTCTGGATGTGTACCTGCCAGGACATCATGGGAAGAGCCTAGCCTCAGAGTCCCCAGCGGGCTCCTACTTGCAATAGACCTTGGATAGGTCTCCTCCAGGGTTAATATTGTGAATTCAGTAACCCATTTTCTTCTCATATGGCCAAAGAGACAAATACTGGCACATGTTAGAGTATCACAATTTCTGCAATAATTTATTAATTTGTTTAGGAATCATGTCTGCTTGCCATACCTCTATGCTATGACTTCCTCTACCTCCCCAATCACTTTTCTCACTGCTTCTGGAAATGCTTCAATATGGAACAAAAACTCTTGAATCCAAATCTGTAAATAGCTTTAAATGACAGAAAGCACAAACAATAGTCTTCTGATTAGAACTAGTTTGTAGACCCATGCATTCCTTCTCTCAGGAGAGCATGCATTGCTCAGGCCTCTCTGTTCTTTCTAACATCTATAGTTTCTCCATTGTGCACACTGAATTGTAAAAAGAGTGGAAATTCATTTCTGTTCTGTGGTTATATTACCTCTCTACTCATTATATATAGAGCCTGATGGTGAATGTGCCATTGGCAAACTCTCCATACAGGCATTGAAATCATACAAGCAGGACAGATATCGATGATGCTAATGAGAAGAGCACCTGTCTCTTCCTGTTAGCAATTACACTTAGTTGTCCCTTTGCCACCCACAATTCTTTCTCATGCGGCTTTTCAAAGAATCCTCTGCTTCTCCATCTCTCAATAGCCCTCAACAATATGGCCTTATATAAAAGTCTGATAGAATACAGTATCAAAGTACAGAGCTACTTTAAAACATATCCCTATATAGGATGTGAAATATAGAATGGTTCACTCTACTAACGTGTGTAAAGAAAATAAGTTGAGCTGGTTGGTAATTCTTTCAAATATCCAAACTCTCCCTCTGTCATCCCCACACATCCACCCACCCTCCCATAAACACGAATGATTATTAGTTATGGACTGCAGGAAAAACAAGGGCATGGAAGACAGACCCTGTCCTTAAGATATTGTTAGTCTCTTAAGTCATATCAAATTTTCCATTTAAACACTCACTAATTTACTAAATCCTCAGTGAGCACCAATGATATACCAGACACTGTGCTAAGTGCTGAGAATAACTATGAACAAGACTGACATGGGCCCTGCCTTTCCAAACCTCATGCTGCAGTGGGGGAGACATAAAAAAGTTGCACAGCACATGACCTAGCAGCTAAGAACCAAAGAGGGACAGAGACACTGTTGCAGTAGTTCAAGGAGGCAAAAACCCATGTCCCGATGGAGTAGTCAGGGAAGGTGCTAGGAAGCAGTAAAACTTGACTGAAACTGAAATAGGTAGAAGGAGTTCAAATACTCCAGGCCTTCTAAGATGCCAGCTAGTTCCTGGTGGGGGTGGGGACAGAAAAACTTAAGAGATATTTCCTAGCCGAAGAAACAAGTCTTGCTGAAGTAGAAGCTTCTGTTGTGCGTTTTTCCTTAAATTAGGTAATACCTACAGTTGGGAGTGCTTGGCTAGGTGCAAGGGATATAAGAATTCATAAACATCATCCTGAAGCAACAATTTCCCTAAATGATAATTTAATACGCGTGGGTGTGTATGTGTATGTGTAATGGAATGTAAAATTTGCATGAATGTTTAAGATGTAACAGAAGACTTCACAGATATGTTTTTTTTCTGTATCAGGTCACTTTGGCCTCTACAGCCATGCCATTCCACGACTGCTAACACACCGCAGTTTCTCTTCTATATGTTGAAGAATTTGCTGATGGGAAGGACGAAACCCTGCTCTTCTGAGAAATGAGATATATATCAGGAAAATTGGCTTGAGTCATTATATGAAAGGCTAAATACCAGACTAAGGATTTCAGGTTTCATTGATGATGTTGGAGTACTGAATACTTTCAATCTGAGCCAGGACTCATGAAAGCAGGTAATGACTACATTTCTGAGTCTCATTGGTTGTAAATGGGGGGACATGGATACTACATGGGTCTTTATCTGAGGGCCAGATATGAAAAAGGAAACATAAGAAAGGACAAATTAAATAGATACAGGCAAGATATATGCACAGTATGGTGTTCCTGGAGCAGGTAAGAGGTACCAGGCATATGTGGTCTGGGTAATGCACACCTAAGGTGCTTGGTAAAAAGCATCAGAGTCCTAGGAACACTAAGAACATGCATGGTTCAAGCTTGATTTCTTCCTAGCAGGTGGAGAGTAGGAATTTTTCTCCCCATGTTGGTATCAGCCTTGGATCAACATGGAAATTACCAGTTGTGGTTTTTCTCACTGCCAAGTCTCAAGGTGAGATGAGGTGAGAGAAGCAGCCACCTGGGTCAGCCCCAGATTTAAATTGCTAATTTTTGCATGGAGGCAGAAGAAAGGAGGAACTGTGAGGGATTATCTCTGCATTTAAGAAAGAAATTGTGGCCTTTTCTTCTAGATATTCTGGGGAATTGCGATTGGACTACTACTTGGAAGGATTTCTCCAGGATATACCCCCTAAGTGGGTAGGAAAATGACTCTCTAAATAGAGTCCCAAGTTACCTTAGGGTCTCTTTGCCTAACGTGTCTCTCTCCATCCCACTTCCATCCTAGAGTGGGGCATGGCCCTGTGTAGGCAGAAAACATTCTCTAGGCCAACTGTAGATGTTCCTGAACATAAAGCATCTGGTGAAGCTCAAGGCCACTGCTATGCAATTGACATATAAAGTCAGCCACAATTGCAAGCCACATATGTAATTTTGAATTTTCTAGCGGTCACATCAAAACTGAAAAATGAAACAGATGACATTTATTTAATAATATGTATTTTTTAACGTAATATATCCAGACTATTATAATTTACATGTGTTATCAATATAAAAATTATGAATAAGACATTTTCAGTCCCATTTTTCTAAGTCTTTTTGCACTGTTTCACCAAACAGCACATCTCAATTCAGACTAGCCACACTTCCAGCGTGCAATAGCCATGTGAAGTTAATAGCTAGTGTACTGGACAGGCAGCTCTGATGGATGGATCTTGAGCCTGTACATGAGAGTGATGCCTCCAGGGCATTCCTAAGATAATCAAAGTCCAGAAATACCAAGTCTCTTGCCAGAGCTCACACAATGTGTCAGAAATCGAGCCAAGCCTAGATCAGAAGTCTGCAAATACTAATGTACCCTGGCTTCTCTCTTCTTCACAGTCGCAGCTAAGGCATCACTAGGCTCTCCTAATTCTTCGGAACCTTCTCACATTATTTCTGTCCCTTCTAGCTGCTAACACCCTACTCAGGCCCCAAGTGCCTACTCACTATGGCAGTGTCCTCCTACTTGATGTGCTTGCTTTTAGTTTTCCCTTCCAGACCCTCCTGCAAAGACTGAATTTAGCACACTTGTGATTAAAATCACTCTGCAATGAGTCCCTGTTTAAAACACATATAGAGAGAGACTTGATTTTAGAGCAATCTTAAGTATACAGAAAAACCGAATAGAAAGTAAAGAGTTCCCATATACCCTCTCCACCTCATCTCAGCCTCACTACCCCACCCTGTTAACCCTGTTGTTGCATCTTGCATTGGTGAGGCACCTTTGTTATAACTGATAAAACACTATCAATACATTATTATTAATTAAAGTCCATAGTTTACATTAGGGCTCACACTTTGTGTTGTACAATTTTGTGAGTTTTGGCAAATGTATAATGTCGTGTATCCACCATTACAGTATCACACAAAAGTGTTTCACTTACCTAAAAATCCCCTTTGCTCCACCTGCTCATTTTATTCCTAAACTCAGCTAAAACCCTTGGCAACCAAAGATGTTTTTGCTGTCTTTAGAGTTTTGCCTTTTCCAGAATATCATATAGTTGCAAACATACACATGTCGAATTTTCATTTGACTTATTTCACTTAGGAAAATGCATTTAAGGTTCCTCTTTGTCTTTCCATGGCTTAATAGCTCATGTCTTATATAGAATAATATTCTGTTGTCTGGATGTTCCAGTTTGTTTATCCATTTTGTAGATTACATTAAATTTTCTTTTTTTGTAACAGGAGAAAAGGGTGTTTGTTTTTTCTTTTAATTTTTTATTTTTTTATTTCAATAGGTTTTTGGGGTAACTGGAAGTGTTTGGTTACATGAATAAGTTATTTAGTGGTGATTTCTGAGATTTAGGTGTACTCATCACCTGAGAAGTGTACGCTGTACCCAATGTGTAGTCTTTTATCCCTCACCACTCCCCACCCTTTCTCTGGAGTCCCCAAAGTCCAACGTATCATTCTTATGCCTTTACATACTCTTACCTTAGCTGCCAAATATGGGTGAGAACATATGATGTTTGTTTTTCTTATTCCCGAGTTACTTCACTTAGAATAATAGTCTCCCGTTCCATCCGGGTTGCTGCAAATGCCGTTATTTCATTCCTTTTTATGGTTGCATAGTATTCCAAAGTTTCTTTATCCACTCATTGATTGATGGGAATTTTCTTTATCCACTCATTGATTGATGGGAATTTGGGCTGGTTCCTTATTTTGAAAACTGCAAATTGTGCTGCTATAAACATGCTATGTGCAATTTTCATATAACTTTTTTTCTTCTGGGTAGATACCCAGGAGTGGGATTGCTGGATCAAATGGTAGATCTATTTTTAGTTCTTTAAGAAATTTCCACACTGTTTTCCATAGTGGTTGTACTAGTTCAAATTCCCACCAACAGTGTAAACATGTTCCCTTTTTACCACATCTATGCAAATATCTATCTTTTTTTTTTTTTTTTTTTAACAGCCCTTCTTGCTGGAGTGAGGTGGTATTGCACTGTGGTTTTGATTAACATTTCCCTGATAATTAGTGATGTTGAGCATTTTTCCATAGGCTTGTTGGAAATTTGCATATCTTCTTTTCAGAATTGCATATTCATGTCATTAGCCCACTTTTTGATGGGCTTGTTTGTTTTTCTTACTGATTTGAGTTCTTTATAGATTCTGGATATTAGTCCCTTGTTAGATTGTGAAGATTTTCTCCCACTCTGTGAGTTGTCCATTAACTCTAGTGATTATTTATTTGGCTGTGCAGAAGCTTTTCAGTTGAATTTAGTCCCATCTATTTATCTTTGTTTTTGTTGTATTTGCTTTTGGGTTTTTGGTTCTTTGTTGCATTTACATTTGCTTTGGTTCTTCGGTTCTTGGAAGTCTTTGCCTAAGCCAGTAACCAGAAGGACTTTTCCAATGTTATCTTCTAGAATTCTTATGTTTTCAGGTCTTAGATTTAAGTCTTTGATTCATCTCGAGTTGATTTTTGTATAAAGGGAGAGATGAGGATCCAGTTTCATTCTACATATCCTTTCCCCATTTTATGTTTGTATTTGCTTTGTCAAAGATCAGATGTCTGTAAGTACTTGGCTTTATTTCTGGGTACTCTATTCTGTTCCATTGGTCTATGTCCCTATTTTTATACCAGTACTATGCTGTTTTGGTGACTATGGCCTTACAATATAGTTTGAAATCTGGTAGGGTGATGCCTCCAGATTTGTTCTTTTTGCTTAGTCTTGCTTTGGCTATGTGGGCTATTTTTTGGTTCCATATGAATTTTAGGATTGCTTTTTTTTAGTTCTGTGAGGAATGACGGTGGTATTTTGATAGAAATTATGTTTAATTTGTAGATTACTTTTGGCAATATGGTCATTTTCACTATATTGATTCTACCCATCCATGACCATGGGGTGTGTTTCCATTTGTTTGTGTCATCTATGATTTCTTTCAGCAGTGTTTTGTACTTCTTCTTGTAGATCTCTTTCACCTCCTTGGTTAAGTGTATTCATAAGTATTTTATTTTATTTTATTTCAGTTATTGTGAAAGTGGTTGAGTGTTCTTGATTTGATTCTCAGCTTGGTCATTGTTGATGTATAGCAGAGCTACTGACTTGTGTACATTAATTTTGTATCCTGAAACTTTGCTGAATTCATTTATCAATTTTAGGAGGTTTTAAGAGGAGTCTTTTTTTTTTATTATATTACTTTAAGTTCTAGGGTACATGTGCACAACATGCAGGTTTGTTACATATGTATACTTGTGCCATGTTGGTGTGCTGCACCCATCAACTCGTCATTTACATCAGGTATAACTCCCAGTGCAATTCCTCCCCCCTCCCCCCTCCCTATAATAGGCCCCGGTGTGTGACGTTCCCCTTCCCGAGTCCAAGTGATCTCATTGTTCAGTTCCCACCTAAGAGTGAGAACATGCGGTGTTTGGTTTTCTGTTCTTGCAATAGTTTGCTGAGTATGATGGTTTCCAGCTGCATCCATGTCCCTACAAAGGACACAAATTCATCCTTTTTTATGGCTGCATAGTATTCCATGGTGTATATGTGCCACATTTTCTTAATCCAGTCTGTCACTGATGGACATTTGGGTTGATTCCAAGTCTTTGCTATTGTGAATAGTGCTGCAATGAACATACGTGTGCATGTGTCTTTATAGCAGCATGATTTATAATCCTTTGGGTATATACCCAGTAATGGGATGGCTGGGTCATATGGTACTTCTAGTTCTAGATCCTTGAGGGATTGCCATACTGTTCCATAATGGTTGAACTAGTTTACAATCCCACCAACAGTGTAAAAGTGTTCCTATTTCTCCACATCCTCTCCAGCACCTGTTGTTTCCTGACTTTTTAATGATTGCCATTCTAACTGGTGTGAGATGTATCTCATTGTGGTTTTGATTTGCATTTCTCTGATGGCCAGTGATGATGAGCACTTTTTCATGTGTCCGTTGGCTGTATGCATGTCTTCTTTTGAGAAATGTCTGATCATGTCCTTTGCCCACTCTTTGATGGGATTTTTTTTCTTGTAAATTTGTTTGAGTTCTTTGTAGGTTCTGGATATTAGCCCTTTGTCAGATGAGTAGATTGCAAAAATTTTCTCCTATTCTATAAGTTGCCTGTTCACTCTGATGGTAGTTTCTTTTGCTGTGCAGAAGCTCTTTAGTTTAATTAGATGCCATTTGTCAATTTTGGTTTTTGTTGCCATTGCCTTTGGTGTTTTAGACATGAAGTCCTTGCCCATGCCTATGTCCTGAATGGTATTACCTAGGTTTTCTTCTAGGGTTTTTATGGTATTAGGTCTAACATTTAAGTCTCTAATCCATCTTGAATTAATTTTTGTATAAGGAGTAAGGAAAGGATCCAGTTTCAGCTTTCTACTTATGGCTAGCCAATTTTCCCAGCACCGTTTATTAAATAGGGAATCCTTTCCCCATTTCTTGTTTTTCTCAGGTTTGTCAGAGATCAGATGGCTGTAGATGTGTGATATTAGTTCTGAGGACTCTGTTCTGTACCATTGGTCTATATCTCTGTTTTGGTACCAGTACCATGCTGTTTTGGTTACTGTAGCCTTGTAGTATAGTTTGAAGTCAGGTAGCACGATGCCTCCAGCTTTATTCTTTTGACTTAGGATTGTCTTCACAATGCGGGCCCTTTTTTGGTTCCGTATGAACTTTAAAGCAGTTTTTTCCAATTCTGTGAAGAAAGTCATTGGTAGCTTGATGGTGATGGCATTGAATCTATAAATTACCTTAGGCAGTATGGCCATTTTCATGATATTGATTCTTCCTATCCATGAGCATGGTATGTTCTTCCATTTGTTTGTGTCCTCTTTTATTTCACTGAGCAGTGGTTTGTAGTTCTCCTTGAAGAGGTCCTTTACATCCCTTGTAAGTTGGATTCCTAGGTATTTTATTCTCTTTGAAGCAGTTGTGAATGGAAGTTCATTCATGATTTGGCCCTGTTTGTCTGTTACTGGTGTATAAGAATGCTTGTGATTTTTGCACATTAATTTTGTATCCTGAGACTTTGCTGAAGTTGCTTATCAGCTTAAGGAGACCAGCTAATATCATAATGACGGGATCAAGTTCACATATAACAATATTAACCTTAAATGTAAATGGACTAAATGCTCCAATTAAGAGACATAGACTGGCAAATTGGATAAAGAGTCAAGACCCATCAGTTTGCTGTATTCAGGAGACCCATCTCACATGCAGAGACACACATAGGCTCAAAATAAAGGGATGGAGGAAGATCTACCAAGCAAATGGAGAACAAAAAATAGCAGGGGTTGCAATCCTAGTCTGTGATAAAATAGACTTTAAACCATCAAAGATCAAAAGAGACAAAAAAGACCATTACATAATGGTAAAGGGATCAATTCAACAGGAAGAGCTAACTATTCTAAATATATATGCACCCAATAGAGGAGCACCCAGATTCATAAAGCAAGTCCTTAGAGACTTACAAAGAGACTTAGACTCCCATACCATAATAATGGGAGACTTCAACACCCCACTGTCAACATTAGACAGATCAATGAGACAGAAAGTTAATAAGGATATCCAGGAATTGAACTCAGCTCTGCACCAAGCAGACCTAATAGACATCTACAGAACTCCCCACCCCAAATCAACAGAATACACATTCTTCTCAGCATCACATCGCACTTATTCCAAAATTGACCACATAATTGGAAGTAAAGCACTCCTCAGCAAATGTACAAGAATAGAAATTATAGCAAACTGTCTCTCAGACTGCAGTGCAATCAAACTAGAACTCAGGACTAAGAAACTCAGTCAAAACTGCTCAACTACATGGAAGAGGAGTCTTTAGAGCTTTCTAGGTATGCGATCATATTATCAGCAAAGAGTGACAGTTTGACTTCCTCTTTACCAATTTGGATGCTCTTTATTTTTTTCTCTTGTCTGTTTTCTCTGGCTAGGACTTCCAGTACCATGTTGAACAGAAGTAGTGAAAGTGGACATTCTTGTCTTGTTCCAGTTATCTGTAGGAATGCTTTCACCTTTTCTCCATCCAGTATAATATTGGCTGTGGGTTTGTCAGAGATGGCTTTTATTACCTTAAAGTATGTCCCTTCTATGCCAATTTTGCTGAGGGTTTTAATCATAAAGGGATGCTGGATTTTATCAAATGCTTTTTCTGTGTCATTGAGATGATCATGTGATTTTTATTTTTAATTCTGTTTGTGTGTTGTGTCACATTCATTGACTTATGTATGTTAAACTGTCCCTGCATCCGTGGTATGAAACCCACTTAATCACGGTGGATTATCTTTTTGATGTGCTGTGGGATTTGGTTCACTACTATTTTGTTGAAGATTTTTGCGTCTATTTTCATGAGGAATACTGGGTCTGCAATTTTCTTTTTATGTTACATTCTTCCCTGGATTTGGTAATAGGGTGATTCTGGCTTAACAAAATGATTTAGGGAGATTCCCTCTTTCTTTATCTTTTGGAAAAGTGTCAATAGGATTGGTATCAATTCTTTTGAATGTCTGATAGAATTCAGTTGTGAATCCATCTGGTCCTGGACTTTTTTATTTGCCATTTTCTAAATATCATTTCAATCTTGCTGCTTGTTATTCAACTATTCAGAGATTCTATATCTTTCTGGTTTAATCTAGGAGGGTTGAATATTTCCAGTAATTTATCTACCTCCTCTAGGTTCTCTAGTTTATGTGCATAAAGATGTTCATAGTAGCCTTGAAAAATCTTTTTTATTTCTGTGGTGTCAGTTGTAGTATCTCCCATTTCATTTCTAACGAGCTTATTTGAATCTTCTCTCTTCTTGGTTAATGTAGCTAATGGCCTATCAATTTTATTTATCTTTTCAGAGAACCAGGTTTTGTTTCATTTATCTTACGTACTGTATTTTTTGTTTCAATTTCATTTGCTTCTGCTTTGATCTTCGTTATTTCTTTTCTTCTGCTGGGTTTGGGAGTCAATAGTTCTTGTTTCTCCAGTTTTGTGACGTGTAACCTTAGATGATCTATTTGTGGTCTTTCAGACTTTTTGATGTGGGCATTTAATGCTACGAACTTTCCTCTTAGCATTGCTTTTGTTGTATTCCAGAGGTTTTGATAGGTTGTGTCACTATTATTGTTCAGCTTAAGGAATTTTTAAATTTCCATCTTGATTTCATTGTTGACCCAACAATTATTAAGGAGCAGATTATTTAATTTCCATGTATTTTCGTGGTTTTCAGTGTTCTTTTTGGAGTTGATTTCCAATTTTATTCCTCTGTGGTCCCAGACAGTACTTAATATAATTTTGATTTTCTTAAATTTACTGAGACTTGTTTCATGGCCTATCATATGGTCTATCTTCGAGAATGTTCCATGTGCTAATGAATGAGTGTATATTCTGTGGTTACTGTGTAGAATGTTCTCTAATATCTTTTGAGTCTATTTCTTGTAGGGAATAATTTAAGTCCATTGTTTCTTTGTTGACTTTCTGTCTTGATGATCTGTTCAGTGCTATTAGCGGAGTATTGAAGTCCCCCACTATTACTGTGTTGCTGTCTATCTCATTTATTAGGTCTAGTAGTAAATTTTTTACAAATTTGGGGGCTCCAGTGTTAGGTGCATATATATTTAGAATTGTGATATTTTCCTGTTGGACTAGTCCTTTCATCCTTATATAATGTCCCTCTTTGTCCTTTTCAACTGCTGTTGCTTTAAGGTTTGTTTTGTCTGATATAAGAATAGCTACTCCTGCTTGCTTTTAGTGTCCAGTGACGTGGAATATCCTTTTCTACCCCTTTATCTTAAGTTTATATGAGTCTTTATGTGTTAGGTGAGTCTCCTGAAGACAGCAGAAACTTGGTGGGTGAATAATTATCTATTCTTCCATTCTGTATCTTTTAATGGAACATTTAGACCATTAACATTCAATATTAGTATTGAGATGTGAGGTGCTATTCTATTCATTGTGCTAATTTTGCCTAAATACCTTGTTTGTTTGTTTTTTCATTGTGTTATTGTTATATAGATCCTGTGGGATTTATACTTTAAGGAGGTTCTATTTTGGTGGCTTTGTTTCACTGTGTAAAGCTCCTATTAGCAGTTCTTCTAGTGCTGGCTTGGTAGTGGTGAATGCACTCAGCATTTGTTTGTCTGGAAAGGACTGCATCTTTCTTTCATGTATGAAGCTTACTTTCACTGGATACAAAATTATTGCCTGATAATTCTTTTAAGGAGCCTAAAAATAGGACCCAAATCTTTTCTAGCTGGCAGGGTTTCTGCTAAGAAATCTGCTGTTACCCTGGTCGGTTTTCCTCTACAGATTACCTGATGCTTTTGCCTCACAGCTCTTAAGACTCTTTCCCTCGTCTTGACTTTAGATAACCTAATGACTATGTGTCTAGACAATTATCTTTTTGCAATGAATTTCCCAGGTGTTCTTTGAGCTTCTTGTATTTGGTGTCTAGATCTCTAACAAGGCCAGGGAAGGTTTCCTCAATTATTCCCTCAAAGATGTTTTCTAAACTTTTAGATTTATCTTCTTCCTCAGGAATTATTCTTAGGTTTGCACAGTTAATAGTCCCAAACTTCTTGGAGGAGTTGTTCATTTTAAAAAATTCTTTTTAATCTGAAAGCCTTGTCTTTGAGCTCTGAAGTTCTTTCTTCTGACTTGTTTGATTATATTGCTGAGACTTTCCAGTGCATTTTGTATTGGTCTAAGTGTGTCCTTGATTTCCAGAAGTTGTGATTGTTTTTCATTTGTGCTATCTATTTCACTGAAGAAGTTTCCTTTCATAGCCTGTATTATGTTTCTGATTTCTTTAAGTTGGACTTCACCTTTCTCTGGTGCCTCCTTGATTACCTTATTCCAAATATTTTTCCAAATTATTTTTCTGGCAATTCAGAGATTTTGTCTTTGTTTGGATCCATTGCTAGTGAGGTGGTATGATTTTGGTATGATTATGGTATGATTTTGGGTGGTGTTAAATGACCTCGTTTTGTCATATTACCAGAATTGTTTTTCTGGTTCCTTCTCATTTGGATAGACTATGTCAGAGGGAAAATCTGGAACTTAAGACCTGCTATTCAGATTCTTTTGTCCCACTGGGTGCTCCCTTGATGTGGTATTCTCCCCCTTCTCCTAGGAATGGGGCTTTCTGAGAGCCAATCTATAGCGATTGTTTTTTTCTCTTCTGGGTCTAGCCACCCAGTGGAGCTACCAAGCTCTGAGCTGGTACTGTGGAATGTCTGAAAAAAGTCCTGTGATGTGATCCGTCTTCAGGTCTTGCAGCTGTAGATACCAGCACCTGCTCAGGTGGTGATAGCAGGAGAGTGAAGTGGACTCTGTGAGGGTCCTTGGTTGTGTTCTTGTTTAGTGCACTGGTTTTGTGTTGGTTGGCCCCCAGCCAAGAGGTGGCCCTTCAAGAGCACATCGGCTGTGGTCATATAGGGAAGATGCAAGCTTGCCCTAGGGAAGACACCGGGTTAAGTACTCAGGTTTCTCAGGTTGTTTGTCTAAAACACCAAAAGCAACGGCAGCAAAAGCCAAAATTGACAAATGGGATCTAATTAAACTAAAGAGCTTCTGCACAGCAAAAGAAACTACCATCAGAGTGAACAGGCAACCTACAGAATGGGAGACAATTTTTGCAATCTACTCATCTGACAAAGGGCTAATATCCAGAACCTACAAAGAACTCAAACAAATTTACAAGAAAAAAACAAACAACTCCATCAAAAAGTGGGCAAAGGATATGAACAGACATTTCTCAAAAGAAGACATTCATACAGCCAACAGACACATGAAAAAATGCTCATCATCACTGGCCATCAGAGAAATGCAAATCAAAACCACAATGAGATACCATCTCACACCAGTTAGAATGGCGATCATTAAAAAGTCAGGAAACAACAGGTGCTGGAGAGGATGTGGAGAAATAGGAACACTTTTACACTGTTGGTGGGATTGTAAACTACTTCAACCATTATGGAAAACAGTATGGCGATTCCTCAAGGATCTAGAACTAGATGTACCATATGACCCAGCCATCCCATTACTGGGTATATACCCAAAGGATTATAAATCATGCTGCTATAAAGACACATGCACACGTATGTTCATTGCAGCACTATTCACAATAGCAAAGACTTGGAATCAACCCAAATGTCCATCAGTGACAGACTGGATTAAGAAAATGTGGCACATATACAGCATGGAATACTATGCAGCCATAAAAAAGGATGAGTTTGTGTCCTTTGTAGGGACATGGATGCAGCTGGAAACCATCATTCTCAGCAAACTATCACAAGAACAGAAAACCAAACACCGCATGTTCTCACTCATAGGTGGGAACTGAACAATGAGATCACTTGGACTTGGGAAGGGGAACATCACACACCAGGGCCTATCATGGGGAGGGGGGAAGGGGGAGGGATTGCATTGGGAGTTATACCTGATGTAAATGACGAGTTGATGGGTGCTGATGAGTTGATGGGTGCAGCACAGCAACATGGCACAAGTATACTTATGTAACAAACCTGCACGTTATGCACATGTACCCTAGAACTTAAAGTATAATAATAAAAATTTTTTTAAAAAAAAGAACTCTCAAGAGATTATGACCTTTGTCTTTGGTTACCAGGATGGGTAGAGAAAGACCACCAGGTGTGAGCAGGGATAGGCCGGTCTGAGCTCAGCCCCTCCTTGGGCAGGGCTTGATACTGCTGCTGTGGGGGATGGGGGATGGTTCCCCCAGTCCAGTGAAGTTATATTCCCAAAGGGATTATGGCTGCCTCTGCTGAGTCATGCAGCTCACCCGGGAAGTGGGGAAAAGCCAGTAGTCACAGGCCTCACCCTGCTCCCACACAGCTCACAGTCCTAAAGGCCAGTCTCACTCCCATAGTGCCCCACCAACAGCACTGAGTCTATTTTCTGGCAACCGGTGACCAGGGCTGAGAAGTTGCTCCAGACCACGAGCCTCCCCACTGAGAAAGCAAGCAGACTCACAGTTTTCTGGTGTCTCAGGGAGCCTGCAGCAGGGATCGAATTCCTTCAAAGGGTCTGTGGGTTCTTCCAGCTTTCTTGGTATGTTCCTGCGGTAGTTCTTGAAGCAAAAGTTCATAATGTGAGTCTCGACATGCTGCTCTATCTATCTGATCAAGAGCTGCAAGCTAGTCCTGCCTCTTATCAGCCATCTTAATTGAGATTTCAGATTACATCCAATTTTCTAATAGGTGATCATGTCATCTGAAAATAAAGGTAGAATTGTTTTTTCCTTTCAATCTCAGTGACCTTTTTTTCTTTCCCTTATTGCACTGGCTAAAATCTCTGACACAGAGTTAATTAGAAGTGGTTGAAGCTGTCATTCTTGTCTTCTTCCTGACATTAGAGAGAATACACTCAGTCTTTTTCCAGTACGGTGTTTACTAAAAGTTTTTAATTTGATACTTTCTATGGAGTTGAGAAAGTTTTCTTCTGTTTTTAATTGGTTGAGAGATTTTTTGATCAAGAATGAATGTTGGATTTTTTTTCAAAAGCATTGTCTGTTTTTATGGAGATTGCCATTTAAAAAATTTGGGGGGTATGTTAATGTGATGAATTACATTGATTTTTGAATATTATGCTAACTCTGCATTCCTTGGATAGATCCACTTAGCCATGATGTATTCAATTTACTAAATTTGTGCTTGAAGTTTCATATATATGTTCATGAAACATTGGTCTGTAGTTTTATTGTGATGTCTCTGTCTGACTTTGATATCAAAGTACTACTAGCTTCACAGAATGTGTTGGATAATAGTTTCTCCTCATCAAAGTTTTCTAGAAGAGTGTATGCAAAATTGGTCATATTATTTTTTATGTTTGGTAGAATTCACCAGTGACACCATCTTGGAGTTTTCTCTGAAAAAAAAAAAGTTCTTTTTTTACTACAAATTTAATTTATTTAATAAACCTAGGGCTGTTTATATTATCTAATAATTCTTGAGTGAGCTTTGGTAGTTCATATCTTTATAGATATTTGTCCATTTAAGTTGCTGAATTTATTAACATAAACCTGTTAATACTATTCCCTTATTGTGCTGTTAATATCTGTAGAATCTGTACTGATCCTACCTTTCTCATTCTTTATATTTGTGATTTGTGCCTTCTCTATTTTTCACCCTCATCAGTCTGGCTAGAAGTTGATTGATTTTATTAATCTTCTTAAAGAAACTGTTTTTTGGTCTCATTGATTCTCTCTACTGTTTTTCTGATATTAATATCATTGACTTCTGCTCTGATCTTTATTTCTTTTTTTCTACTTACTTTGAGTTTAAGTTGTTCTTCTTTTTCTTGCTTCTTAGGGTGGAAACTTGAGACCTTTCTTCTTTTATGAGGCATTTAATGCTATAAATTCCCCCTAATTTCTGGTTAAGCAGTCTCCCACAAATTTTGATATATTAACTTTCACTTCAATTCAGTTCAAAATGCTTCCTTTTCTCTTTTGATTGCATCTTTGACTCACAAGTTATTTAGAAATGTATTATTTCATTTCCAAATATTTGGGGATTTTCCTGAGGCCTTCTAGTTATTGATTTTTAAGTTAATTCAATTGTAAAATCATTTGCTTTTGCCTCTTATTCCCCAATTTGCCATTTCTAAACCAGCATTGTAGTTTCTTACTTGTGACTTTACACCTTTCTCCACTTCTCTAGCCAGCAAATTCCTATGTTTTTGTCAATGCCCGCATCAGATACTGTGTTTTCTGTAAAATCTTCCCAAACTCTTCCAGATGAAGTCTATTGCTTTCTCTTTCATGCCTGCAAAATCCTTTCTGTGCACTCACTGAAGAGTTCCTATCACAGTGGGCTGCAGTTATGAGATTACAAATTTGTCTCTTCCACTAGACTCTGAGGCCCTCAAGGGCAGGGCTGAAATTCTATACAGGTTTGTCTCTGCAGAGCCTGGTATACAGCAGTATACCACAGTTTCTTAAATGAATGAATGAGTCAGTGACAGAGACACTTATTTTCGAGTCTTTAGCCTATCCCTCCAGCTCCCAGAATGAGTCAACTACTAAAAACAAAGAGAAGATGTGACTATCAAGAAAGAGAGTGGGAGGCATAAAAACAGGCTTCTTTGTGTGAGAGAGAACCACGGACATGAAGCAGGCCTCTCAGGTATGGCAGGATGCCTGCTTTATGTCCAGGTTGACTTTGTGCCTGTAGGAACTGGGCTGGTGGTTATAGACCAGGTCTGGTTGGCCTTACCTATGCAGATGGTAACCAGGCCGCCTGTGAGTGAGTGCAGCCGACACAAAGCAGCACCATGCAGGTGCTCCCCATTCCAGCTGTGGGAAGCTGCTGGCTGAACACGGGAAACCACGTCTGCACCAGGCTTGGACCTGTGTGTGCACAGCAGTGTGTATACACATATGTGTATGTTGGGGAAGTTGAGGGTGACTAATGGAGATGAATGATTACTTAATCTGAACTCAATAGGAATAAAGAGCCAGCAGATTCCTTATTTCCATCTCTGCCTGCACTCAAGTGCATATGCCAAAGTCTATGGTTTACATACTTTCCTAGTGATTTGATCTAAAAATGTTTCACCTTTCCTAAACTGTGCCTGTCAGTGACTAATATTATCATAAAAAGTGCACTTTTACTGGGATTTCATAGCAGAAAAGGAGGCTCCCCTTGTAATATTACATGCCCTTTTAGGAAATTACCTTTTTAAAAAGACATCAGAATATCAGAATATTGAGCTTCAATGGGCAACTGTAGCTATCAAATATGACAGATATTGAATGGCTTTTCCATTCAATATGTGTTCCACCATACCACTTACAAAGTATTGCAACCAGAATTTCCTATTATTCAACATTATTTGTATTGTTCTAAGTATAGAGGCCACTAGAATATCAAGAAACACATGGCACATCTTTCTAGCAATCTGGGATTCATCACTGAAATGCACACTCAGGATAGCTCAGGAAGATACCTACAGAAATGAATGACTTGGCTGGGAAAGGTTAGACCT
Organism: Macaca fascicularis; assembly: GCF_037993035.2. Lineage (NCBI taxonomy): Eukaryota > Metazoa > Chordata > Mammalia > Primates > Cercopithecidae > Macaca > Macaca fascicularis. Next base: position 103,096,474 of record NC_088387.1, on the reverse strand, counting down.
TTGTATGTCTCTATCTGCAGCTTTGTTCCCAGTATTCCCATTATTTCTACACAGCCTGCTGTGCTCCTAAAATGCCATTCTTCTTAGCAGTCTGGGGTGGGTGGGGACAGACTCCCGTAGATCCCCGTCTTTGATCAGTATGTAAAACTTTCAGGCAACATCCTAGCAAAAGGGCTTCCTAACTGGTTTGGCTTTTCCAGTAAATTAATGGACTCCCATTTCCTATCTGGAAAAGCTTTTAGCTCTTTAACTAAAGATCAGCTAAGAGTAATTGGACACACACTCCGGCATGGGAACTTGATAGAGTTTACTCTGGAACCTTATGGAGGACAAAGGATGAATGACATGCTGTAGATACTGGCCTCAGTCCCCAGTGTCTCCTCTCTAAGGAGCTGGTAAAAACCTTAAACCCATGTGGGTGGAGCTCTAGCTGTGTGTGAATCCTCTTGTGTGTGGCCCAGGCAGGGCGCCCACAGAGTCGGCTCGGGTTGCTTGTTCCTTCTTCTCAACTGTCTTTGAAAACTCAGACCATATTCTTTGATCCCATCGGGGTATAGCTTCTCCTCAATGTGTGCTGCACAGCGATGGCTACATTTCTAAGAGAACACTCAGAGACCAGACCTGTTGCCTGGTGCTCTCTCAGAAGGAATCAGACCAAGTTCTGGAAGCAGCCTTCCCCCAGCCTGTGGGGACCTGCCTTATTTCCTGAGAGGTGGCTTTTCAGTTACATTGATCCAACTCACTCTGGGCTCTGGATGGTGAGAGAAGCAAGCCTTTTTGATTTGACACTTGCAGACTGACCATCTGTCCTAATTCTAAACTTGCAGTCTTTTCTGCATCACCTATTCCTGAAGAGAACCTTTTACTTTCTTCTGCTGATGCATTTATTTTTTTTGTTTCACCAAAAACAAAAACAAAACAAAATAACTGGTGCAGCATCTGCATCTCAAAATAAACAAGAATCCTATTTTGTGACTTCATTTTGCATAAAGGGGTAGGAATTACCAGTAAAGCAACTAATGAAGGGTCTTCAACAAAGCAGCTCCTTACCAGATGTTTATTTAATTTACTTATTCAGTTATCAAATCGTTCCTGTGTTCACACTCTGTACCAGATACTGTCTTACACAGTGGGGATACAGAGATGAACTCACTCCTGCCTTCAAGGAGTTCATAGCCTGGTGGGTTGACAGCCATCTAAGCAACTAAATGTATTAAACTGTTGGATGGACTATGCTAACAGTCTGTGGAGAGTACAGCAGATTCTGGGGGAGTGGTCTGGGGTAGAATTGGGAGTGGGAAGGTGGAAGGAAGATTATGAAGAGCAGGCATTGTCATCAGATAAACTAAGCTTGGATCATGGCCCTGGTTCTGCCCTTTACTAGCTGTGCATTGTTAGGAAAATTGCTTACCTTCTCTGAGCATTAGTTTTATTATCTGAAACCAAAATAATTACAGTGAGATTTTTGGGGAAGATTAAATGAGATCATATTTATAAATCAGTACAGTTGCTGGCACCTGGTAAGTGTTCAATAAATGTGATTTATGCATTTATTATACCATTATTATTTTCTAAGCAGTGGCCGGGTCAACTCCTGACATGATAGAAGATCTGTGCTAAAGATGACATGGGGAAGGCCGACAGCGATTTCCTATCCAGGTTACAGAGATGACCTTTGTTCTGTTTATTGGAAGTGTCAGCCTGACTTGATTTGCTATAAAACCCACTTCTTTTCCAGTTACTGGTTGGGAAATTTTATCCCAAGTTATCAGTTTACGAGGTGTATGGCAGAAGCAAGCCTGCGGATGGTGCAGCCACCCTATCTGGTTGTCTGCCTCAGCAATGTCTCTTTTCTCCAATTCCGTTTTCCATAAGCAGAGAAGACTGAAAATCCTCCGGCCCCTGGCATGGCTCTGTCTGTGTTCTGGACAAGTGCCAGTTGTAAATGGCTCCTGCTTCTCTTCTGTTAATACTGTGTCTGCATGTGTACCCATCTAAGCCTTTGTTTAAAAATTAAGGAGTGTGTCCGGACAGTAAGCGCACAGAAATGTAGATGCAGGCCAAGAAAAAGAGTGTGGCTGATATTAAATACAGTGGTGAATAAGTATTTAGAACCTGAGAAATCGTAGTAAAGATTCATTCAAGTTTTTTTCACCCACGGATTTAATTCAGTGTAATTTGAGATAGAGGGTATGTAGTGCCCAGACATAGAACCAATGACACTTCTTATATACAACCTTTTTATTAATTGATTCAATGTGCAAATTTCCCTCCAGCCTTTCTTTTTCTTCATTAACACTAGCAAAAATGAATGGAATGTGCAGATTTCTTCAGAAACCTGTCTCCGGTCCCCTGTGATGCTGGGAGTCATTGTGGTAATAGACCCTTAAGCCTACCTTCCATCATCCCTAGATTTTGAACCAAAGTACCAAGGCTACAAAGGACATCAGTATCCATTCATTCATTTATTTAAGCAGTGTTAGATGCATTCTTATTGCATGTAAAACCCTGTGTAATGTTCTATAAGAAATACAGGAATAAATAGGACAAGTCCTTGTCTTCAAGGAGCTCATATCTAAAGAAGGATGCATACTACTCCAATATCAGATATAGGCGGACACAAAAAAAGGTGCAAAGATGAGTCAAGGTTATTAAAAGAACCTGATGTTTTTCATCTATGTTAAATGAATAAGCAATAGTTCATTTTTAAACGGTAGACAAAGTAATTATTATATCTTTACTAATTATACATAAATTGCAACTAATTAAAGAGTTGAACATTTAAACCAGATATTTTGGCAGATGTCCAATAGATATATTGTCATGTGACTGTACTCAGATCATCAAAACTAATATTTCTAGAATTTTTACAGTAAACAAAGTGCTTTTGGTGTTAGCTTGTGTATATATGACTAGTATTAAGTAAATACTTTTAAACATTTATATATATATATTTAGATTTGGAGATGCATTCACTTATAAATAAGACCACAAGAGTTGAGTTGTGTCAATAGAACCCATTGTTGTAAAAAGCAAACTTCAAACATTTCTCTTTTCCTCAGATCAGGAGTACAACATACCTGAAGCTCAATGTTACTTAACGTGATAAAATAAATCTAAAACAAAAATCATACTAAAGTAAACACCCTGCTTACTGCTGAAATTTTAGAAGTCCTCCCGTTAGAGTCAGTAATACGACAAACTGACAGACTGTCACTATCTTCAGCTCACATTATATGGGAGGACCTAATAAGTGAAATCAGACAAAAAAAAATGAGTATGTTGAAAGATTCATAGAAACAACATCATTATTTGATGATGTCATGATTGCCTATCTAGTAAATACAAGAAAATCTACAGACAAATACTAAAACTAATAGATGTCAGGAATAGCAGGAATATTTTTCATTTGCACCTGCACATCCACTCTCTATCTTCACTTTTTCAGTGCCCTGGGAGACTGACTTCTATGAAGGTCAAATGTATTTGGTGGGTGGTGAGAAGGAGAAGGGGCAAAGGCAGGAGATCCATGAGAAGAAAGGGAGGACAGGGTGTTCATCTCCCAACTCTGCTTCACCACTGGCTAGCTGATCACCTCCACCAGTGTCTCAGCCTCTGTCAGGCAGACCTCTCCACAGGAACCTTCCTGTCTCCCTGCGCTCCTTCCTCTGGTCCCTGCAGGTACAAAGGCGCTAATGAATCCTTGCTATTCCTAGCCATGACCTACTGCATTACCACTAGTAGATTTCACATACCCTCTCATACTTCTATAAATTATCCCTTTACTAATCTCTTCTCAAATTATCCTAAATTGAGTGTATCTTTTTCTTCTTGGGCTCCTAATTCTTACATGCAAGTTTGATGAGCACAAGATCATCAAATATAAATCAATATTCTTTCTATCAATTAGCAGTAACCAATTAAAATATGACTTTTTAAAGATTCCAGAAATTAGTCTGGAATGTGTAAGATATTTACAATTAAATAATTGAAAATTGTAAAGGATATTAAAGAAAACAAGAATAAATATATTAAATTATAATGTTCACTTTTGGAAAACCCAATCTTGTAAAAATAACAATTTTCCTCAGAATTAGTCTGCAAATCAAATGTAATTCATATAAAAATTCCAATAAGATTTTAATGAAATGGAATCCTTCCAGTCAATTCTAAAATGTATAAGTTATGATAAAAATCTAGGAAGAGTTAAAAATCATTAGAGAAGGCAAATCTATGAAAGCGAACCAAGAGGAAAAGAAAGAGTAGGAAAAGGAAGAATAACTTCTTCTAGAATCCAAACCTTACTTAAAGCTATAGTAATTATAAAAGAATATATTTTCACAAAAGGAGAATAACAAATATACAAAATAGAGAGCCCAGAAAGAAATCTGCATGTTAATGAAGATGTGCTTCATAACAAAAAAATTACATTAGAAATCACTAAGGAAGTCTATTAAATGAAATATATTAACACAATAGGCTATCCATATGGGGGAAAATAATAACCTTTTTTAAACAGCACTAAAACACAAACCCAAATATAAAAAACAAAAACTTTTTAACAAAATGACAAAAATAGAAAACTATCTTTACCATCCATGCATAGAAAGGTATTTTTAAATAATACACCAAAAGAAAAATTTGTGATTAAAAGATCATCTCATTCTACCTTTATGCTAACTCCATGTTAGGAAGAAAAATTAAAAAGTTTTGTTGCATCTGTGTTTTGTTAGTTTGTTTTCTGTTTTTGTTTTGCTTCTTAGGAAGTCCCATATAACTTGCTCTAGGTGACACAGATGAGACTTTATTCCAGGTCTCCTGACCAAAATTCCAGTGATTTGGGAAACCCATTGCTATTTCCTCCACTCCTCTTATCCATATGACCCTTTCAGTCCCTTAGTCATGAGAGCTCACTGATCTCATGTGTTTGGGTATTTAATGATGACCATCTTAGAGTAGTCGGAAAGGTCCCTGAAGCAAGGCCCCAGACTGTATTCCAGGAAGAATGATGCAGAAAGGCTGAAAGCAGAGAGGAGAGGGAAGCAGGCTCTTGTGTCTTAGGTAGAGCTAATGCTTGCTAACACGAGTTTTCTTGCCACATCAGAGAAGGGACACCTGCCAAGACCACCATCCTGCCAGCCTTGGTTTTTTTTCCTCAGTTGGACTCCAAGAGGTCCGTTGGAGGAGAACCGGATTGTGACTAGACAACTGAACGTAACAGCTTCCTTCCTAACATATAATGCACTGTTGTCTCTTAATTTTAATTAATTCAAATTTCTTTTAGACCATCTCTATAACATCAAATTTTCAAAAGTTACTCCCTAGTCCATGAGGTAGACTATCTCTGCCTGCCACAAAACTCTCCTTAATCTTTAAAATTCAAGGTTTTCAAGCCCTGGGATTTAGAAACTAAGTTAAATGCAGAATATCAAGCCTCCTGATCATTTGATCACCTCTTCCCACGTGCAGGCCTAGTCTCTAAATCCTGGCATGTTGTGTGCTTAGGAACCCATCTATTATTCTTTCATACCTACCTGACTGTGATGGAACACCTCAGCTGCAGCTGAGCACCTGTTTTTGAGAGTAAGAGGTGAGTCTGACTCTGATCTGGACAGGACCAACACATGCCCCACAGTTACGTTAGCAGAACAAATTTAATGGAGGTGAGGAGGTTGATGAGGATCTTGAACAAAGCTATCATCAGCGCCTGCATTTTTAGTACTTCTTGCAGGTGTGTTTGGTTGCTTTGTGCCTATAATCAGGAACTACAAACATGGCTACTAGTTTGTTTTCATTCTTTGTTTGGCTGTGTCTAAAGATGTCGAAACAACCTGTCAGTTTAACACAAAGATATTAGCTGGTTCATTAGACATATTCACTTATCTTTTGACAATGCAGAGACAGAAAAACTGGGAGCTAGCCTGCCCTCTCCCTTCCCTGGCCTCCTTTCAGCCCACCTCTAGTGCATTTATTGCTCTGTGTTACTTGGTTGCAAGGTGTGAGAAAGGTAACTCAATCCAAGATCTGAGGAGTGAGTAGAGTGGCTTTGTGGTTCATGGTTATTTAATCTGCATTACCTCTCACAGTGAGTGCCACTAGAGCTGTAGAATGTGTAATACTTAACGAAACTCAATACACTTGAAAATCTCTATTTCTTGTCTCTGGTTGGATGAGGATAATTATTACAGTAATTATTAGATTATTTGGAATAATAAGAATTTGCTCATTATCTTCACCTTTATCTTCAAAGTATTACACAAACACTGACTTGATCCTTTAAACATCCTCTCCTTGGCCTGTTCCCATTGGTCAACTGCTACATGTGTTAATCTTGGAACATAGCAGAGGAAATACCCCCTTCCTGCAGCTATGTTCTATAATGACAACTTTCTGAGGGTTGTGGCTGCCCTTTATCTGCAACCACCTTCCTTCCGGCATTCAGTTGACTGAATACCTACTTATACCACGGCTGAGTGGTGAGAGATGTGAAGGGTACAATGCACAGAACTTAACAAATCATCTCCCAATGCACATTTTGCAAGTAGAGGTAGCTATCTAAGTGTATAGGGATTTGTTTAGAACTTTGGGTTATGGGGATTAGGGAGAGAGGAGTCATATTGACATGGTACAAGCCACACAAATGCAGAAGTATAAGAAGTCTCAGTGCATTAAGACAGTCAAGCTGGGGCATGAAGAAACTCTAATATCATTGTCTGACTGCAGTATTTGCTATGGCTAGATGGACCAAAAACATTTTTTTTACCTAGTTTTTTTTTTTTTTAATTTTGTTAAGTAACCACAAGGAGATAAATATCTATCTTTATATTCTAATTAAACCATCTTCATTTATTTCAGATAACAATTTGCTTGATAATTTTATCTTTATAGATTTTTAAGTGATAGCATACTTGAGTGAGTCTGGTAGCCTTTAATTGCATAGCTATGCAATAGTATAGGGAATGGGTCTCTGTTCAGATGCCATTTGCCAGCAACAAGCTTTTAAAGAATTGCTTTCCTATCAAAACACAAATGACATGGAAACTTTTTCCTTAAGCTGAGTGACATTTTTCAGTTGACATTTGTGTTAATTTATTTGTATAACATACAATGAAATATTTGCCTATTTTAAATTAAAAATGAATTTTATTTCTTATTTCTTCTTTATAAGGAAGCTATGTTTCCTCCAAATGGAAAATATCATTTCTAGAACTTTGGTTTTTCTGGTGAACACAAAGGTCCCTTGCTGAATGTAGCATAGCACACTCTGGGTGAGATGCTTCACTTGGACTCATGACAGCTTGCTGAAAGAAAGATTTCTGAGTCAGATATGAACTTGGCAGTGATGAAATCTGTTAAACATCTTCTCTGCTTATCAGGAAACATCAACTGACTCCCCCAGTGGCTGCCTCTGACTCGTAGTTTATTCCTACAAGAAGGCAGGAAGCAGCTCAATGCTGAGACCTTTTCCTCGAGTCAGTTTCTGAGCACCTGGGAATAGTGAAAAGTCCAAGGGCTTGGAATCAGAAGACCTGAGTATCTCTCAGGCTCTAGGACAAGATCACTCTAAGGCCTTCATCAAGATACATTTACATTCTGAGCCTCAATTCTCCATTTAGTAAATAAGAAGAAGATTTCTGGCAAAGATGACATATTAAGTTTATATCTGGTACACTTTATCAGCTTTCAACACATAGTAATAACAAATATAAAAAGAGAAATGCAAAAGGACATAGTTGGGCTCAAATAGCAAATATCAGCATGAACAGAAATAGAACTTCAGTACAAAGCACAGAGCACAACTAGAGCCATAAACTTTCTTTGTCCCAATTCAAACCCTAGCAGTGATGGTCAGTACTCCCATTCTCATGGAGGAACATGGATCCATAGAAACTAGGAGACTGAAGCTAGATTCAGTGTCTGAAATCAAACGCTGAATAAGTTTCCAAACCATAACTTGAAGCCCAAAGAAGCTGTTGCATATTCTACCTATGGCTTATGCTTATAGGAGACAGTGATCATAGGATACAGGAAAACAAAGACAAAGAGCAAGAATACAGCCATACTACCTGCTGGCTCAGTGATGGGATATGCCATCCCCACAATTCTGCCACAAAGAAGAGATGCCAAAATGCCACTAGAAGATGTGGGGCTGGCCTGTAGGTTCAAGAGCACTAAGAATTGGCGTCAAAAAAAAACCTTCTTAGTAAGAAAACATATAAAGGGGAATGTGAGGAAAATAAACTTTCAAATCAATCTGAAACTAAACTTTAAAATGTGCTAATAAATTATATCATAAGGAAGGCAAAAAATACTAACAGATTGAAAAGTTTAGTTTTCTCCAGGTTAAACTACAAATTATTAACAGGAGGTAGCTAGCAGACCTCAAAATAGATGGAGTTTAAAAAACAGAGTTCTAAATAATACACAAGTTAAACAAGATATCTGAAAAGAAGTTCAAAAACATTTTAAATTAAAGGAAAGTAAAAACAACTTATCAAAATTTGTAGGATGCAGCAGAAAGCAGGGTTTAGAAACAAATTTACAAATTGAATGCACATGTTAGAAAAGAAGATCTCAAATCTATAATCTAAATTTCACTTCAGGAAACTAAAGAATAAAAAGCAAATTAAATCCGAAGTAAGCACAAGAAAAGAAATAGTAAGAATTAGAACAGAATCCAAAGAAATTGAAAACAACTAATCAAAAGAGAAAAATTAAGGAAAAGAAACCAAAAGCTGGTTCTTTGAAGATATTTTTTTAAATGATAAGTCTTTAACCAAGTTAACTAAATAAATGAGAGGACACAAATTATCAACAGAAAAGAAATAAAAGAGGAGACATTACTACATATCCCATGAATATTAAAAAGATAATAAAAGAACAACATGAACAATTCTATGCCAACATATTTGACAACCTAGGTGAAACTGGCCAACTCCTTGAAACACATAAGGGCCAAAAGTAGCACACACAAAAATATAGACAATGTAAATAAACCTGTATCCATTAAAGAAATTGAATCAATAATTCCGAAACAGAAAACACCAGTCTCATTAGGGTTCACTAAATAATTCTACAAAACATTAAAACAAGAAATTATACCAATTCTCTAAAATCTCTTTTGGAGGATAGAAGTAGAGGGACTACTTATTACAAAATTAGATAAAGACATTACAAGGAAAGAAAACTATAGGATGTTTTATTTCATAAGCAGAGATGCAAAAATTATCAACAAAATGTTAACCAATCAAATCCAAAAACAAATTCAAAAAATTAGACACCATGATCAAGTGGTATTTACTCCAGGTAGGTAAGTCTAGTTCATCGTTTACAAATCTATTAATGTAATTAATCCCATCAACAGGCTAAAAAGAAAAAAAACCACATGATCATATCAATACATGCAGAAAAAGCATTTGACAAATTCCAACACTTATGCATGATTTTTAAAAATTCTTACTAAACCAGGAACAGAGGCGAACTTTCTCAACTTAATAAAGAATATCTACCAAAAAAAACCCTACAGCTAACATCATACTTAATAGTAAGAAACTCAAAAGTTTTCTATTAAAATCAGGAACAAGGCAAGGATGTCCTCCTCTCACCATTTCTTTTCAACATTGTACTGTAAGTTCTAGCTAATGCAATAAGACAAAAAAGGGAAATAAAAGGTAAACATATTGGGAAGGATGAAATAAAACTCTGACAAATTGAGTTTTTGTAGAGTCCACAATAGTATCTCCCATTCACATGTTTCTCTTATTATGTGATTTTGACAATTCTTTCATTTTGTGATGGGATTTATATCTCCTTTCCTTGGACCTTGGCAGGATCTTGTGACTGCTTTGATCAATAAAGAACAGTGGGAATAATATTATGTGACTAGCAAATCTAAGTAATAAAAATATCTTTCTCTTTTGCTTTGTCCACTTGGGATGTTCACTCTTGGAAGCCAGCCACCATGCTGGGAAGAAGCCCAAGCAGCCTGTGGAGAGGTCCACAGTGGAGAACTAAGGCTCCCAGTATACAGCCGTGGCTGAGCTCTTAGCCAACAGTCAGCATTAAGTTGTCATTCATGTGAGTGAACCATCTTGGAAGCAGATGCTCCAGCTGTTAGTTGAGCTGTCCCAGATGATGCCACATGGAACATAGATAAACCATCCTTGCTGAGCTCTGCTCAATTTGCAGATCTATTCTCAAAATAATTGTTATAATATTGTTTTGTTAATCCATTAAGTTTTGGGGTGGATTTTACTTAGTACAGGTTGAGTATTCCCTCTCTGAAATGCCTGAGACCAGAAGTGATTTGAGATTTCAGATTTTTATTTAATGTTGAAATATTTGCATATACATAATAAGATGTCTTGGCGATGAGACCCAAGTCTAAACATGAAATTAATTTGTTTTATATACACCTTATACACAGAGCCTGAAGGTAATTTTATACAATATTTCTAATAATTTTGTGCATAAAGCAATTCATATATATAGAAACATCAGAAAGCAAAGGTCTCACCATCTCAGCCACTCATGTGAACCATCTGTGGTTGCTTGGTGCCACCATCATTCCTGACTCTGTATTTATATGCTACTGATAAGCAGTCACTTTCTTACATTTATTCACCCATACATATAAGTACTTAATAGTAAAAAATATTGCATGCTACTAAGAGAGAACAAAAGTAATGTGTGCAGGGTAACTAAGCATCACAGCAGCATCACCAGAATACCTGAATCAGCTGTTAGGCAACAACAACAACAAAAAATGGCAAACTGAATGAGCTGTGTTGTGCACCTGCATTTTGACTCTGAAAGGAGATATGAAAATTTACACTTATGGCTTCATATTGGCACTCAAAAAAGTTTGAGATTTCTGAGCATTTTGAATTTCAGATTATGGGATTAGGAATGCTCAACCTGCAATGGCATCTGAAACAGTCCCCGCATGCCTAGAAATGTGGACAGTACAATTTACTCAGTTGTTTTCTGACCAATTTAAATTTATCCTTTAACATGATACCCTTTATGAAAGTGCACCAAAATTATACCCCAGCAGGTTTAACTATGCTTCTTCTGTGTTTCCACTATCCTAGCATAGATTATATGTATTCAATTTTTATATTTATGTATTTGCCTTGCTAGACTGTGGGAACAAAGACTACATCATATTCACTCTGAGGTCTGAGCATCTAGCACTGGGTCTTGCACACAGAAAGGACTCCAAAATATCCACTGAACTAAAATAAAAATATTGGCCCATTTCACAGTTTTCCATTCATGATTGAGTCAACAGTATTGCAGATGATGTCAAGTAGGGAGCAGTGTCAGTCACAGAGGGAGGAAAAGCAAAGTATGCAACCCAGGGGGATAACAGACACGAACCAGAAGAGTTCAATACTATTTTTGCCAGTGAGGGAGTCAACGTTACCCTCATATGTGCGGTAATGGGTTTTTTTTGCAGGAAAAAACCCAGAGGTTTTCTTCCAATATATTTCATTGTTTTCGTGACATCCCAGTTTATTGTGAGTGTTTTTACTCCTCAAGGGATTTGGATGGGGTGGAATTGATCCAGAATGACCTGTTATTCTGAAAATTAGAAGTTTGTTGAATATTTTCTTTGAAAATGTTGAAGAAAATGGGCATGTTGAAGTATTCCAGTCTTTGGTATTATATTAGGGACTCTGAATAAGAAAAGGAAATCATCAACTATTACCATTTTTGAGACCAGAAAGTGGAAAAAAAAAAAGCTATAACATGATCTATTTGAACCCAGATAAGATTTACAATTTTGCAAATACTCCAAGGTTTCACACTATTAAAGTTTTTTGACTGGCTTCCACTTAAAAGAATATCCTTTTGTATTTCCTAGGAGACTGTTCAGGAATATTCTAGGTAGAAATTTATAAAGAGTTTTACTTGGAGAAGATAATTTCTTTTTTGTGATTCTGAGCCTCTTCCCCAGTGAAAAACTGGTTTTCTGTGCAACTGTCAGTTTTGACAATTTCTTTTTCGTGATTCTGAACTTCTTCCCCAGTGAAAAGCTGGTTTTCTGTGCAACTGTCACTGTTTCTAGCCATGACATCTCCTCCAGTAATAAGCGGGAAGGATCAACAATCTGAGATACCCTATCTCTCATAGTACTTGATGAACTCTAGTATTATAACTTAGATTTCCAAAGGGAAAAGAAAATTAACCTAGTTCATCTACAACATCATAAAGGACCAGTTTAGGTTTCATCACTGTTCTCCCTGACATCGATTCAGTTTTATCCTAAGGCCAGTTCCCTTTGCTGTCACAGGATGCCCATCAACACCAATACTTCCTCATGATTGTCAACAGCAGCAAGAGACCAGGTGTCCCTGAAGTTTTCCTTTTGTCCAAGAAAAATTTTTACCACAAGCCCCTAGAAAGTATCCTCTCATAGCTCATGGCTTGAAAGTATGTTTCTTGCCTGTTTCTAGGTAAATTATTGCCAACAGGAAAGGCCATATGGTAGAATAGCTTAGGCTGAGTTTTACACCATTCTCCGGCAAGAGGTGTAGGAATGACCATGATCTATATCATATAATCAGGACCCTGAAACTGGAAGTAGGAAGCTCTACAATATGGAAGGGCTAGAATCATTGCTGGAGAGACAAACGGTGTTCACTGAGCATTGCTGCTTACACTACAGCAAATGCCATCAAGTACCTGTGGAGCTGGTTAGATTTTTGATGTGTTACTTCTATCTCACATTTTGTTTTCCCTTGGTCTCTCATGAGGATTATTTAGTAGGAACAAAATGAACTGGCTTCTTCTGCCCTTAAGGGGAAGACAAGCTGGCAGGAACATTTGGCTGGGAAGGTGGATACACGAAGCCCCCTGTTTGAGAATCTGACAGCGGATCCCAAATCAAGATCTTCCTAGAGAAACATGATGCCTCAGAATCTATCAGATTCCCTAAGGGCTTGGGAAGGCTCTCCCCTAGGGATTTCTCTGCCCTTATTGGCCTTGGCTAATATCAGGAGGATCCAGGTGTTTGGCGAGTTGGAGAGGGAGATGGCTTGGCGGTGACTGACTCAGCAAAAAGGCTTCTAAAGAAATGTGCCCAGCTTTCTACTCTCAGAGTCCAGCCTCCACAGCACTTTAAACACTCCCGCCTCATGGCCCGATTAGATGGGAAATACATTTTTTGTTCCAGATATTTATTTAAAAGTTTCATTTTCACTTAATAAATCCACAGCCATGGCATCTGTGGAAGGTTTCCCCAAGTGGTAATTTATGCTTATTGAAGAATTACTTTTGAAAGTGCATGGGCTGCCTGTCACTGAGGGAAATTGTGGCCACTCAGTTTTTAGACTTATTGGCTGTTACAGATTGGGGAGTTGATATATATTTGAAATGTTTATGCCTTCTCTTTCTTGTTAATTATCGATCTAAACCTTTATGGATGCCAAGACATTTGTGAACAAGGCTTTCATTAATCCCCAAGGCTGCAGAGGGGTCTCGGTAATAGAATTCCCAATTTAGAGATAGGCGGGAAACTTGGGAACCAACAGGCTAATTTCTAGGGTCAAGATAGTGGGTCAGCGATGGCAGAACTTCCAGTTTATAACGGGGGCACAGGGTATCTTACTTGCTCAGCAAAGATGACCCTTTGGCTGTAGCTAGGGGACAGTAGCACTGCCCTGCCAAAAACTGAGATGTAGCTACGTCCCTTCACGATGCTCCTGGGGCCTCCCCTACACTAGTGTCCCTATCCTGTGCCCTGATTTAACTTCTACTCATGTGCAGTCTACCTACCGGTGGGTTTGTCACTTCATTCTGAATTCGATATAGAAAATGTCCATACCATTAACTCCCTTCTCTTATTCCATTCTGCTCCTCCTTGCCTGTCTTCCTTCCAACCTCTCACCTACTCACCACCCAAAGGCAGTGGAGGGTCTTAAAAATAGAAACCCCAGCAAGAATCTCTCAGAACTTGGTCATCAGATCATTAGAGCATGAGGAGTCCAAGGTGAGGCATGTTTCTTGATTCTCTCACTGTAAAGTCAGCAGAGGGCCTTAGGTCCAGTCATGTGTCCTGCCGTGGATGAGGCCAGCAGAGGGTCTGAGATCTCAGCCATGGACGGGGCCGGCACAGAAGCTGCACAGCCTGTGGGAGGACACTCACTCCTCAGGAGCACAGAAAGGAGGGAGGAGGAGAGGCCTTTGTTTCCTTTTCCCATTTCGTAATCCTGAGGAACTTTGGGGAGGCTCCGACTCTGCCTACTCTCAATAATTTCCTAAGAGGAGTCACTTGCTAAGAGAAATATTGGAACTGTTTCCTTTCTATATATGATATCACCGTTAACAGTCCAGCTTCCAGAAATATTCTAGTGACTAGACTCGGGCTTTGGGACATTATCAGTATTCTTATTCCCTCTTATTTTCCTGGAGGTCATGACTGAAATGAACATGATGCCACTTAATGAGAATAATGAGAAAGCCGATACCAGAGCCTAGAGATCTTACCTGCCACGGTGGAGAATCAGATGTCCCCTGTGGGCCGTATGGAGCCTGTCTCCAGAATGTCTGCTTCACCCTCTGTGGAGCCTAGAGAAGACACAGCCTCCTTCATAGACTAGAGATGCTGTGTGTCCTGTGGCACCATGTGCTTGCGTGAGGACTAGTCAGTTCTCAGAACTATGCCAGCAAACCTCTCACCTCTGGCGCAGGATGTCAGTCCAGGAAAGGCCCTAAGAACTAACCCTCCTTACTCAAGCCCCGCACTATGTAAGAAATGAGGACTGAGGCTGGCCTCAATTGCATGCTCCTAATAACAAATTCAAAAATGAGGGGGGCCTGGCGGGGTGCTCGCCTCCAGGAGGCCTGTGGTTTTATGTGTGTGAGCAAACACATTTTGTTTAAGTAGACCTTCCTCCTGCCCCCACCCATAGCCCTGCTCCCCTCCACCTCTTCTTTATTCATTGCTAACAGATGCTGCAGAGGCCAGAGACAGGCAAGAGCAGGCCTGCATGGGCTCCCATGTGGGTGAGAAGAGGGAGAACTGATGAGCTGCCACAGAGCAGTGCTGATGAGGGTCTTGGCTTTGAATTTCAGTTTCTCCCTCCTCCTCTCCCTCACCCCCTGCTAACCAGGCCTTCAGACATCCTCTGCTCTGTGTCCTTCACATCTGACAATAGTCCAGATGAAAGAAAGCCTCTGCAAACTGCTAAGAGTTTGGTGTTTCTCCCCACAGCAGCATGGAGGCCAGGGAGCTGCTCTCCAGGCTCCTCCCACAGTGTTCAGCTAAGAGATAAAGAGGAAGAGCCATCCTGTGAACCTAGGCTGGGGAAGCCCCACTGTGCTCAGGGCCACTGTCACCAGTATCAGCAACATGCCATGTCTCAGCAGCCCAAACCACCCTGCACCAGAGACAAAACAGGACAAGGCCTGAGAAGGAGGCCAAGAAGGGATACTGACAAGACTGGAGCCAAATCCCCACGAAGACAGCTGTCTCTTGAGCCCCCTTCACATCCATCTGAACACCGTCTGTCCCTCTGACACTGTGCAATGCCACATAAGAGATGTCCCCGTAGTGACGAGTTTGCCTAATGTCCTGCTGGGTAAGTACCACTTTCCTAATTCCTGCCTGAATTCTGACCATCCTCAGGGCATGGGTTAAGGACCTCTTCTCCTTTGAAGCCTATCTTGATCCCTGGTTTGAGATGGTCACTGCTGCTCTGAGCCCTATGACCTGAATTTGCACTCATGGCCTTTACTGTGTCTGCCTCTAATATTCCTCTCAGGGGTCTCCTTTCTCCCATGTCCTAGCCCAGGGCCCAGGGCATGGTAGTTGCTCAATAAATGTGTTTTGGATAAGTTATATCCTGGAAATACTACTGAGCTTTGTATCCGAGACCTTGAATTAAAATCTTGCTCTGCTACACTGACAAGCTGGATACACCTGACTGTGTCCTATAGCAGTATTAAAACGCGGCCTCATCTGAAGGATGGAGGTGATGGTCTCATTACTGCATCCCGCACCATCACTCTTGGTAGGTCAAATGAGAAGCCAGATGTTAAATGGCTACAACAGTTGTACAATACAACTAAATGGGCTTCATAATTGTGCTTTCGCTACTTCCATTTTACTGACCCCTAGTTTTATCACTATTAAAAATGAGTACTAGAAGGAAGGTCCTAGGTTCTTCTGAACAAATTCATTTCAATTTCTCAGTTATCTCCTTCAGAAGGAACTGGTTTCATTTAGCCTCTTCTTGAAATCAGTTTCAGCAGAGTAAGGTGGTACAGATCCTTTAGCTGTAAAACTAAAGAGCTGGGGCCATTCTCTCCGCACCAAGTTGTGACTCACTGTTGTGATCTAAGTGTTCATATATTCTCAGGGGTCCCTGAACCCTCAAAGTGGGCAGAGACCACCTTCTTGGGATCTAACATTATGTGTGTGAAAGTTTAAGAAGTGAATGTGTGCCTCATTTTGGAAAGCTAATATTTGTTTCTTTGTGAGCCCCAAAAGCTGAGCTAGCTGTTTGGCTTTTCATGAGATTTGAAGTTACTTTCAGGGCTTCCTGAGGGAGAGCAAAATGGAACAGAAAATTAGCAGAGATATTAAGGACCAGAGGAAAACACAGTAACAAGAAATGGACAGGAGAAATGTGGTACAGGGCACATCCAGATCCCATCTCACGCATAGGCCTGGATGGAAACACAGGCTTCTAAGTTGGGGCTCTTGAAAATGTTGCTGCAATCATGAGGAAGATTTACTGGCTTTTGGTCAAAGCATTAACTAAGAAGCCAACCTTGGTATCCAGAGCATTATTTTCTACACCAGATAACAGAAATGGAGGGCCAGTTGGCTTGCTGTATCTTTGGTTATCACTTCCTACCTAGGGTTTCGTGAACTCCCTTGCCCTGGCAACAGACTTGCAGGCTTGTCCCTCCATAGACAGACCTGAGTGCTACTCTGAAGACCATGGGGAAGGACAGGATATGTTTCTGCCCATGGGGATGAAACTCACCCAGAAAGCCCAGCCTACTTTTCTGCCTTCCAAGCATATTCGGCTGGCAGAATATAAACATTTTTGGTCACTAGCCATTGACTTTGGGGGTTCTAGAACAGAAGCATGAATAGTGATTCTTAGGTCTCAAGAACTGAGAAACATTGTCTTCAATATGCAGTTGCTGAGCCCTCCTTGCCAGGAATTGTCCCCGGCCACCCCTTCCAGCAGACCCATAGCAGAGTGCATGTCCCTGCTGTGTTCTCTCACATCACCCCATGGTGACCTCCGCCTCTGCATTTATTACATGGGGCTGAAATTATGTGTTAACTTCTCCATCTTCCCAAACAAACCATAACCTTTTAGAGGTCGGGGTGCTGCCATATGACCAGTTCAGGTGGCCCAATCTTGCTTTGTGACCTAAGAGCTTAACAAAGTGTCTGGAAGTTAGCAGGTGCTCAGTACATGTTTGTGAAAGGGAGGAAGGAATGGCCAAACTCTTTCGGGAGCCAGGAAGTTCCAACAGAAGTGTAGAAGGACTATTGGACCTCCAGAATGCAAGAGGCTTCCAGCCAAGAAAATATGCCTGTAATCCTAGCACTTTGGGAGGTCGAGGCAGGAAGATCACTTGAGCCCAGGAGTTCGAGACCAGCCTGGGCAACATTGTGGGACCCTGATCTCTATAAAAAATACAAAAATTATCTGGGCATGGTGGCACACACTTATAGTCCCAGCTACTCAGAGGCTTAGGCAGGAGGATTGCTTGAGTCTGGGAGGTTGGGGCTTCAGTGAGCCATAATTGCACCACTGCACTCCAACCTGGGTGATAGAATGAGATTCTGTCTTGAAAAAAAAAAATTATCAGTAATAACAAAATAAATTTGTAGATAGATGCATAGAGAGAGAGTCTGATAAATAGATAATAGTAATAACACCACATGAAATGTACTGGGCATTAAGTCTGTGTTAAGCATTTTGCAGGCATCCTCTCATGTAATTTCCCCACAGCACTATGAGGTTTGCAGTATAACCCAGTTGCGTCAGTGCGGGAATGTGGTCCTGAGGAGCGATCTACATCGCTCCCTACAGAGACTCTCCCTACAGATCTTCTGTCCATGCCTGGAGTGATTCTTAGGGGTCAATGGAGGGATGCCTCTCAGATCTTGCTGTTTACTATGTGTCCACCACGTGCCAGGCAATGGGGTGGGCCCTACATATGCATTCTCATTGAACCTCACGGGAATCCTGAGGGAGGCATATTACTATCAATAACACCTTGATAAATGAAGAAATCGAGACTTAGAAATGGGAAAAAATTAAAATGAGTCCAGGCTACAGGCAGTTCCACAGAATCTGGCATACAGTTGTCACTCACTAAATATGTATTGGATTAAATGAAATGGAATTGAATGGAGTATTCTCCACAAAGGTGAACTCTATTTTCTGGTGCTTCATTTCGCCAGACCTGGCAGATTGCCACCCGCAATCTCCCTTTACGAGGCTGCACTGTGCCTTGGGAGCCGTCTAAACAAGCAAGAACAGGAGCAGTACCTCCCACATGAAGGAGAGTGTGTGGCGGTCATGAATTTGGGTTGAGGCTGTGGCCAGTGGGCCACAAAATTTCATCAGCCTTGTAAAGGGAGATATATTTATGCAAAAGACTTGCCAGTTGGACTGCATGGGGCTCTTTCTCCCCATAACACCTTAGGAAGGCAGTTCTGTGGTACCAGGGTGGCTGACAGCCAACCCAGCCCAGCACACGACTGGAGAGTTGTCAAATACATCTGTATATCTGACCCAGTGGCTTGCGGCACTTAGGTGCCAGGGGCTCCAGCAGCGATCCAGAGAAGAACGAGGAAATTGTGTTAAGTCACTGAAAATAATTTGCTTTAAAAAAGTGTATGTATTGGTTGTCTCCTACCTAGAAATCTCTCTCAGTGGGGGAATAATTTTGGATTTCTATAGCTAACTTGGAAATCAGGACTTATAATATTTTTGGTTGGTAACACCAAAAGTCTGTGCAGTTTAATATCACCAGATTTAATATTAAAATTGGAATGTGGGGTCTAAATGGTAATTCAAACAATTATAATTATATATTAAATACACTGTATTTTAATTATATAATTGCATATTAATATTTGTATACTGACTGTTCGTATTAAATATATAATATGTTAACATAATTATATATTATATAACTATATATTAATTATAATATATGTAATACCATATATCAACATAGTACTTGTATATTTGTATATTGAATTGTATATTATATTGTACATACAAATTAGCATCTGCATGTGTTTGTATATTCTGTTAAATATTCAATATATAATTTTATAACAAAAATTGTCATAATATTGTAACTGACATATAACTGGAGCATGACGTATGTCAGTTTACGAGATTCCAGTGCATGAATCTTTCTGAGAACCTTGTCATGCCTCATTCAGTCATAAGGTTGGTTTATAGACAACAAGATTGGCAGCCCCACCCTTTGGACTATTTTTCTCTTCTCTTGAATATGTCAAAACATTACAAATGTCAGCAATTTCCATCCTCGTGGCTCAGACTGGCTCAATAATCAGTGACGTCTCCAGCTACACCATAAATGCTGGGAGAGGTAAATGCAGAAAAGAGGAGTGCTTAAGACCTGAAAGCAATTATTGTCAAAACAGGTAATCCCTTTTGTTTTCGCAACTTTTGTACAGAAAGTCCTTATCTGCTACTGTTCCCCGGGCACCAGAGTCTGTTTCCATCTTAGAAGCAAGCAACAGCTTACACCAAGCTTTTGTTGACATAAATTCCACGTTGCCTGGTGCTTTTGTTTGTTTCACACATAATCCACATTTTTGTTTCTTATGTGCATTTTTCATAGTCCTTCCTGAAGCAATGTCCTGGCTTCCATCTGGGACTACCCGTCTGGGGTCAAGGTCCCTGCAGATAACTGGGTTGTGTGTTGATGGAACACTCAGTGGGATAGAGCTGACATATTAGGCACTAAATTCCTGCAATACAGAAATTAAAAATCATCTTGCATCAGACCCTAAAACAAACATGAAAATGAGCAATAGCTCAGGTAGCCCAGCCCTAAACACACAACAGAGTGAAATTAGCTTCTTTTCTATTCTTTTCTGAAGAAGTTTTTACAAGGTTATTATGAGAAAGAGGAAAGAAAACGTGCACTTGGGATGATTCTTAAATGCAGCCCCAAGGGGATAAGAAAGAGGGAGAGAACATATTTTGTATTATTGGTGGGACCCATGGGCATTAGTAAGCTAAGTGACTTGTCACAAATCCTTAAACCTTCGAGGAACTGTCCTGAAAGTGAAGATCACTTTTCTATCTTCCAGCTCCAGAATACTTGAGTCGAGCTTCTAAACATAGCTTTTTTTATTTATGGCAAATTCCATGATACATGCCCACTTTGTGAATGTTTCAAATGCCAAGACTACAAGAAACCTCAGAAGCTGCTTACTCCAACTTCGTACACAGTACAGGGCTCTGTAGCATGTCCAACAAACAGGCACCCTGTTAATAGGGCACTCACTGTCCCACTATGTTGCCCATTTTCTTATTCAGTGCTCCTCTGTGACCAAGTTCCTCTTTATGATGAAACCAAGTGCAAGACTCTCCTTCTTCTATTGATGAGTATAGATTCTGCCTCAAAGTCACAGGGAACAAATCCCTTCCTGTAACCATAGCTGGATTGCATGATGATTATCAGCATGAGTTTTACACTCATTCTGTCCTGGGTTCAAGTCCCACCTCCACCACTGATATAGTTTGGATTTTTGTCCCTGCCTAAATCTCATGTTGAATTGTAATCCCCAATGCTGGAGGCAGGGCCTGGTGGGAGGTGTTTGGATCCCTCACGGCTTGGAACTGTCTTCGTGATAGTCAGTTCTTAGAAGATCTGGTTGTTTAAAAGTATGTGATACCCTTCTGCTGACACTCTCTCTCTCTCTTATTCCTGCTTTTGCCATGTGAAGTGCCTACTTCCCCTTTGTCTTCCACCATGATTGTAGCTCCCTGTGACCTCCCAAGAAGCTGAGTTAATGTTGGCACCATGCTTTCTGTGCAGCCTACAGAACTGTGAGCCAATGAAACCTCTTTTCTTTAAAAATTACCCAGTCTCAGGTTTTTCTTTATAGCAATGCAAGAATGGCCTAATACAGCCACTTATCTCCTAACTTTGGTCAAATTACTGAAGTTTTCTAACTCTCAATGTGTCTAGAATATAAGTACAGTATCAGGATCTATCCCATAGGTAAGGTTTGTTGTTCAGGAGCATAATGGTGGGGGGGAAACATGCCAGAGAAGGATTATTGAACCATGAGTCAGAAGACTTGGTGCATTGTCCTGGCTTTGCCCAAGGATAAGCTGTGTGACTTGTGCGAGTCACTTAACCTTACAACTCATTCCTCCCTTTTCTAAAGTGTCCTTCATAACACTGGCCCTGCCTCCATCCAGGTGCTGTTACAGGGATGTCAGCACATGACTTTCACATTCATGCACCTCTCTCTGAGTTTATAATGCAGCTCTACTGCAGGTCTAAGCAAACACTTGGTGTTCAATAAAAGCCTGTGAACTAAATTGCACCCGTGCTTTCTGAGTGAAAGATTAGGAACTGTGGGCTGAGAAGGGAAGAGGCTGATCAGGTGAGGTTTATGATTTGGCAGGCTATCTGGGGGGATAAAGTCCATAGAAAGCAGAAAGTATGTGTTTGAGCTGCAGGAGACAGATCTGGGATATAGGAAAGGATTTGGGTGTTACCCGTTGTGAAAGACCTGGAAGATCCAAAGTGATGAAAAAAGCAGATCTCTGGGCTCCGGAAGGTACTTAGTGGCTGTCTCTGTGGTGCTGATGAAAGGAGTTTCCCGGAGAGGTAGGTAAAGAAAGACCTACAATACTGAGTTCAAGCGGACTGATAGGCTGGAATGGGGCAAGCAGCCAGGGGGAGAGAAGATGGGCACAGACCTGGCCAGGGGTGGTTTTTCAGCAGAGGAGTTGTCAACAGAAACTCAATGCTGCAGTGTTTAGGGAAAACAAGGCAAAAAAGGAAATTGTCAGAAGACAGAATACAGGGCCTTGCAGTCAATTTCCTTCACTTCTTTTTAATTCTCCAATTTCACTCCTCTTTCAACACTCAGTTCAAGACCAAGTTCAAATTTAACCTCCTCCAGAAAGCCTTCCCTCATCTCTAAAAAAACTCCAAGGAATCTGTCCCTCTCTAAAGTTGCCACAGGAATGTCGCTCTGTACAAATCATCTAGGAATTACCAATATAAAAACATAACTTCTGAACAACTGATCTATTATTGTCCTAAAATAAAGTTATTTAACATTTCACAGGTAAAATACATTATATTCCCCATTCAGCCACTTAACATCTCCCTAGAACACATAGCAAGGGTTGCATAAAAGGGAATTCTAGCTCCTGTCACTTTTGCCTTCTGACTTCTGAGCTGTGTAAGTTGCCCCTCCACTCTGTCTTACTTACAAGCCTGAAATAATGTTCAGCATCTTTTCTCTGGCAATGACTGTGCCTCCTCTTTTGTTCTTCCTCAGTTTCCTCATTGGTAGGCTGCAGCCCTTATACCACTTCATGGAAAGCTTCTCCACCAAGCTGCCTCAAGAAAGAAACCAGACATCTCTCATGAGACTGCATACTCTAAGGAGAGAATCGAGGTCGAGCTCTGTGCCTCTGCATCGCCTACCATGTGTACAGCAGAGCCTTCCACAAGCTGGCACGTGATAAAGGTTGCTAAGTTTAATTTACCTTTAAAGAAAGTGGCAAAACTCCAGTGAAAGGAGCAGTGTGTGTGCAAATTGAGGCCAGAAATGAATTACTAATTAGTTTCTCTCAGTTATAACAATGGGTCTTGCACACTGAAGGTGCTCAGTAAATATCTATCACATAAAATCTAGCAACCCAAGGCCAAAGAAATAAATGTTGAATCCCCAAAGTGAACAAGTGGGTAGGACACAGCTAAGGAAAAAAAGCAGTTACTGATGATGAAAACAAACGTACAGTAGGCAGAGCTCCCTCCCTTAAATATTGGCCTCCCTTACACAATATAATAATGAACAGCTGCTACTCTCCTTGAACCTCTGACCTCAGTCTTCCATGATGAAAGGCGTCTTAGTGCTCTGCTGTTTTCAGCAGGCCAGAAAGGTCATTAATGGGAGGTAAAGAGGAGTGACCAGGGCTGGCCATCACTTCGAGATCACCTTTCTATCTACCATTTGCCTATTCCAGATACTGCCATTGGAATGTTTTTGAAACAGAGGACTCCAACCCTGATGAAGAGTCATTTTGTTTGAGTTCAGTTACGTCTTGGCTTACTCCATTCAAAAAGATTCATCTGTTTATCACACTGTGGACTGAGATGAAGGAGCAGCCCCCGGGACGAAAGAAAACACAGCGTGGTGAATAATCTCCACCCTCAAAAGGCACAGTCATTCCAAAAAGCCACGTGCTCTGTTTACTTTCAGCCATCACTGTACCCACATTCCCAGCCATAATATTCCACTTTCAAATATGTTCTTTCCCCATCATACACATTTATCCCATATTAGCCTCACATATAAGTGCCAACTTCATATTTTTGTTCATTTTTATAACAATTATTTATTAAATGCCTTCTATGTACCTGGCACAGTGCTAAATGCTTTCTCACAGGTTATACCACTGAGTCATCATATCAATGGCTACAAGGTGACTATTGCTATCTCCGTTTTACTACTGAGGAAACTAAAACACAGAGAAGTGAAGTCACTTACCTGAGGTTTCACAGCTAATAAATAATAAAGTTAGATTAGAATCCACATTTTCTGAAGCTAAGACCAGTTTTCATTGTACCACACTTGCTTTTAACAAGTGTATAATTTTTAAGAACTAGTAATTATGCATAATAGTTATAAATTATGAATCCCAGGGCAGGGAAGATGTCTATGGTTTTATATATTACATTTATTAATTTAGCTGTAATCATTTTAGAGTTTAGAGCAGATATGAAACTTTGCAGTCAATTCCATTTGGTATTCTGCCAGTTATTCACTTGTCCTAGCAACATTTCTTTTTTCTTTTACTTTTTTTTGGGGGGGGGACAGAGTTTTGCTCTTGTCACCCAGGCTGGAGTGCAATGGCACAATCTTGGCTCACTGCAACCTCCGTCTTCCAGGTTCAAGAGATTTCCTGCCTCAGCCTCCCGAGTAGCTGGTATTATGGGCGCCACCACCACACTCAGCTAATTTTTGTATTTTTAGTAGAGATGGAGTTACACCATGTTGGCCGGGCTGGTCTCGAACTCCTGACCCCAGGTGATCTGCCCACCTCTGCCTCTGCAAGTGCTGGGATTACAAGTATGAGCCACTGTGCCTGGCACTTAGCAACATTTCTAACACTCTTTTTCTTTGAATATCTATGTCAAAATACTGTCCACGCCCCCATCTCTTCTGCATCTCCTCCTCAACACATGTGAACACCACCTCTTCCTTCTTCCACTTGCAGTCACAGGACAGATTTGCAGAGTTGGTGATGCTAAACCACACATATTAGGGATTCAGAGGGATGAAAAGTATTTTTTTAGGTTCTAAATAATGTGTATTGGAATTTAACAAAAATGGAGCCTATAGTTATAACCACATTAGGGAATGAACCGGGTTCCCAGCAAACTAAGACTAAAGACTATGCAGGTGGTGTGTTTAGATCTTCACTTCAATCAGTTCTGATGTAACTCTGGGAATAAGTGGCTATTCCCTGGCCCAATCATCTGGCCTATAATCTAGTGGGTTTGGGATATGTGCAGTTTGGGCTGAAAAATTTGAAGTGTCCAATAAAAACAAGAGCTTAAAATGGGAGACACTGACACAAAGTAGTGTGAAAACATACTCTGTTCCAATAAAGACAGCTGAAAAAATTCTCCTTTTTGTAACATTGAATAAAAGCGATGACATATTTGGTCTCACACTGAATTCATAAAAACGGTGGGGTTTTTTTGGTGTTTTGTTTGTTTGTTTTTGTTTTTTTGCAGAGGGTAAAAACATTATTCGGTGTCATTTTCCAGCAACAAATGCTAGCATTTCACAACAGGTGAACTTTGGAAACCTGAAGAGCAGAGAGAGAGTGTCATCTCCCTAACAACAGAACTTTGGGTTCCTTCTCAATATTCACACCAGAAACCTCTGCAGGCCAGTTTTTTCTTCTACATTGTTTCTGCCTGTTGTGAATTAAGTTTGAAATACCTTCTCCTGACATGTGGCATTTCACCTTGGTGCTCTTTCTCCATACAAAATCTTGCCATCTGTTTTGAGGCAACTTGGCATCGGAATCTGATTCCACTTGGAAACTTTAGGATGAAACTGGTCTTCGATGCACATTAATCTCAACTAATCCTGCAGGTGGACACATGCACCAAGAGCCTCTCACTGCCTGATGTACAAGTGTCCTCAGCATGCAAGCTGCAATCACACCATTAACTCCACTCCAATGAGCTCCTCTCTCTTGAACACCCCACGCTCCCTACCCTGCTGCTGGGATGGGATCCCTTGACTTGTTTGCATATTTTAGCCTGCTCAGGCTCCTGTTTAGCATTTGTTTTTCTTGGCATTTCAAAGCATTATGTTCATTTTTATTATACCCTTGACAGACCAAATCCTAGTGCCAGCAGGCCACAATGAAACAAACACTTACAATTTATAGAAGAAATTCAGATTCTATTTTCCATGAAGCCTAGAAGTTTCATCGCCTGGTAAAATACTGCAGTCAGGACAGTAGGCTCCCACTATACTTATGTGACCTTCAGAACTGCCTTTTATGTTTAAGTCAATCTCTCTCTCTCTCTCTGTGTGTCTCTCTCTTTGCATGTACACACAGCTCTATTCAAAGCAAACTCTGGTACAGATGCCTGTTAACTTTCATAATATAGCCACAAACCTAGCTGCTGAACATTTTAGCACTGAAAACCAGCTGTTATCTTTAAACAGCTATGAAAGTCTGAGTTCCAATCATTCCAATTCTGTCTGTACAAGATATGGATTTAGGCTGCTTACTCACAATTCTTTCTTTACTGTTAGACAATTTTCCCTAAAGACCTAAGACCCCGAGGGATCTTTGGGCCCAGCTGTATATGTATTCTCTCACCAAAACATCCTACCTCCTGAAAATCTCCATCTGAGCTTGGACACTGCTCTCATTACCCACTTGTCACACAGCCACCAGTGGGTACCTTCAGGGCACATATGAGATTATCATTCCTGTGCTTAAGGCTATGGGTTCCCCAAAGAGCATGAAACAAGAGCCTTACTCCTAAAAAATGAATCTAGCTAAGAGGTAACATCTTATAACAGCTAGAATAATCAATACACATTCTGTATTCTACTGATATTCATAGTCATCAAGTTTAATGAATACTCTGCAAATTTTATTGGTTATGAAATATCTAATAACAACTCATGGAAGATAGAAAGTTATGACGAGGTAGGGATACACAATGGATTTCTGGAAGGCTAGTAATGCTAGTAATATAGTAATATGCTCTTTTGTATCTAAGTGGGCATTCCATGGATATATGCTCTCTACTAATTTGTTGAAATCATCTACCATGGCCTGACAGCTGAGCTATAAATAATTTTATAACTAAAAAGAAAACTGGATGATCTGAATCTTGTTGTTCCTCGGATAGTTTCCAACATGGCAGGGAGGTTCTTCTTAGAGTGGTCACCAGCCTTTAACTCATCTTTTGCTGGGGTCAGAGGCTTGTGTTTCTGAACTTCACACAACACTGTCAGACTCTCCTTCCCGGAACGCTGCTTCTTTAAAACTACAGCCTGCTATAGAACTGAAATGTGCTCTCTCTCTTGCCCAGGGCATTGTGCCCCAACTTCACTAAAAGACACCCATAAGATCTAGCTTCACATCTGTGATGGTTAATTTTATGCATCAACTTGGGGAGTGTTTCTGGATGAGATTATCACTTAAATAAGTGAACTATGAGTAAGCAAATTTCCTCCATCATGTGGGCAGTCCTCATTCAATTGATTGAAATTCTGAATGGAACAAAAAGGAGGGTCTTCCTAAGCGAGAGGGAATTCTCCAGCAGCCTGTCTTTGGACTCCATCTGTACCTCCACCTTCATCTGCACCATCTTCATCTGTCAGGTCTCGGCCTGCTGGCTTTCAGACTGGAACTGCACTATCAGCAATGCTAGATATCTAGCCTGCTGGGCCACATTGAAGACTCTGTGCTCACCAGCCTCCATAATTGCATGAACCAATTCCTTACAACAAATCATATTCGTGTGTGTGTGTGTGTGTGTGTGTGTGTGTGTGTGTGTGTATAATCACATCCTCTTGGTTCTCTTTCTCTGGAGAACCCTGACTAATACAATATCCATTGCTGCATAACAAGTTACACCAAAACTCAAAGACTTAAAACAACCAATATTCATTATCTCATAATTTCTGTGGATCATAAGTATAGGTGCAGTGTATCTGGGTCCTCTGCTTCAGTCTCTCACAGGCTGCAATTAAGGTGTCTGCCATGCCTGCGGTATCACCTGAAAGCTTGTGTGGGGAAGACTCTGCTTTGAAGCTCATTACATTGATCTCAGTAAAATTCAGTTGCTTGTGCACTGTTATGATGAGGGGCTCAATTATTCTCTGGCTGGTGGCCAGAGACCACCCTCTGTTCTTAGCCACATGGTTCTTTCCATAGGGAAGGTCACGACATGGTGGCTTGCTTCATCAGAGCAAGCTTGCAAGAAGAAGTGAAGAGACAGGGTTACCAGGTAGAAAGTCACAGTCTTTCATAACCTAATCCTGAAAGTGACATCACGTCACTTTTTCCATATTCTATTTGTTAGAAATAAGTTACCAAGTCAAGCTTATCTTCAAGGAGAGGAGACTGCCAAGGGCATTAATACCGGGAGAAAGAGATCACTGTGAGCCATGTCAGAAGTTGTTCACTCTACCCATCCAACCTTTGCCAGGCTGGGCCCCTCCTTGTTTCTGCTTCCTGAAAATCCTACCCACAACTATCAATACATATTTTTTAAAAATGCAAGTTATGTCACATCTATCACACTTTGATTTTTAGAAAAAATATATATATATTCAGAGTTATGCTATTTAACTTCAGGAGATTGTAGACTAAGTTTGAACAAGCAATTGTTAGTGTTACTAAAGGAAGTGCACCTAATTTTATTAGAGAATTGATGCTCAGGAACGTGAACAATTTGCTTGGGAGGCTTGCAGGTCTTCTGGACCATCTGGGAACACAGCAATGGCCATCCTTATCAAATGTTCATTGCTGAAACTATAGCAGTAGAAACACAAGTCTAATTTAATTTGAAGGAAAACATTTTCAACCCTCAAGAGAATGACTGGTTTTAGATTCTGGGTTCTGTTTCAGGGAGGCATTTTTGTTTTCTTACTGCCTTCCTTCCTTGTATTCCATGGAGGTTAGTTCCATTTCAAAGAGGATAGTATTTAAGGTTGGTTTTCTGTATAGTAAGGGATTTGCATGCCACCTCATCATGAAGGTATTTATTTTGCTAAGTAAAAAAATAAAATGATACTAAGATATGCTTGCCAAACAAAGCTTAAAAATCCAAATGAAGGTTCAGACATACATGATTGCCATAATCCACAGATTTTTCTAAATTCAATAGAGAGAGAAGTGAGTTTTTCATACTCACAATCATAGACTTTTAAAATTAGTTCAGGAAATTAACAGTTTATTGTGGTCCTGTTAATGTTATTACTATTATTCATAACATCCTCCTCTATGTCTCTGTTTTTCTCAGGTTTATCAATTGGTCTACTGTAACTTCATTTTTCCAGATGGATAGTGGGTATAATAAATAGCTTTAGCAATAGCTTTAAAGGACAAGTTTAAATATAATATTCCAAATGAAAAAAATCATGAACTGGCATGCATGTGCACATGCACATACATGCACAGGTAGTTTTTTAACATGGATGTAGAAAGGTATGTATGAAGCGGGGCGGGAGATTCATTGACACCAACAGCGTTAAGAAAGCCACTGAGGTGGTTTCTTTGGCTCCAGCAAAATTTGAGGTCAAGTTTTCTTGGCAAGAATTATGACTCTGGGGATGCTAAAAGGACATTAAAGTAGCCACAGATAAAATTAACTCTTCTATTGCTTTGGAAGCCTTCCAGAGTGGTGGGCCAATATAGCACGTCACAAAATTGGGAGCACAGGGGATCTACAGAGGTGAGAAACCAGTCCCACCAATCAATCAATGTGGAGAGAGTCACTGTGTTAAGTCACCAGTGTAAGTGAGGCCCTATGATGGCCACCTGTAGCAGGGACTTTCATTGTTCAGAGTCTCTCTCTCTCTCTTTCTCTCTCTCTCTCTCTCTCTCTCTCTGTGTGTGTGTGTGTGTGTATGTATGTCCTGGTCTCAGAAGTCACCTATTTAGAACAAGGAAGCCAACTTGATAAGAAAAGCAATAGGAAAAAGTTGATCACAGACTATGATGTCAATAGACTTGTTGAAAAGTCACTTTGTCTTGGTTTTAAAGTCTTGTTAGTTCTAGTATCACTGAAAATTTTACAACTCCAACGTGCAACCATGAAACAGTTCTGCATGTTATCTTGTCTTAGCAATCGTTGGTAACAGACTGTTTAATGTAAATTAAGAATAAAGAAAGCTATAGCTGTAAGAACAGCTGGTAGTAGGGATGAAACAAAGGCAAACCCATCAATAGTGGCTTCATACAAACTAGGTCATCACATTATTCTATTTTATTTCCTTGTTTTGATATCCCTAGAGAACTATAAGAATAAGATGTGCATACTCAAAAAAGATAAATTGGAGTCATTGCTTGAGAAGTTGTAAGTGGTTCTTTATATATTAGTTGTTGGTGAGGAGGGGTTGGAGTAGTGGTCACAAAAGCTAGTGGCAAAAAAAAAAAGCAGCAAATTAATTTCCACAAAAGTGCCTAGGCTGTCTTAGAAGCCCAAAGAACCCACCTTCCCCAAGATAAAGCATCCATAGTAGGTAAGTGCTATTTAAAGAACCAGGATTAATTTATGTGGATAGTGATATTATTTAAATATTTGTGAGAAAGATTTCCAGTTATAAGTACTTGTTCTCATATTTATAAAATATGGCTGTGATTTCACATTTATTTTGCTAGAATGTGTTTCCTAACACAATCCATTTTAGTTAAAGGAAAAAAAAAGTCTTTGGCATATCATACTCAACTCTGTGGTACGAAGGCATGTTGTACAAAAATTAACATTTTTTTAAACCTAGCCAACCACCCAATGCTCTGTTGGGCACGTACTATGAGTCTTGCATAGTTTCAAGCACTTTACGTGTGTTATTTTAATTAATACTGACAAAAATACAATGAAAATAGCGTTGTCTATTATCCCATTTTACAGACAGAAAAACTCAAGTTTGACCAAGTAAATGTTTAATGGAGAATTCTCAGTTTCGGAATGCAGCACCCTTGTAAGAACCAGGCTCTCTGAGGGCCTATTTCTCCCACCAGCTGTCCAGGTGAGAATAGAGCCAAAGCACTAAGCTTTAATGTTATGCCACTAGACTGAGAGATACATGTGTTCTTTGATATTTTAACAAATTAAATCTGGGCCCAATGGGGCCAGGTCTTTGGAAGAATCCTTCACTGTGTTACTCAAACCGATCTGTAGGTGAGATGTGTCTGGAACTCAGGCTCACACTGAAGGCTTATATAAACCCATACATGAGGAGCTGCTCACCACCTGACCATTGGCACAAATACTCTCTAGGGCAGTCGGTGGCCCTTAAATTTCACAACGTGAGACACTGCCACTCTTGATGAAGTTTTCACCAGTTGGCAGACCAGTAAGGAAAACAAGGACAATAAACTAGGTATCTAAAATGTTACTGAGAGATTGCCATTTCTTTTGTCTGAGATTATACTCTTCCTACATTTTTTTGGTAGTAAATCAAAATTATATGTAGCATAATGGGGATAGAGAATGACTGGCATTTGGTTTTAAATGTTCCAATTTATTGTAATCAAAAATTTCTAATATTTGAATACTTGTGTGTATTTCTCACACTATGTTATTTTGTTTTTATACTGATTCATGAAATCCAAAGGTTTTGTTATCAGTGATTGATAAACACATAGTATTCTCAATAATAAGAATTAGCCACTATTGCAGATTGCAAAAATAACTACAAGTCTCCATTTGTCTTTGTATCTATGTCACTTTGCCTTTGAACTGTGACTTTTCAACAATAGGAAGAGTCTTTTTTCTGCTTCTACTTGAATTTGCCTGGTCTTGTGACTTGGCAATATAATGACATGAAAATAGTGGTGTGCCAGTTTGATGTCCAGGCCTCAAGAGAACTTGATTAACTTTACTTCATCTCTTAGAACTTGCAACCAAGATGTGAACAAGCCCAGACTATCATATATAAGAAAAGAAGTCATGTGCCCAGATGAGCACCCCAATAGCCAATAACCCATTCACCCTCAGAAGTAAATTCATCAGCATATATGCATGAGCCCAGACCAAATCAGCAACCCACAGAACCATGAGTTAAATAAATGCTTGTTATTTTAAGCCTCTAAGTTCTGGAGTGGTTTGTTAAACAGCAATGCCTGATACCATCACATCCATAGGCGCTGGTTAGAAATGGAAATGGACATTAGAAGACCTTTACTGGAACTTTTAAAATGTATGTTTTTATTTAAAAGGTAGTTTTACAATCATCTTTACTGTTTTTATTTCAAAGTTGAAGAAATTTAGGTGCATAGCTTTTGTGAGAGTTATGCAAGCTCACACATCTAGTTATTGGTAGAAATAAATCTAGAAATTTAGAACAATAAAATTATTTCCCAGTGTTCCCTGAGTGAAGCAAAGATACCTTCATTTACCTATCTCATAGTAATTAGGTGATGTTTTTGTGACACTTTGAATGGAACTATCAATTGCCTTTGTCGATAAATGTCACTGGATTCTAGGAAATGTATTTTGATGATTCTCTTAAAGGAATGCAGACCCCACACCTCACGTGCCATGCTGCCCCCATTTTAAATTAGAAATATTTTCAATCTACTGGAGTGATTAGGAGTTGGGAGGCATAAATTTAGGAAACACTGGTCCTAGTCCTGTCTTTGAGAGTCATTGGTTTTCACTCTGCTCCTCTGCTTCCTCATCTGTGAAGTAATGGGGCTGGACTCAGTGACCTTTAAGGTCCTCACTATGCAATAGCATCACAAGTCCTTTATCTGGTAATTCTAAATGTTTGGAAACAAGGCCCAAAACATAAATGCATTAAAAGTCTCTAAAGCCCAAAGTCCTGGTATTTACTTAGTAGATAGCCTGCTGCTTTTCCAAAATCCAAACAAAAGAAAATTTGGTTTACAGGTGTTTTTGTTATGGGTTACTATAGGTTATTCTTATAGAAATGAGACTCATACATCTCTTTTTTCTAAGGTTGCTTTTGTGTATGTTATGATCGTGCTTTTCCACAGTCATTAAATGCATTCTGTGACTTGAGTTGAAATGTATTCAAGGATCCACGTGAAAATAAAACCAGGCACATTGCAACCTCTATTGCGATATTTATCACTGACTGCGCTCACATGACTGCAGAGCGCCATAAAACCCTGGAGGGGTTACCTTCACTTAACTGCGTCCTTCTCTTTCACCAGCTACTTCTTATTGCAAACAGCTGCTTGGAAACGAAAAAACATTTTCTATTTCCAAGGGATCATTGTTGGCTCTCAAAGTACTTTGCTCGTTTTATTTAACTGATGTTTAAGTTTAATCAAATTTCTAATTCAAAAAATGAGCCAACCTTGCATTTTGAATCACTAGCTCATGAGACTTGTGCATTTAAAATAGTATAAAAGTGATCAAATTCAAGAGCACATGAGAAAAGTGAAGTGTGTGGTTCTTATGTGTTCTGCTTACTCCTGTGATGTTTCTGGACCAGCTGGCCTCTGCCCACACAGGGATTCTAAGGGCACCAACCAAGTCAGCTTATAGTGAAGGCTTCCTTGAGTTCTCATAGACAGCCCATTCCAAATAACCTATCGAAACTGCATCAGCACCAAAGGGCAGAAAACAAGCTTCACATAAACTTTATTAGCACTCTTTATTATGAAATAAACTAGGCTTACACTTCTTTTGGAGGGGAAAATGATGAACACAAAAAACATACCGTATTTTTACTTACTAACGTGCACTTGTAAAATGCATGGCATGCTGCTTTACAGGCAGTAGCATATAAAATACTTTTTCCAGATGTGGATTCATAATTCTCCAAAGACTATAATAGTTATCATAAGATTTATGGAGGATAATTTATTAATCACATTTTTTTCTTTTAGAGATCTGTTTAGTAAGATGAAAGAGAACTTTAAAATGTCATTTTAACCAAAGGTAGATGGCATGATATCAAGTTACTCCTTTTGTTCAAATTATTTTTAATGAGTTTATTTGTTTTATTGCCTCCACGAGTCAGTACCAACTTGGTGGTAATGATCTCTTCAGGAAATCTCTTAAGATTTTTAAAGTAAAATAGCATGGAGCTATTTTAAAAACTAAATGAACTGAACTGTGTGACTTGATTAGTGTTCATTTATTTGAGAAACACATGAGCTACTGAAGCTTATTTTTTTATAAGATTTGGAAGAGAGAAATCTTGTGAAAACTGTAGCCCATTGAACATCCACACAGCTTCCTCAACAGGAACTTAGAAGACCACTTGTGTCTGAAGTGCTACAAGTAACACATTATTAAATAAAATACACATTTCAAACGTGGATCCCTTTAATCTGACTTAGATTATTAAAAACACAGCTGTGCTAAATCCATATTGAGTACCCAAGTCACATGATGAGTAAAAATATCCATATAACCCTTTTATTGTCATCACTTTATTTAAAGTAACTTTTGCCTAAAGCTTATCAATGCAAAAGAGAAAAAGAAAATTCTGCAATTCAGGGGGACTCGTGCGTCCTAAAATCCCTTGTCCTCTCACACACCATGAAATCCCTTCCAAATCCCACTGCTCCCTGGCAGAGGCATTTACACTAGGCAATTGGCATAGATCATCATTGAATGAAGAGTAGGCATATAGACTTTCTTTCGTTCATCCAGGCTCTTGCAACAACCAGAGTTTCTTTATCTGTACTATCAAGATAACATTTACTTTGCTGAGTTATCACAAGGGTTAAAATAAAATGATTCATATAAGTCATCTACAGCCTGGCACATAGTGTTCAATAAACAGGAACGATTGTAATTCTTATGTGTACAAGGGTGTAAGGAGTTTGTTTTAATTTTGAAAGAGTAATAGGGTCAGGTAGTATTTATTGACAGATTTGGAAATAAGGGGCATAAAGTTATTAGCAACAAGAAACAGAAACGTATTGAATAACTACCACATGCAATCCACTGTTCTACTGTGATTGGTGAAAGGGGCACCAAAATATATAGGAAGCAATCTGTGTTCCAAAGCATTCATAATCTAAGAGAGGTCTCTTACAAGTGCTGAGCATTTCAGCAGGATTTTAAACTGAAGGCATTATGATACTATAATACCAGAGACAGGCCTGGGATGTGAGTGACTGTTTCTATAGGAAGGGTATGGACCGTGGCTCCCAAAAGTCAAGCAAAGGCTGAGAATGGATGAGTAGGCTGTGAAGACTGCATTCAGGTTGGACTGGGATGGTTGTAAGAAGGTGAGGCGTCTAGAAAAAAAACCAAAAAACTTAAGAGCATTCGATATTTAAATTAACCAGGTAATCGGAGAAAAGTAAGACCAGGCACACAGAAGAAGACTGATAAATTAAGAGCCAAGCTAAGTTTCAGTGTAGAGACACAGGGCCTCTCTGAATGTCTCAAAGCTGAGAGAAGGCCATGGTTAATACCAGTATCAATCCCAAAAAAGAAGATGTCTACATCTGGTGAATCTATGTGTCCCCAAGACACCTTCTGAGGTGGCCCCTGCTATGGCGGTTTTCCATTAGACAAGGAAGCCACCCCTGGAGGAGGCTGGAGAAGGCAGCCTGTGAAGAGCATGGTCCTCCAGCTCCCCATCCCGCACACACCTCCACTGCCATGGACTCTGCCTTATTTACGTATGTATCTGTACCACAAGACTGTGAGCTCCAAGAGGACAGCAATTATTTTGTGTCTTCGAGATCATGGGCATAATCTGTAGCAGGAAATGTCTGTCGAATGCTCTATTCTTGGCTGAAGAGCCAATGGGAACAGCAGTTGTCAAAAAGAGCATGTTTACAGGATTCTAATCTGTGTAGAAAGTGCCAAAAAGGAAAAGAAGGAGAGAGCAATGGGAATCTAAAGTCAACTTGAGACCCTGATGTGAAAACATTCCCCCAACACAACCTTAGTTACTCTAAGAGCACAGCTTAGAAATCCTCTCTCTAGGGATGCTTTTTAGCCAGTAGTCAAGTGGCCATGAGGAGCTACTCAATACCAAACCAGACTCCATTTGGATCCTTTCTCAGCCCGAGGAAGAGCCAGGCAGGAACAACTTATGAGCTAGAGGCATGTACCTGGAGCTCCCACCTTGTGCCCTGAGAGGCTGTGGAGGCCTGATGCTGCCTGAACCTTACAGCCAACAAAGCAGGAAACAAAGGGGCATCCCTGAACCAGACGGAAATGTTCTCTCCTACTGGGCTAGCTGTACCCATCTGGAAAACAAATGAGTGCTCTGTGAACGTGAGGTAACAGACTCTCCCTTGCCAGGATGGGGAAGTGCTCCCCAGGTCTGTGCTACTCAGCTTAACCTTGTGGGGAGACGTTCTAAACTGAGCCCAACATCTCTTCCAAGTCATTCCTACTCTTTTCTTAATAAATGCTTTTTATCTGAGCCTTGAACACCAATCAGAAGTTGACAGATCTGTGCAACAACAGAGAAGCCCCATGGGCTCCTCTACTAGAAGCAGTAAAAAGAGCCTCATAGGATAAGTCAAATAACAGCACCTTTTTAGTCAGTCCAATCCCAAGACCAAATTCCATGGCCCTGAATATATGTGTTATATACGTTCAGAGATAACAGACAGCAAAAGTTGGGTAGGTCTTCTCTGAGGAAGTGACATGGCAGTGTTTTCCAGAGTAAAATTGCCACAGAAGCAAGCCATGTGACATGGGGCTTTCCCCTTTTGCTAAGTTGGAGACAGATCACGGTGTGTCTGCAGTGGCTGCCAGTGGAGTTTACTAGACAGGGCGCATACATAGTTATGGATACATCGTCAGCACACAGACTCACCTTCCTTTTCCCAGCCTCATCTGTATCTGATGCCTCAGGAAAACAATACCTCACTCATATACCACACTTAATTTGTCTCAGGCAGTATTCTTAGTGCTTTGCACATAATAACTCAATGATTGCTCAAAACCACCCTATGACTTACGTACTATTTTAATTTCCATTTTTACAAGTTAAAGTACTATCAAGTTGGCAGACACCCTGATAGGGAATGTTTTATCTTCCAATAGGCAAATGTTTTTCAGGTCCCGGAATCTACAAAAAAAGCTAAGTCTCATTTTCATCTCTGTTGAAATACAGATAGTCTCTAAAGTTTAAGAGAATAAATGGCATTTAACTCATTAGTCTGCAAATAACACCACTGTATATTCTATTCACCAGCTTAAAGTACAGAAGTCAGAGCAGAGGTGGGGGCTCAGGGCATAAATTTACCATCTGTGATGAAATGTAATCAGATCCGAGGAGTTTCCACTTTGAAGTCTTCCTGAATCTGTGTGGGTTACAGGTCTGAACATATCACCAGCTTTGACAGGTGGCTTTATTTTTCATTTCAAAGGGGGAGAAAGAAAGGCAAGAAAACCAAGGGAACACATGCACAGCAGAGCTTTGAGTGTTGCCCTCTCCCTGCACCACCCGCCGACAATGCTCACAGAGGCACTTCTCCCCATTCAGGTCACAAGGTCAAAGGAGCAAAAACAGTTGCACTTGAGTGTATCCAGGGTTTTGTCCTCCCAGGCATAGTACAGTGAAAGCAGCCTTTCTCCAGCTCAGGGTGCCCACCTTTCTCCTTAGCTCCCAGACTGAGCACAAACTAGCCCCACACTTTGGCCAGTGCCCCTGGGGTCAGCCACCAGCCAGATGGTGTCGACAAGTAGAAGGGACTCACCTAGAGGAGTGGCTCTTGTCATCTCAGACTAGGATGACCGTGTTTTTAAAGACTGACAGCCAGTTGCCCTTCAGAATCACAGAGTCCACGGACTACTGGTTACAACACTGAGCCTATCTAACTAACACCTTCACATCCTAAGCAAGACAGCACAGAGGGGGCTGAGCACGGCCAATGGTTCCCTCTGGGTAGGTGGCTACAAGACTTAAATCCTGTCTACTTCCGAAAAGATTATCTGCTTTTTGCACATGACAATGGAGCAAAGCAGAGCCCTGAGTGTTGCCAGCGCAAATTCAGGCAAGCACAAGCTTGTCCTAGCCTGCCTAGTGCCTCCTGCCTGAAGTCCTGAGGAAGTCGGTGGGAAGGCTGACAATCACCACATCCCGTAGCACAAAGACGCCCAGCCAGTGGAGACAAGGGACACCCTTTCACAAGGCAGTCCACTGAGTGGGGGAAGAAGTTTCTTCAGGGGAAATGGGTCTGGTACATGAGATCAGATCAGTCACTTGGCTTTGCAGAGAAGGGTAACTACCTGTATCCGGGAGAGGTGACACTCAGATTGTCTTCCAACCCAGTGCACTTGCTCAGGGCCAGTGCCAGAGCCCTCAGGACAGAGGCTTAGAGAGTGAGTCTCTGAAATCCTCTAAGGCTAGAGCTCCTGTATGACACTGAGGACACAAAGCAGCGTAACTCCTGAGCTGAGTGCTACAGGGACAGGATTTGGCTTCTTTAATACATG
This sequence comes from Macaca fascicularis, assembly GCF_037993035.2. Taxonomy (NCBI): domain Eukaryota; kingdom Metazoa; phylum Chordata; class Mammalia; order Primates; family Cercopithecidae; genus Macaca; species Macaca fascicularis. Next base: position 103,058,584 of record NC_088387.1, on the reverse strand, counting down.
ATGTTTATTAGACATTTTTTCTGACCACAAACATAATACATGCTCATTACAGAAAGATTAGAGACAGTGGAAATCACAAAGAGGAAAACAAAAGTCACCTGGAGTCTTACCACTCCGGGCAAGTGAATATTACATTTGCCCAAGCCCATTTTTTAAGCTGTGAATATATTTTTTAAGAAATAAAAGTAAATACTGTTTTGTAGCCTGCCTTTTTCCTTAGCAATATCGCAAGAAACCTTTCCTCTGTCTGTACATATTCTTCCACATATGGGCTTAGTGGCTGCCTAACGTCCCACTGTGTGTATGTGTATGTATTTATGCAAACTTCTTCTTGATCACTGGTTTCATTTCATCTTTCTTGATACTACAGATGTTCACTGAAGTGATCATGGGTGTGTTTAACTTTGTGTATACCTCTGAATCTATCCTTAGGGTAATTTGTAAAAATACAGCTATATGAAGATTTTTCAAGATTTTAATTACATATTTATTACATATTGAAATAACCAGAAAAGTCCATTCCAGATTGCTCAGTTGGTGCTCTTGGCTTCATAAAGACTGAAGGCGACTCTGTCTTCCGAGTTCTGGCAGCCTTCAGGTTGCTTTTAGAATCCAGTTGCTGCCCCAAGTGAAGTTTGATTAATGTGCCATGTCATCACTCAGGGCAAACCTGTATCCCATGATTGATCTTCAAAACTGCCCCTCTGCACTTGGTAGTATTGCAAAGTATTTCAGGGCATGGATTTGGGGGTCAGACAGGCCTGGGTTGGGTCTCTGCTTCTCATTATTTTGTGACATTGGGCAAATTACTTAATCTCTTTCATTTTCCACTGTTACTATTATTGCTAACTACCCACTCATCAGCCATCCTCACCCCTGCCCTGGATTGATAGTTTACAATGACATTCTTATTTTAGAATTGAGATAAGAGGTATGAGAAAAAATAATTTTCTGGGTATCAAGGAATGAGACAGCAAGTAGGACTCAAGGTCAGGTGTAGTGGCTCATGCCTGTAATCCCAGCATTTTGGGAGGCTGAGGCGGGCACATCACTTGAGGCCAGGAGTTCAAGACCAGCCTGGCCAACATGGTGAAACCCTGTCACTACTCAAAACACAAAAGTTAGCCAGGCATGGTGGCACGCACCTATAATCCCAGCTACTTGAGAGGCTGAGGCAGGAGAATTGCTCAAAGCCAGGAGACGGAGGTTGGAGTGAGCTGAGGTCTTGCCACTGCACTCCAGCCTGGGCAACAGAGTGAGACTCTGTCTCAAAAAAAAAAAGAGTCAAGGGAAATCATAAAAATGATCTTAGAAATCCACTAGCCCCAATATCCTATGCTGTTTTGCAAGTAGGAAAAGCAAGGGAGGAAAAGTGGATTTTGGCACTGTTTCCAAGTTTCCATTAGAAGTTCTTGAACTCCAGCTTTTTTCGGACTGCCTCCCTACAGTATTATATAGCTCTCAGAAGCAGTGAGGGCAACAGAAAGTACATCACATTTCCCACACAGCTCATAGCATGAAAAGATGTAAGGTATTTGACTTGCCAAAGGTCTTATGGGAAATAGTGGGAGAGAGTGAATCTTAACCCTGGGCAAGAGAGAAGCAGCTGAGGTCTGCCATTGGTACAACTGGTATTTTGTGGACCCTGCCCTCAAACTAAGACAGAGATTGGGTAAGGATATTAGGGTCACAGGAATAAAATGGGGGATATAAACTAGAGAGTTACTCTTGAGTATCTATTGCTTCAGCTTCACCAGTCACTATAGGCTTGTGCGTCCTGGGAATCACCATTGAAAATGTAGATCGGTTAAACCTCTGGTTCTTGAACTTTATGGATAATCACAAATCCTTCCAAGTAGATGTTGATATCTATGTCCTCTCTTCCCAGAAATTGTTGCAAATATATAGGGGTTTCATGAAAACCCATCCTATTATCCCAAAATAAAAACGCAATGTAAAGTAAGAATGACAATGGAATTAGGCACTGAGATAGGTTTAGCACAACACCTGGGCTCTGGTTTCAGTTTTAAGCACTCTGAACAACAACAAAAAAAAGCGGCGGGGGAAGGCAGGAAAGCACATTGGTTTAATACCTACAAATCCAAAGCACTTAAATCCATCTTTGGAGACACATTTATTTCTAAACTTAAATTCAAGGGAAAAAAAATTATCACATAGATTTTAATAGCACACAATCCAAAGTCTTCAACTTTGATCTTCTTTGTGCATTGAAATGCACCCTATGAAATAAAGAACATCCCCTCCAATGACCTAATTAACTAGTGTTCAAGGATAAGTAAAGATTCGTAGTGTCCAAGATCCCTTCTCCCTGGTAAAAGAGAATTCTGTGACTCATCATCAAGAATCCCTTTCCTAGGACATCAAGGCTAAGACCTGATTCAACGCCTAGCAAACTCACCCATTCATTCATTCATTCACTCACAACATTTTTTTCTAAAGACCCTCTCTATGCCAGAAGTTGGATTAGGCATCTGCAACAGGAATTGATAGACAATAGACGAGTGAACAAGATATGGTCAGAAAGAGGCAAATTGGTGAGATGTGATCTTGTTTACCTGTAAATCCTCACACGACTAGCAGCAATTCTACATTATAGAAGTGAGTTTCTGTATCCTGTGCAGAGCTGTTGGCTTCATATCAGTCAGAAGCTCCTTAGGGTAAAGGTCTGGGTATTGTGTCTATGATACTTGAAGTCCTGATAGTGTCACTGGGTGCTCAGTAAATACTTGCTTAGAGAAGGCTTCTCATCCTTTCTTGAATATTCAGGTCTTTCCCTAAGCCTATATATGTTCTGTCTGACCCCTTCCAGTAGTTGGAATGGGCCTTGGTTCCAAACCTGTTCCTTCTAGTGGGGCTGAGACAACACTTCTCTTCTATGCCTGATTCTCAGTACCCCATGTGGCCTCCCTGTCCCTAGGCACCAGCCATGTCCTGCAGCAAGGGACGCAGACCAGCACTGCTCATGCCTCTGGCTTCTGCTCATGCTTTCTCAAAAGTAAGAGAAAGTTATCAAAGCTTGTCTTTCCTTTTCACTTTTAGCTTCACAAAAGAGTTACAAAGGTCATTCTTCCTCTCACTTGATGAAGCAGAGAGTGGGCCTGTGGCAATCAGGAGTCAGGTCATGACAATGACAGACTCTTGGTGTTTTTTAAAATAAATATTGAAATTCCTTGTAGTCCCAGCTAGCTACTCAGGACGCTGAGACAGGAGGATTGCTTAAGCCCAGGAGTTCAAGTCCAGCCTGGGCAACATAGCAAGACATTGTCTAAAATTTCGTTTGCAAATGAAATTCCCAATTTAAAAAATATTTAAGGTAAATACTGAAGTTATTAAATAAGAATATTAAAACCTGATTTCATTAATGCAGTTTCCAGTTCTTTTTTTTTTTTTTCCTTTTGAGACAGAGCTTCACACTTGTTGCCCAGGCTGGAGTGCAATGGCGCGATCTTGGCTAACAGCAACCTCTGCCTCCCGGATTCAAGCAATTCTCCTGCCTTGGCCTATGAGTAGCTGGGATTACAAGCATGCACCATCACACCTGGCTAATTTTGTATTTTTACTAGAGACAGGGTTTCACCATGTTGATCAGGTTGGTTTCGAATTACTGACCTCAAGTGACCTGCCTGCCTCGGCCTCCCAAAGTAGCTGGAATTACAGGCGTGAGGTGCCACACCTGACCTCCTGTTCCTATTTTTAAGAAAAAGTTCCAATCTCTAGTTTCAGGTATTATACACCACAACTGTCATTCTGGATACACTTTGAAAGAGCAGAACAATATTTAGCATAATTCTTCCTAAAATCAAGCCTGTAGGGAAAATATCCTTATAATTTAGAATTCTGTAATATGCTTTCAGCTATGGAAAATGTAAAAAGTAAAGTCAAGAGACATTCTAGTCTGCACCAGGACTTGGTTTGTTACAGTTCCATGTAACAATAATAGTTCACATTTGTGGAGTACTCTCTAAATACCAAGCGATATGGTGAGAGTGTTATACACATCATCTCATTTAATTCTCAATAACAACCGTACAACTCAGTTATTATTATACTCTTTTCACACATGAGGAAAGTGAATTTTAGAGGTTGGTTTAAACATTTGTAAATGACAGAGGTGGGACTAACATCCGAGTCTCTCTGACCCCATAGCTTGAAATCTTACTACACTTAACTACTGTGTTATATTTAACTATTGCCTCTGATAAGGCAAAGATTCTTCCATTTCTGTCTTCCACTTTCCAGTGTAATGTGCTACATTCACTGCAAAGAATGTTTTGGTTATGGTTATTATCAATGTCGTTGTGATTAACGAAAATGATAACTAATAATTATTACTATTGATAAAACCAACGTGTGTATGTATTGTTTATAGTTTGTAATGTACTTGCATAAACATTATATTATTAAATTTTCCACAACTCTAATATGAGTATTGTCCCAATTTTACAGACAGAAAACTGAGGCTCAGAGCATTTAAATGACTGGTACAGAAAGTGTCAACCTGCCAAATCCAGGCAGACCCTGTACTCACAGGACCTTGACAGTGAGAGCCTCCTTAAATTTTGCGTCTAAAATACCTCTCTCTTGCCTTACCCTAGGCCTGACCTGAGGCAGAGCCACAGCTAAGTTCTCTTGGTTATGCAGGTTAGATCAGTTTCTATCAACTTATAAAATATTAATGGTCCTAATCCACTGGAAACGATTGACTCTGTAAGTCAACAATGAGTGAGGAAGCCCAAACACAAATGCAGTCAGAACTCCAAGGTGATTGACAAGATGCAGCTTCTTCTTGGGCTCACAGACTGGGAGGATATTGGAGACAGTGATTGTGAATCATGTATCTCTACTTCCAGACTAGGCCTTGGACCTGACACTCAGAGGATGCTTGATACTTTCTGAATAATGAATGAGTGAATGAATCAACCAACCAACAAACAGTGCTTGAGTTTAGAGTTATTCAGTATCTTCTTCCCCTGATACTTCCTCTTTCGACTTGTTCTCAGTGCTTGGAGAAGGTGGAGGGAGGAGCAGGAAGCCTTTCCAAGCCCCTTGCCAGGTAGGACACAGTGAAAGAAACTTCAGCAAAAGCTCCCACTCCCAACCTCTCTGGTTGTCATGTCCCTTTGGCCCTTGCTGACTCAGTTCTCTAACCTTCAGATGCCTCCCATCTCTCCTCTTGGAGGTGGCTGGGGAGAAGTTCTTGCACTTACAGGAGAAGGCCATTCATTCACCTTGACTTTCCTTTCTCAGAGTATTCTCTGGGAAAACTGAGCCCTCTTCATCTGCAGTGTAGGAGCTGCCACACCTTGGAGAATGTCAAGATCCAATTTTACATAAAGGGTTTCTTTTATTTCTCATTTCTATTTAAGGGAGAAAGAGAAGCAAGATTGATCCCAGTTTCTAACACAGATTGAAAATGGAGTTTTGCCAATTTTCTGTGTTTTACCCTGCCATGCTCTGCTGGCCAAGGTAGGAGAGAAACAAGCAGTCTGTGTTCCTAGAGCGTTTTTCTGAGAGCAGGAAAATGTCAGTTATTTGGATAATTGAGTGTCTGGCTTAAAATTTACCTGTGCCACATCTTTGAATAAAAAGGGTTTTGATTTAAAAATATCAGCAAAACAAACAGGATAACAAAATAGAATTTCTTTCTGATTTAATAAAATAACTATTTTTATGAATTATATAAGTAATGTTAATTATGATCCAATTCAATCCGCTATTTCATAAAACCCTCTATTAATCAGGAAGCATTTATTAGTCTAGTTTCGGTATACAACTGGCTTTCTTGGCTTTTGTTATATTTGACAATTCAGATTTTAGTCTCCCTGTTGCCGGAGATTGTCCACATCAGTGAAGTTTCATGAGCATTTTACCAGGAAAAATGTCTCCTGGAAAGATCCTGATGCAGAGTAATTTGTCAGGACCTGCCCTGGCTTGAGAAAGGTGAGGAAGCTGCCTTGCTGCTCTGAAAGTACAGGGTAGGTACACTGTAGCTGTGGAAGGGAATGGAATGTATATGGAAAAGTCTTTTGACAGAGTTCCAAAACAGATGAATCTCCACTTGGTTTTGCAATCTTCAGTAGCATTGAGATCTTTCAGCATGCTGCTTTATGTGATAAAATTTTTAAAAGAGGTGAAGAAATTGGCCTGTGATGCAATAATTCCATCCGTGCCCCAAATATCTTGTAAACAAGGAGAGATTTTGAGTGTAGAGTGACTCTTTTCTTTCAGGAGCTTCCAGGGTAGGGTGGTGCTGAAGGAAAACGTTGACAAAGAGCAGGAGTCTGATGAGGGCACTCTTCCTTCCTGCCCAGGGAGTCCTGCCAGCCATTCGTGGGCACCCTGACTCCCCTCACTAAACAAGTCTGGACTCAGAGCTGAGAAGGTATCCAGATGCTACCCGGGCCACACCATTACTATTGGCTGTAAGTTTATCTGTCTATTAAGACACCCCAGTTCATGGATGAGGGCAACAGAAAGCTAACGAAACTGGGAAGGTGAGAGAACTCAGGTTTTCTGACACTCAGCTGAAGGAATTTACGTAATTCCCTCTGCTTTTCATGGCCTGGCCCTAAGCGTCTGTGAAGAAAACATCAGCATATACCACCAACATTGATCATGCATTTACCAAATAACTAGCCTATGAATGCCCTGTGGAGTCTCCTCTTCTCTCATCTCTCTCTCTCTCTCCCTCTTCTCTTGTGGCTACACACACACACACACACACACACACACACACACACACACACACACACATATTATCTGAGCTCCTCTTCAAAATCATCCAGGACCATGCCCACTAAAGTGGTCTCTCCATCCAATGAATTATCAAGCAATCCATATTCCAGAACAATATTTGAGGAGGCTGATGGGCAGTGTGTGCATGCTTCATGGCCTTATTCAACCAAGCACTCTGCTCTTGGTTTGCTGTTAAATCCACCTTGAGCCTTTAGGTTTCATAAATGAAGTTTGCGAATAAACGCTCAGATAAAAATGGAAGATACGAGGGCTAGTAAGCCTCCTAATTTGTTAGGGATAGATCATAAGATTGTGTATGCAAACAAAAAGTAACATACTAGCTTAATGTGGGGTGGAGTATTATTCCCTCCACCAGAGATGTCTTGTTACCCCCAAAAGAATTGGAAACTCTTAATCCAACACCTAACTACCTTTCTCAATGCCATACACTTAGTTGGCATGTGCTTAGTTAAGATATTCTGGTTGATGGGATCATTTCAGTTGTAGCAAATAAGCACACAGCTGTTATGCTTCCCTCTCATCTCCACTACATCCTCCATCCCACAGCCTTTCAGGACTTCTGGGTAGTCCCAAGTCAGCCCAGCCAATGGGGGGATCAGGGATAAACCCCATTCTTTCTGTTTCCTCAGCTGCAAACAAATGGGGTTGGGCTTCCAGCCTCTAAGAATCTTTTCTGATTTAACCCTATGGGTTTATGGGGCTCTGGCCTTTTCAAAGATCACTCAGTGAGTTCCTCAGACAGCAGTCTCGTAATTTCATTTTCAAATTTTGAATGAGGATTTAAGAACAAGCTTTTGGAGTCTCATTAGTCCTTATGGCTTCTCGTTACCACCTTGATTATCCAAGCTCTTTTCTGCCCCTGAGAAAAAATAAACCTCTGTTCTAGGAGTTACGCTGTGATCTACTAACAGCTGCTCCCCCTGCTCCTCCCTGCCCCACAACACTTTCCAGTGATCCACACTGAACTCCCTTCTCCTGGGCCCTGAGATGATGGCCTCATTCCACTCAAGCCCTCAGCCCCTTTCTCTTCTCCTGACCTGCTCTAGGATTGCCTCACAGTCCAAACACCCCAAGCACTGGCTGAGTGACAAAGATACCTCACTGCCTCCTATACAGCCTTGGTGCCCAAGCCCCACAAGACACCAACGATTCATTTGAAAGTTTTGTTGTTGTTGCTGTTTGGTTTTGTTTGTTTGATTGTTATTCATAGGCCACCTTTCCTTCCCTCTCCATACACACCACCTGCCTGACCCTTTCTTCCCCAACGTGTTCCTTGGGCTCACCCAGATGTTTTTCTGGCTGACAGCTGGAAAGCCGACTGGAGTGTCAGCTAGAACCTGTCAACCCAGCCAAGGAGCCTTACCAAAAGGGAGGAATCGCTTCCCAGACACACTGCCCTGTTCCCTGCCCCAGGCCATGGGAACACTCCACGAGACCTCACAGAGATCTGGTCATCTCTTCCGGGACATCACAATGACAGGCCCCTGCTTCCTAGACAACACCACTCAAAAAAACAAAAATATATCTGGGTCACTTTGCACACCCCACGCATTCAGGGACTGGCATGTAAAAATGTGACAAGTTATAATGACTCAATGAGTAGCCATTTGGGCCACACTCCTGCCTCCACACACAGATTCCTCCAATTTCTCATTTTCTCTATCTTATAAGCCCTTAGCTTCAAACTCCTTCTCTGCATGCCATGATTGGATTCTCATCCTCCCCCATCTGTCCCCATTCTGCTCTCACTACCTACTGTAATAATATTTGTGAACTACAAGTTACCCCTCTAGGATTTGAGCTAAGCAGTGCTGATTCTTTTGCCTTTCTTCACAAAACTTGCCTTTTTATTATTATCTTCTTTCTACTTGGACTCTCTCCAAATGGTCCACCTCCCTTCTGAGTTGTAAAGCTGAGAAAGAGGTTTGGTTTGTAAGGCCAAACCATTAGGTTTTATCTACTCAGATGGGAGCCTCTGAGTGTTCAGCTTCTTGCTCTCAGAAGACAGCATAAGCTTCAATTAGCCAGAATGACAAAATTACCCTGAGAGCAGCCACTTCTTCTTGGCGCTGGTCATGGTTGCCTTGAGGTGTGAACACTGCTTGCCATTTTACCAAGCCTGTTTTCGGGGGTCTTGTCACAGTGAAATCTGTATCTTTACAGATTTCAGTCAAGGTGGGAATTAAGGGGCAAGGGCATGATGATCCAGGATACTAGTGTGGTCTCTGCACTTCCACTGAGAGGCTTAGCATCCTCCTCTGTTTACCAAGGCCTTTAAGAAATTATTATTATTAAACACCTAGGATTGTAGGGTTCATGAGTTGCATGATAGGAAGGCTTAAGCCCCAGTTGTCTGAGTTGCTTTTGGAAGAGGATCAAACCCAAGCTGAAGCCCCTTCCCGCCTGACTCACAAGGCCATTGTTATTGTATTTAGCTTTGGATAAACTTTCCTATGGAAGGTGGCTGCTCACAGCAGTTCATTTGAAATGTGCAGGCTTAGATCTGGCTTCATGTGTGAGCGCAGGCCTGTCATCGTGCATTCCAGGTCACTCTCCAAAATGAATTTGTCTTTCCTCAATGTTTCTCAGAGCCGGGGAGCAGACATTCCTCCGGCTCTGCATTAATCCAATTACTAAACACCTGCAGACATGCAATAACAGTTTGGGTGCCAAGAGCCTTAGAAATGGTTTTATAGCAGAATGTAATCTGCTGTCCTGCTATCAGGAGTCACGTTACACACCTGCCAAGATCCAAGCCAAAAAAATAACACTCATGGTTCTCACTCCAGGCAGGAATGTTCGGTACACATTAGAGAGACAACGTGACAGGCATTTGAGTTTGACAGCCACGGACCCCATTAAACATTTTGAACTTCTTAGTAATTGTATTCAAAGTCATTTCAGTACTAAAACGTTTTTAAGAAAAGTATGACAAAACAGTATTTTTCTTCCAAGGATGGTTAAGGCAACATCCCCTCCCAAAAGCTAATTTAGTGAGCACAATGGCTCGTGTTTGTCTCTTGTGCTTCAGAACATGTCAAAGGTGGCTTCTTACCAGACAAGCTACAGGATGGCCCATGGCCGCAAGGACACCTGAACCTGGACTATAACCTCATCCCACCAACTTACACAACCTCACTGCAAAGTTGCTCAATTGTTTAGGTGTGCACAAACTGATGACATTTGGTTTTCCTAAGGATCCTAAAAACAGTGGGGCTTGGAGAGCCATGCTGATACCTTACTCCAAACACAGGCACCTCAAAGAAGCGAGAGAAGACTCTGGAGAGCTCTTTTTCAGAGAGTCCGGCAGAACAATCAGAAACATGTCTTGACTGAGAATGATTAATCTTTTTTCCTGAATTGATTTTGAAGAAATTCTATCTATCACTGCTTATATAGTATGGAATTCCTTAGTTCCACGTTTTTCACAGGAAACAAATTTTTCTATAACCAGATCCGCGATGTTATTTAATTTCCACCAACCTGAGTTCCTAAAGGTTGGAGACAGTGTCTACTCATTTCTACACAGCCATGACCTTGTAGAGGCTTTGCCTAGAATACAGGGGGCCCTCGGGAGATGTTAGCTGAATGGATTACTGGGTAAGAGGACATTTCTCTCATTGTACTCCACAGGGCCAAGCACAGGCCAAGGGAATGTGAAGACGTCCTTTCCCTCCTCCTGGTCACTTAGTCTCCATAAAGAAACCACTGGAGACATCTGGGACTAGGACATAAGAGTAGTAATGTCCTGGGGAATGAGCTGAAAGGGGCATTACCTTTTTTTTTTCAGACACGGTCTCTCTCTGTCACCCAAATTGGGGTGCAGTGGTACAATCTCCAATCTCAGCTTACTACAACCTCCGCCTCCCAGGCTCAAGCGATTCTCCTGCCTCAGCCTCCCAGGTAGCTGGGACTGCAGGCATACACTACCACGCCTGACTAATTTTTGTATTTTTAATAGAGATGGGGTTTCACCATGTTGGCCAGGCTGGTCTCGAATTTCTGACCTGAAGTGATCTGCCTGCCTCAGCCTCCCAAAGTGCTGGGATTATAGGCATGGCTGCCGCGCCCAGCCTGGCATCACCCTTTCTGCTTACTGCTTTGAGTTAACCACCCTCACATCTGAGTAAACCCCACTTTGAACCACGATTCCCCTCCTCCCTCAGACTGCCTGCTACTTTCAACATTAGAGCACGGCGAGTCTGTACTCCTCTTTTTGCACTTCAGCAGCAATAAAATATGACAGGTGATTGATTGCTGCATGTGTGCCAGCCTTGTCTTCCTAACTAGGGCTTTCACTCTCCGAGGGCAGGGAGCAGGGTTATGTTTCTCACCTCTCCTAGGTTTCACCCCACATAGCAACAAAGGTCCAGACACTCCACAAGTAAAGAGAGCCCCTGAGTTCTCTCTTCTTGGATTTTGTTTCGAAAAAATATACACAACCTAGCAGCCTCATCCAACTTGGTTTTCAGTTATACTCTAAGTCTTTGCTAGTCAAAGTGTGGTCCTTGGACCAGCCACATTGGCATCCACCTAGGATCTTGTTAAAAATACACAATCTTAAACCCTATACTAAACCCAATGATTCAGTGCCTACATTTAAGCAAGATCCCCAAGAGATTCAAATACATAGTAAATGTTGGGGGTCCTAGCTAAGCTACAGCCTGCCCCTCTCAGAATACACTCTCAGACAGAGAAACTCTCACAGAAAAGTCTTCTCCTGGATCAAAGAGCCACACAACTCAATCCAGCCGTCCAGGATGGAGGAAGACACTGATGATTCAAGAGGTCCATAAGCCCGAGAGAAGGATCCACAGTGTCCAGAGAGAGAGCCACAGCCAGAAACGAGGATTTTGGAACCTGGCTCCAGAGCAGCACTGGGGGATGGAGAGGCTGGGTCTGCCAGCCCCTCCCACGCAGCCCAGCGTTCTTAGCCCACATGTAACCTTCAGCCCCTGCCCAGAGCAGTCAGCATGACAGTAATAATAGTCGTCACAAGAAAATGCAACCTCGATCATGCTAACAACTTTTGAAAAGTAAAATGCTGGGGATATGATTTCAATTAAAACTCATATTGTCTGACTTGTCTCTCTGCATAGCAAAAGTTCACCTCCTCTCACCCTCATACCGCCTCTTCTCAAAACTAAGGCAGACAGGAGGGGCTGTGTCAAGGCCTCCCCCAACCTTGAGGGGCAGGGGTCTGTGTGCCCAGTATCACTTCCATTCCCCAGTCTACTGAGCCTCCATAGCAAAAAATGGGCTTCATGCTAATCTTACCCCAAAGAAACCTCAGGATAGAGAGAGGACTATGGGCAGAGTCTGAGTCCATTCTTTCTCTTTCTCTCTCTCTCTCTCAAGGTTTATGAATAAACAATTATGAACTTAAAAGGAAACTGCTCTTGCACAAATGGAAAGAGCCTAAATTCCTAGCCAGGGCCTGTTGCCATGCAGACAGCCCCACAGATCTGCTTCATTTGTGCTGAAGGTGGCTTTTTCTAAATCAATCCTGATCTCTTAGCAGGTGAGTGCCAGACAGCCAGGTTGGGATGGGAAAACACAGGCATGATCAGGATCCCGGTGCACAGCTTTCCCAAGGAAATGAAATTTCTGTGATCCTAGAGATCTCTAATGTCCATCTCAACAAGATGCTAAGCAGAATACAATAAACAAGTTTAATAACAAAACCATTTTGTTACATATAAACCATCAAATTTACATGCTAAGAAATTTATGAACAAATCCAACAGATGTTCATTGAGAGTTAGTCTCCTTTCTAAATCTTCCTCCCATCTTTTCTTACCAAAGTAATGCCTATTCATTTTTTTAATTAGCTCAAACATTACCTATACAAAACTTTTCTAAATCTTCCCCAATTTTGCACATACTTTCCCATTCTCCTTGAGGCAAGTGTCCCTGTTTGATGGGGGTTTTCAGGAGAAACAAAATTAGCAATTGTTGCTTGGATGACATCTGTCGATTACTGTGAGGGGAATTAACTAGAACTTTGAAATTCAAATGAAGAATTATCTGTTATAATGTCATATATATGTTCCCAATATACCTCACATTTTGTAAAAACTCACATCAAAAGCAGCAGGGATTTGGAGAAATAAAGTCAAGGGCAGACCACTCAGAAAATGAAATTTTAACCAGAGCACTAAAAAAAAAAAAAAAAAGTAACAATTAAAAACACAATAACAGAGCAGGTAAATTGCCACTGGTACTTGCTGCTAGGATCACAATTACTCCATCCTTTGCATCTCTGATTTATGTATTTTCACATTTAACGTAGTTTAATTTCTTAAATTTCTTCCTTTGAGGCATAGGTCCTGAAGAGAATTTACATCTAATAGAGATCAGTAAAATCAAAATGAACTCCATGATTCAAGGTGTAAACCCCCTTTATCAGTTAAGTTTTAACACTAAGGGAAGTGTATTCACAGCTTCCTCATTTACAGTTATAGCTTCCCTAAATAGCTTAAAATAGAAGTACAATGTTATTATAGCTACCATGTCATTCCACATTTGCCCCAAAATAAAGCATTATACAGGATTTCTAGCTTTTATCTTAAAGTTTTCATATATTGCAAAGTGTTTCTCTTTAACTGATAACAAGTTTCAAGCTTGTTCTACCTTGTTTTGTTTCTCGTTGCTGTTTTTTTGTTTTTATTTTTTTGAGGGGTTGTCACTCAATGGGTATTTATTTTTTACTTTTATTTTGTGTTAATATCTTATATACTGAAGGTGTACAGCATTACATTTTGATAGACATATACATTGTGAAATGATTACGTCAGTCTAGCAAATTAACACTAAAATGTTGAGTTAAAAATTACCATTATATTGACACTATTTTTCTTATGGAAAGAAACCGCATTGTAGTAGAAGAGACTAGATGTTTGCGACTAATGGAATCTGAATGTTTCAAATATCAATAGTAGGGTAGACAGAATAATGTCTCCCTCCCCAAAGATATCCACATCCTAATCCCCAAAATCTGTTGCCGTAAATAGCCAAAGGGATTTTGAAGACATGGTTAAGTAAGGAATCTTAAAATGGCGTATTTAGGTGGGCCCAATGTAATCACAAGGGTCTTCACAAGAGGGAGACAGGAGGAGTGTTGGAGTTTTAGAAGAAGGTACTGGAGTGATGTGGGGATGCAAAACAAGGAATATGGGAACCCTCCAGAAGCCGGAAAAGGCAGAGAAATGGATCTTACTCCATGGCCTCCAGAGAAGCACAGCCCTGCTTATCCATTTTAGACTTCTGACCTCCAGAACTGTCAGAGAATAAATGTGTGCAGTTTTAAGCCACTAAGTTAGTGGTAATTTGTTACAGCAGCCATGGGAAACTAATCCAAAGAGTAAAATCACCAGTATGAGGTCAGCGCCAGTCATTATTACTTCATCTATCACATTTACCATCACCACCTTCCCAATTTTTCAACTGGGAAAACATTATGAAACTTTTTACCGTGGGCATACACCTTAAGTGCTGGGCAGGTATTGTCTCATAGCAGATGCTCACGTACTCAAAGATTCAGAGAATCAAGTGATAAATAGTAACTACAGGGCCTTTTTAAAATATTTAACACAAACTGAATAAATCCTTATACTTTTATGTTTTCTTTATAATGCTCCAAGTTAAATAATTACTCAAACTACTGTATGGAGAAATATTTATACCAAAGGAGTCCATCTAGCTCTTGACTTCAAGGTCTTTAGAATCAATTATTGTATAATTGGTGTAACGGGCCTGAACTGAGTTTTATCCAAAATAGTAGAACTACTAGTTATACTTCCAAAACTGTGCATTGCTACCACCCAAGAACACTGAAAAGTAGGCATAAGATAGGGATTCGCCTCCACTTCAGACTGCGCAAATAGGAAGACCCCAACCCCGAGCCACCACCCAGTAGCAACGTACCAGCCTCACCTCCTTACTCCAAGCTCAGACCACTCTGTTAGACACCTTTACTTTTCTGGACTAGAAGCAAGCAGCTTGTAAAAGTATGTAAAACACAATACATATCACAAAATAGCACTCTCAAACTAACTCCCTCAACTTTCTACTAAACAACATCTCAATGAAAAAAGAAAAAAGAGAAATGGCCAGACTCTAGCATCTCCTCCAGGAGTCTCAGAAGGCTGCTGTGACTGAGCTCAGCATTCACAAAAGCAGTTGTCCATGCTGCACAAGCCTGTTTTAACATGGTATTGTTCCTTATCTCATCACCACTCTTTGCAGTTAAAGTATCATGGTCGTATTTTATTTATTTATTTATTTATTTATTTATTTATTTATTTATTGAGACCGAGTCTTGCTTGCTCTGTTTCCCAGACTGCAGCGGTGCGATCTCGGCTCATTGCAAGCTCCACCTCCCAGGTTCACGCCATTCTCCTGCCTCAGCCTCCTGAGTAGCTGGGACGACAGGCGCCCGTCACCACGCCTGGCTAATTTTTTTTTTGTATTTTTAGTAGAGACAGGGTTTACTGTGTTAGCCAGGATGGTCTCAATCTCCTGACCTCATGATCCACCTGCCTCAGCCTCCCAAAGTGCTGGGATTACAGGCTTGAGCCACCGCGCCTGGCCCATGGTCATATTTTTGCCTTTGGGTATGAGACTGAAAAGCCTCAATGCTTTACTTTTCTGGTGCTTACTCAACACATTTCTAGATTAAAAATAGTATTAGTGAGGTGGTGTTATCAATAGTCACTCAACAAACATAAAAACGTAAGCCCTGGGGGGTTTATGAAAAGTCCACATGGAATTTAGCTAATGGATCTGAGTCATGGGCTGGCAGAGCTCCTCCGACTACAGGTCTCTTTCCCATCTCACTCCCATCTTTCACCATCACTACTATCCTCTCATTCCCTAATATTTTCGGATTAGTCTAAGAGGGAACTTCAATTCTTTCCTCAAAGTAAGAAAAGTGAGCTTTTTTTCTGCTGGTACTCAGGAGAGTCCCCAACTATGCTACAAATACGCTGAGTCACTCAGTGTTATGGGGGTTCAACTGCATCTCTCTTCAAAACACAGAGTGCAGTAGATTGTCAATGAAGAGGGTGTCAAGCATCCCTCCCGTTCCTGCAAGTTCAAACCATTTCTCCCACCAAGAGATGAAGGCTACTTCCCCTTCCCTAAAAGATGGGCTGACCTTGTGACTGGCTTCTACCACAGAATGTGGCAGACCTTCTGCCTCTCAGAAGCCACTTTCCACATGAGGAAGATGCTCAGGTTAGACAGCCAAATGGTGGGCAACCACCCAACCACACACACACACACACACACACACACACAGAGAGAGAGAGAGAGAGAGAGAGAGAGAGACAGAGAGAGAGGATGCATGGAGGAAAACCAACGCTCCCGTTAAACCCACCTGACACAGAAAGAGACAGCTCCACCAAACCCTGCCCAAATCACAGAATCAAGAACCAATAAATGGTGACTATTTAGCCATTATGTTTTGATGTTATTTGCTATGTAGAAATAGCAAACTGAAACAGGGAGTGCAGTCTGAAGGGTATAATCTCTACAACCTCTTCTCATAGTGCCCTTTGCTTTTTTTTTTCCCCCCCAGACAGAGTCTCACTCTGTTGCCCAGGCTGGAGTGCAGTGGTGCAATCTCTGCTCACTGCAACCTCCCCCTCCTGGGTTCTAGCAATTCTCCTGCCTCAGCTTCCACAGTAACTGTGTCTACAGATGTGTGCCACCATGCCAGGCTAATTTTTGTGTTTTTGTAGAGACAGGGTTTCACCATGTTGGCCAGGCTGGTCTTGAACTCCTGACCTCAGGTGATCCGCCCACCTTGGTCTCCCAAAATGTTGGGATTACAGGCTTGAGCCACCACATCCAGCCCCCTTCGCTTTTATTTCTCAACACAAAGTACCCATTTGAAAATGCCAAAAGTAAAACGCAGTAAGTTGAAGAGGCCTCATTGAATAGGCGTCCTCCTACCTCCACCCCAGAGGGGCTCTACAGGTATCACACCCCATTCATGACTGAAAGTTGAGAGGCTGGGTGGGCTTCCATCAGCTTTGGCCCCTGGCATCTTACCAGAAAGAGGGGAACAACAGATGGATGTTCCCGGCCTAAATGCCTAAAGAGCCCCCTGAGAGGGAAAGGAAGGAAGAAGTGACTGTTACAGAAAAATTGGGTGGATAACTGCAAGAGGATTATGCTATAATAACAATGAGGATTGGATTTCATAAAATCCTCAGTTCATAAGTTCATGGCTGGAAACAAGGTCCCCCCTGAAGCAGTTAGTTCAGCAGAGTCTTGAAAAGCAAGTGTGACTTTTATATCTCTGCTTTCTCTGCTCCGTTAATAAGGCCTGGTATGCAACTGCAGTCCAGCCGGACAATTGAGAAAACATAATTTGGCCCGGTGATGTGGAAAAGCAGTTGCCCACCTGGTGTGACTTAGAAACACACACAGCTCTACCCAACACCATGCAAAGACAGGAGGCAGAGTCCCGGACGCTGGTGATGGAGGACAGAAAGGGGGAGAGGCCAGTCAGATCCTGGGGAAGAATAAAAACAAAATGAGCCTCGACAAAAAGAGGTCATGAGAGCGTTCCAGAAAACACCCCCTAACACATGTTTACAGTTCAGTGATTTCAGCGTTTAATGATGTCAGAGGTTGTTTTGCAGGTTACCTGGCAGAGGTGGAAAGCCTGTGATTCTGGTAATAATAACCACATTGCTCTGACTCCCCTCACAACAGGGGCAGAGGCTCTGGCTCCAAAAAGTGCCCTGGGGACAGCCAGTCTCAGTTCTGCGGGGCAAATGAGCACACCACAGTCACTCAAATCTAGAACCAATCACATGATCCAAACCTGCACCATCCTACCCATCCTCGCTTCACAACAAACTCCTAAAGCAAGGAAAGGAACAGAACGTAGAACCCACCAGGGGACTCAGGGACTAGCCAAGTTTTATTTGCCCGACCTGGGACACACATCCTCACCATCTCTGGGTCTCTATTCCCTCCTCTGTAAAATGAGAGTCAGACAGAATGATGACTTAACATCCTTTCTAACTCCATAGTTCCACTTTTTTTTAATCATTTGATATATTTCCTTCTTTCTGAAAGCTAACATGGAGTTGCCTGCAGTAAATTTCTATGCTCCCCTGCTGGGGTATATTATTTCATATTGTTTCCCTTGTTGTGAAAATTACAACAGTGCATAGTACAAAATGCCTGTCCTCTAAGTCAAGGCTATGACGGTCTGAACAGAGAGGCTAGGAGTTCACCTAGGGCCTTGTCTAATAACTCAATGTTTTATGAGTTATTTTTCATTAAAGCTTTTGGGTCAGACACTGTAATCAGTACACTTTCTGTTCAGTCGTTGGTGTTTCTTATTGAGATGTTCTTTATGGCATAAAATAGGAGTAATTCGACATTTATGAGTATTCTAAGGACACTTGAAAATAAGGTACCTTATCTGTAGGCCCATAAAGTGGATCACTAACACAAAAATTCAACTCATTCTTTACCCTAGTTCCCTTCGTGCTTACTCGTTTTTTCCTCTGTCATTTACTATTGCCTACTTAAACTGTAATAAATTGATAGTGCTATATTCAAATGTAGCACAGCTTTGTTAATTTGTCCTCCAATTTCTA
Organism: Macaca fascicularis; assembly: GCF_037993035.2. Lineage (NCBI taxonomy): Eukaryota > Metazoa > Chordata > Mammalia > Primates > Cercopithecidae > Macaca > Macaca fascicularis. Next base: position 103,040,183 of record NC_088387.1, on the reverse strand, counting down.
AGTTTAAGCAGTCCCCATTGGATATTATGCTATTCACAACATACAAATTTGTCATCCCATATTTTCATTATGAATGGATTCTTTGACCCTTTGGAATGGGCCCCTTGAGAGCTTTTTACCTGGGGGTGAGCAGAGATGGGGGGAGAAAGTGTTTTGTCTTATTTTCTACTTTGTCTGAGATCTAGGTCAGCTAACTGATTTCTTTTGGTGTTTTGTTTTCTGATATACTGCTGGCCATTATTTTATTTTTAATCCTTTTGTTATTTTGCCTTGACTAGGTCTCTTACTAACATTCAATCTAACTTAAACTAATCTGAGTGATACTTTTCCTTGTAGTATAAATCTGTTATATGTGTCCTTCTTTCTGTCATTTTTTTCTATTTCCTTGCCTTCTTTATCACCCAGCCGTTTTCTTCTATCATTTATTTATATTTGTCCTTGCCATATCTTTACTGTTTTCTCTTTTCGGAATTTTTACTCTGCAGACTTTGGTCTCCAAGATCTAGTTTCTATATCGCTATCATTCCCTGATCACTTTCCGTTTCCTTTTTCCTAGAGTTCTATTGTCAAATTCCTGTTTCTTCATTCATTGTTTGCCACAGTATCAAGTCAGCCATTTGCTGTTTCAAAAATTATTTTTAATTTTGCCATGAGTTACTTCAGGTAAAGTATTTATTCACATTGATTATAACAATGGCACCTATTTATGGGATATAATATAATGTTTTATTGCATGTATACATAATTTGCTCCCATTAGTTCACTGCTCCTACTCCCCTACTGAGTTTGGAATACTCATCAAATACTTTCTCAAATGTTCTTATTCTCTTACAATGAAGTTACTTCAAGCAAAGAGTTCTGAGCTGTCAGGGAATTTCAGCCACCTCCTGATAGGCAGAAGGCCCTCAGAGGTCTGCCATCTTGCCCCGCCTAGTCACTCACAGGAAGAAATCTCCCTTCTTTTGCCTTGCAGCTGGTGTTCACCTCTCCGCCTTAAGTATTCATACAAGCCTCCCAAAGTCTCCTTCCACTCTCTGTTTAGTCAAGCACTTTGGGGTTGAAAGTTGAAAATAGCCAAAAACCCAGCTCAAACTAGATTAAGGATGGTCACGGGGAATGCAACAGAATGAATGAGGTTAGAATGGACGCTTCCCTGAAAACTAATCTCCAGAAGTTTAGTGCTTTCTTGGGGCTACTCTCTAGCAAAATAAATAAATAAATAAGTAAACTTTATTCATAGTGTAGCAATATAGCTAAGGGTCAGATCGCTTGGGTTCCAGTTATGACTCCAGCACGTTTTAGCTCTGTGACCTTTCCTCACCTGTTTCTCCAACTGTAAAATAGTTGGAATGTCAGTACCTACCTCATAAAATCCTTACATGGATTAAATGAGGCAATGCATGCAAATTACAGCACCCAGCACACGATAAGGTTGATAATGTTACCTGACATTGGCTCCATATTCAGGATTTAAGTTGGGATTTGTGAAAACCTGGTCTGCATCTTTCTGGCAGAAACTAATAGAAGAAACTCCACACAGATTAAAGATATTAAAGCAGGAAAAAAAGTCCACACAACCCTACAATAGATTACCAACCCAGATAACTAGCACATGGAGTCAGGAAGCGGAAGGCATCGCATCTGAGTTACAGCTGAAAGATTCATCTCAGCACAGATGCTGGACACAGGACCCATGTCCACATCTTGGGTAGGTGTGACCACTTCCACCAGGAGCTATGCTCTGTGCTTCATTGCACTGCTGATGGGGAACCAATATTGCCTCTCTATGGAGGGCTCACTGCCAGTGCCCTCTCCACCTGGAATATTCACAGGGGGTCTCCTAGGATTCCCTCACATTTACCTCTTGTGTAAAGACTTTTCATTGAAAGTAACAAATTTCCAAATCAAACTATAACAAGGGGATCAGAAAGGATGGGGACAGAACAGGATATTTATAAACAACTAGACCCAGGTACTCAACATTCTGGGACTTCCCTAGAATCTCTAACTGTGCTTCTCCTGGTGTATACCTTTTTTTTTTTTTTTTTCTTTTTCTTAGATAAGTTTCCTCATGTGGTAGGGGAATTGTTGTGGAGAATTCCAGTATCATCTATTTTGTAACCTAACAGTGGCAGCTCCTGTTAAAAAATAACAAATACACCAACAAATTATTTTATTGACCTGGCTTGAGTTAAAGGGCCATTCCTGAACAAATTACTGTAGCCGAAGGAATAAGGAGCTATTTGTCATCCCCCTTCAGAACTTCATATTTGATGTAGGGAGAAAGCAGTTCTCACAAAGAAGCAGATATTGTTTTCGGAAGATAAACACTAAATAACAATAATACTTCCCTCATACACTATCTCAGCTGTCAAATCAAGAGTGCTGACATTTAAACTATTTAACAGCTTGGACAATTAGAATGAACATTAACTGTAATACTGAAGTCAGACTCTAGACATCACTATATTGTGCCAAGCATTATCTTGCTATTTGCTGATCCATGGGGAGACTCAAGGGTTTCCAAAGGAGGTAACCACCTGGATATCAAGGACAGCATAAGAGCACTCAAGACACTCCAGAAGTCACTCTCCGCCAACCAACATAAACAGTACTTCAGAATTTTTATAACAGTTTGCTCATTCCACTATATACTGGCTGCATTAGGTTCCATGGATGTTAAATCTAACCAAATACCCAACTGTACAGCATGCAGATGGCACCCTTTACTATTCACTCATGTTGATAAGGATTTCTTTTCCTCTTTTCTGCATATTCTGTTGCTTGTTTCAAGGTGAATTTGCAAAGGAAGAAACAGCAATTTTCATGCTAACAGCTTGCCTAGAAATGCCTGGAATTTTAAAGATAACATTTTTCACTATAAACCAAAACTCATGGATGCATGGAAACTTAGGAAACTGGTCTGGTCCCTGCATCTGAATGTGCCTTTGCTCCCAGAATGTCCAGAGACGTTGGAAGAAATCTGAATTCTACATTTGAGAGCAAGTGTTCTGTATATCATGGTCCAGAGAAGTGAGTCCCAAATATGATTTTTGCTGCCTCCAGAATCTAGTAAAAATGCAGATATGAGTCTTTGAATGTTTGATTGTGTTTATTTTGTCATTGTTATTTCTTCATTTTGCTTGAGATTTACTAAAACTAAAAACCACAACTGAATATTCCTCATACCCCACTAATTGTTCTACAGAGAAACCTTTCTGTTCCTTCCTAATCTCAACTGGACTCAGCCCAACTGGAATAAACTGAGGAGCTTTATCAAGCTGATTAAACCCTCCCGCCACACACATGCATTTACTCCCTATTCCCCAAATGACCACATACTTTAAAGAAAGAGACCACAATTAGTATCTTGAAGATATTTCAACTTGTTTTAAAAATATAATATTTTTCCCTGGGGTCATTATTTTTCTCTTTTCCTATCTCTTTCAGAGCTATCAGAATTCTCTGAATTTTTTCCCATAAAGACACCTACAGCATGAATAGGCTTTTTTTCCCACTGTGTTTTAAACTGTGGAATCAGTTGATTTCAAAAATAATAAAAAGTATTTTTTTGTTAGCAAAATGTTGAGGTGCTTGTAGGTTATTTCAGTTATATATGGAATTCCTAAAATAAAATAGAGGAAACCCAGATGTTTTAGGAACCACGTGAATTAAAGTAGAAAAGAACAATATCATCTGAAAAGCAATGCCTAGCTTTTTCTTTGATTGTAATGTGTTGGCCATCCTTTGTTAATGAAATCTTCTAGGCCATCACCAAATCTGTCTTTACTAGAGCCATCAGAAGACTGGGTTCAAGGTCTTTTCTTCATAAGCCTTGAGATGGAAGATTTGCTGCTGATTATGCAATGCCAGAGAGCATTTCATTTGGTTTGGGAGGACAGATGCACACACAAGCCCATCCTGCTTAGCTCAGTGGAGTCAACTTTCCGCACAAGTAACCAGAGAGCTCTAAGTATGACTCTGTGTAATTCACAAAGCATTTGGAGCTTTTTGCTGCTCTGGTTCCTATTCCTCTTTCAATCTTATTTTGTACTACAAACCACCATGCACAGTGGACCTTGAACACACCAAATGACTCTCCATTCTATACCTACCAACACACAAACATGTTTATTCCCTTCTTTTTATTATCTGAAATTCCCTTCCTGTGCTTTTCCTGTTGAAATATTAATAACATAGAAGTTCTTCAGCAAACAATATAGAGCTAAATAAATCATAAGAATTTAGTGGTTGGCAGCTGCTCTTTTCACCATCATCATCATCATCATCACCATCACCACCCACTACTGTGCTCGCAATTACTATCCTCAAGGATGTAGTTCAAAGGCCACCTCTCCCGAGAAAACCTTCCTGATCCTCTAATCAGAACTAATGATACCACCCCTCATACTCTGTGCTTCTTTGACTCAGCTCACCATTGATTTCTCTTTACATTGCATTATAGTTGGTTTATTGTTGTCTTTGCTATTGTTGTTATTTATATGTAAGTTCACCCATTAGTGTACTCCCTGAGAACAGGAATCATGACTGATTTTGTAGAGTACTCATTCACATTCTGACGCTTTATGTTTTTTGTAGTCAAAGCACAAAAAGTGTAGTAGGCACTTGGTAAACATTAGTTAATTGGATTGGCCATCAATAAAATTTACTTATTTTGTTTATGTTTTAATGTTTGATCTGCATTCTTGGTTTTCCTGTACTGCATCTCATCTTCTGTAACTTCTTCAGTAAAGTTAAGCATGCTTATCTTTTCACACATTTATTTCAGAAATTGATTCTGATATTTTGTACATAAATGTTCTCAGTCACTAGTTCAATTTGACTACCCTGGAATGAACTTCATGCTGTTCTTCAAATGTGCGTTTCTTTCAGATCCATGCAGAAACAAAAGTCTAGGTTCCTCTTGATATTTTCACAGGATATTCTTTGACCCCTAAATTAATTTGAGAGTACTGTAGGAAGCAGGGAAAGGTTTGTTTGGGTTTCAAATCCCAAAACCTGACCCCCTGACTCTCGGCCCCAAACTACACAGGAAATTTCTAACAGTAAATCAAGAGCCCAAAGTGCATTTAGCACAGACAGAGAAAAGAAAAGCAAAAACTGGGAATGACCGTAAGACCATTTTTATTGTGATTTAAAGATAATCTGTCAGCATAGAGGAAATCTAGTCATTGGCTGCACCGTGTAATCATATAACTCATTGCAGAAAAACTCACTTGTCCCTTTTTTATCCTCAGTCAGAGTTAGAGGTACAGAGAATAAACAGACCACATGTACCACTTTCTAACTATAGGATTAATTACCTACTGTTCAGACCCCAGCTCTTTGCTTTTATCCACTCTCTACCTCTAATTCCCACATTCATATCTTACCCCTATGCAGCTGACTCTCAAATTTGTAATTTAGATCCAGCTTCATCAAAGTCAAGACCATATACCAAGTGCACTGCATATCTCCAAATGCGCAATCCACAGGGATCACAGTCAAATGTCCAAAGCCAAAACTGTCTTCAATGCAGTCCCCTCCCTGGTTACCTGACCGACCCTTATCATCATGCAAATCTCCCAAGCTGAAAGTCTCAGAGCCTCTTTTGAGGCCTTTTCCTTTCTTCACATCCAATTAACTTCCATGGCTTATAATTCTTGGACCAGGCTTTTCATTTAAACAATGCAGCAATTCCTTAACTGCCTGTTCAAATTCTCACATGTGTGACTACCCTTAAAACACAGCTCTGACTGCATGAATGTCTTCTTTGAGAAGTGTCTGTTCATATCCTTCACCCATTTTTTGGTGGGGTTGTTTTTTCTTATAAATTTGTTTAACTTCTTTGTAGATTCTGGATATTAGCCCTTTGTCAGATGGATAGATCGCAAAAATTTTATCCCATTCTGTATGCAGCCAAAAAACATAAGAAAAAAAGCTCATCATCGCTGGTCATTAGGGAAATGCAAATCAAAACCACAATGAGATACCATCTCACTCCAGTTAGAATGGTGATCATTAAAAAGTCAGGAGGGCCGGGTGCAGTGGCTCACGCCTGTAATCCCAGCACTGGGAGGCCGAGGCAGGTGGAATGCATGAGGTCAGGAGATTGAGACCATCCTGGCTAACACGGTGAAACCTCGTCTCTACCAAAAATACAAAAAATTAGCTGGGCATGGTGGTGGGCGCCTGTAGTCCCAGCAACTCAGGAGGCTGAGGCAGGAGAAAGGTGTGAACCCGGGAGGTGGAGCTTGCAGGGAGCCGAGATAGCGCCACTGCACTCCAGCCTGGGTGACAGAGCAAAACTCCATCTCAAAAACAAAAACAAAAAAAGTCAGGAAACAACAAACACTGGAGAGGATGTGGAGAAACAGGAACATTTTTACACTGTCGGTGGAAGCGTAAATTAGTTCATTTGTGGAAGACGGTGTGATGATTTCTCAAGGATCTAGAACTAGAAATATCATTTGACCCAGCAATTCCATTACTGGGTATATACCCAAAGGATTATAAATCATTCTACTATAAAGACACATGCACACGTATGTTTGCTGTGTCTCTGTTCACAATAGCAAAGACTTGGAACCAACCCAAATGCCTATCAGTGATAGACTGGATAGAAAATGTGACACATATACACCATGGAATACTATGCAGCCATAAAAAGGATGAGTTCATGTCCTTTGCAGGGACATGGATAAAGCTGGAAACCATCATTCTCAGCAAACTAACACAAGAACAGAAAACCAAACACCACATGTTCTCACTCATAAGTGGGAGCTGAACAATGAGAACACATGGACACAGGGAGGGGAACATCACACACTGGGGCCTGTTGGTGGGTGGCAGTTAGGGGAGGGATAGCATTAGGAGAAATACCTAATGTAGATGATGGGTTGATGGGTGCAGGAAACCACATGGCATGTGCATACCTATGTAACAAACCTGCACATTCTGCACATGTACCCTAGAACTTAAAATATTAAAAATAAAAATACCCACAGCTCTGGTCATGTTGTTCCCCTGATCAAAAACTTTCCCTGGCTCCCCATCATCTCCTTAGGCACCCAAGGCTAGTCAGGTCATCCCAATCTCCCATTCTTACCATGCACATTAACCACAGTTGCATATGTGAGGGTTATATCCATTCTCTATAAGTTGCTTTCTATATATGCTTCATCTCTATACACCTTACAGCCTTGCCCTGTGCTTTTCACATAGTAGATGTCATTAAATATTTTGAATTGAATTTCATATGCCTATCTTTATTTCAGAGCCCTAGTTATTGACCCACTCTAATGAAATCCTGCTTTTATCATACACCATTTCAAGCCTGGACCAGATTCCCCTAGTCCAAATTTCTGATAATTTGGGCAAAATCTAGGCTTACATTTATCTTTGCAATAGCTACCTGAAAAGTAAATTAATAGTGCAAACTAGCTAGCATGGGTTGCGCTTGACCTAGCTAAAAAAAAAAAAAAAAAAAAACTTTAAACATGGAGAAGGACTTTTTGCACTCATTTAGTATGCTTTTTTACATATACTTATCTCATACTTCTCTGACCCTAACTGCATCCTACATTTATTGAGATGCATTTCTTATAAATCTTTATAATCAGACCAGTCCTACTCCACTGATTCAAATCAGTGAGGCTTGACTGCCTGTATAATGATTATTCAACTACTCTCAATTTTTTGACCTCCTACTTTTCAATGATAAATGCAAAGTGAGTCTGCTCTGCATGGCATTAAAACTGACTACCCTTTTCCACCTTAAATTTGTGGAAAACACTGAGTTGTCCACCTGGAGGCAAGAGCAGCAGCAGCAGGACTGTGGGCCCCTCCCTATGCCTTGAACAACTGGTGTAACCTCCTTGTGCCTTTTGAGTTCTTCATGTGTGAACGGAAGAACAATGATCAGTGCTCCTGTGTCTAGACTCCAGCCTGCCTGGCCATGTGAACCCAGAAGAATTTTCCTTTTTCCAGGCCATGAAGACCTGAAGTTAGCTGAGTTGTTAAGGGTAAATCCTCACTCCCTGGTTACTGCCAGGTGGGGATACCTGGCTCTGAAACCAACCTTGGACCAGGTTTGACCTTTTTACCCCAATCTCCTATCCACACCTCTTTAGCTGACTGATGAGGTTCCTATTACCCCAATTGCCCTGAGCAATAGTACTCAATCACTGCTGCATCTAGCACAACATGGAAGCAATTTTAAGAATTCTGGCCTCCAGTGCCTACAGACATCATTGAACGGGGGGAATATGCTGTGGCTGGATGCTTCATGTGGTGTTAATTAAAAACAACCTGCATTTTTACAAATGCAGCTGTACCGCCCACTTACACTCCTCTGTAGTTTCCAGTTAACAACCACGAAAAGCAGTGTCTGTCCCTTTAACTTCACAGAAACCACCAGTAATTCACTTTAAAGCACAGAATTCCAAAGGACTGATTCTTAATTAATCTGTGCAGGGGAGACATTTTCCCACGCAAGTTAGCATGTGAGTGATAACCGAGTGTTGCAATATCCCACTCAATTTGCCTTAATACTCGCATAAGCAAGGAACTTGAGACCTAGGGAAACCAGTAACTCCTTGGAAGACTGCCATCTACTATCAAGTTACTTTGCCCTAGAAGCTGCCCTTCAGGATATATTACATTAGGAAGGACTTCCTTAGAAAAGGGGTGGCTCAGGACAAATTACTCAGTGTGTGCTCATGCCTACATACACGGATATGTTGGAAATACTTGACCTGTTAATGTAACTTTCTTGGCCTTTGTTTTCTCATATGTTCACTGGAATAATAATCCTGACTCATTTTAAGGACATCGTAAAATAAATTGACATCATTGGTAAACTGCGGTTCAATGTGTGATGCAAGGATACTGTTCTCTTTGCACAAATGAGTGGGTAACTGCTCATATTACCCACCAGTCCCAAATTCCCCTTTCTCTCTACAACATGTTTATTCCATTCAATATAAAATGATAGGTGAATGTTGCCAGACACTGCCATAAAGAGGAGAAAAAGAAAAATTAAAAGTGATCATTATCCATGCACCCAATATACTTCACTCATTTTAAACAGGGACAAAGTATTCAGCCTATGCATAACATATTGTGCTTTATAAATAAATCCATTTGAGAGGGAAATGTTAATGTACTCGAACAAGCACAATTCAACATTGCCTTGAACGAGAGATGTACAGATAGCAGGACACACACATACACAATGGTATATGATTATTTCAAAGTAAAAATTGGTTACAGTGTATGTTAAGGACAGCCTTGGAGGTAAAACAATCAGAAAACAGCAGTCTGAAGGCAGGGCATGGAAGTATATTGAGCAGTTCAACCTTTATGGTTTGTGATGGGAGTTATTACAATTTACGAGATTATTGTATGAATGAACTTTCTGCTATTTTCAACATGCGGGCCACCTCTTTTGGTCACAATCAGAAGCCTTTCTGTGTCCCTCCCCAGAATCCTCTCTGTCGCTTTTGGGTTTGGGCATTAGTGATTTCATCATTAAGATGATCCTTGACTGGAAGAAATAAGGCAAAGGAACTTTGTGACTAACCAAATTATGCCTTGGCAAAAGACTAGTATCCGAAATCTACAAGGAACTCAAATAAGCTGGAAAAAATAATAATAATTCCACCAAAAAGTGGGCAAAGGAAACAAATAGACATTTTTCAAAAGAAGATATATGAACATCTAAGAAATATGAAAAAATGTTCAACATCACTAATCATCAGGGAAAGGCAAATTAAAACCACAATAAGATACCACCTTATTCCTGCAAGAATGGCCATAATTAAGATGTCAAAAAAAAAAAAAAAAAAAACAATATGGCCAGGGGCGGTGGCTCACGCCTGTAATCCCAGCACTTTGGGAGGCCGAGGTGGGCAGATCATGAGGTCAGGAGATCGAGACCATCTTGGCTAACACGGTGAAACCCCATCTCTACTAAAAATACAAAAAATTAGCCGGGCGTGGTGGTGGGCGCCTGTAGTCCCACTCGGGAGGCTGAGGCAGGAGAATGGCATGAACCCAGGAGGCAGAGCTTGCAGTAAGCCGAGATTGCGCCACTGCACTCCAGCCTGGGCGACAGAGCCAGACTCTGTCTCAAAACAAAACAAAACAAAACAAAACAATAGATGTTGGCATTGATGTGGTGAAAAGGGAACACTTTTACACTGCTGGTGGGAATGTAAATTAATACAACCACTATGGAAAATGATACGGAGATTCCTTAAGGAAATAAAAGTAGAACTACCATTCAATCCAGCAATCCCACTACTAGGTATCTAGCCAAAAGAAAAGAAGTCATTATATTAAAAAGACACCTGAGCATGCATATTTATAGCAGCACAATTTGCAATTGCAAAGAGATGGAACCAACCTAAGTGCCCACTGACCAATGAAGGGATAAATAAAATGTGGTCCATGTACACCAGGGAATACTACTCAGCCATAAAAAAAAAAAAAAGAACAAAATAACGTCTTTTGCAGCAACTTGGATGAAACTGGAGGCCATTATTCTAAGTTAAGTAACTCAGGAATAGAAAACCAAATACCATATATTCTCACTTATAAGTGGGAGCTAAACTATGAGAATGTAGAGGCATAAGAGTGATCAATGGACTTTTGGGAGTCGGTGGGGAAGGTGAGGAGTAGGGTGAGAGATAAAAGACTATGTATTAGGTACAGTGTACACTGCTCAGGTGAAGGCTGCACTAAAATCTGAGAAATCACCACTAGAGAACTTATCCATGTAAGCAGAAACCACCTGCCTCTCAAAAACTACTGAATAAAATAATTTTAAAATTATGTCTTGGGTAATTATTTTGAGACTGATGGTGCACAGTAGTGTTTGAGCTCATAAAAGAAGACCCTCAGAGAACACGTGGTCAAATCCCCTCATTCCTCATTGCCCAGATGGAGGCATTAAAGCTGTTAAAGCAGAGGAGACCTACCCAAAGCCACAATATAAGGGAAGGAGAAAGCTGTCGGGAAGCCCATCCAGTAAGACTGGCCTCATCTCACATGTGAGAAGGGATCACTGCCATTTTCCCAAGGAGTGATCCAGAGTCAACCTCAAGGGGTCTAACGTCATTGTTACTCCAGCGTTTAATTGAAAACAAGTAGTTCAAAAGGAAAATTTGTGCCAAATGAAAATCCTTATCTCTAGTTTTCCTCTTGTTGGAAATTTTGGTGCATCATGTGAGCAGTTTCTCAAATTTTCAGCTTTTTAATACAGCTTTATATATCTCATTAAACTCTTGGTTTGAGGTGATAAAGTTGTCCTACCTTTTTCTATTTTTCTATGCATAATTTTCAGGCATTTATCTCTACTCTTTTTGCTTAAAATTGTTTGGATATTTTTAATAAATTCAGCCTCATTCTCCAAATGAATCATTTAAAGCAACTTGGTCAAAACTGAATATTTGCAATCACCACTTCACAGTCTTTCAATCTGTGTATACTCAAGAGTAATGTGCCAATTTCATTATAGATTGTTAGCACCTCCATTCCGTAAGTAAATTTGTCCTTTTTCCTAAATTTAAACTCATTTTCATCAGTAGTGCCTCCTTTATATATTTGACCATCTTTATCACTTTTTTATCTGCACATAATTTTCATGCTTCAGAATATTCTATGTAACCAAACTCTCTGTAGCATTATGTTGCCATCATTGAATGATATACTTTTTTTTCCCTGAAATTCAACGCTATTGTGAAAGCATGAACAAACTCAGTAAAGATGTAGGGACAAGCTATGTCTGAGTTTTTAGATTTGTTGGCATTAAGAACAGAGTCAAATGCCAAGGTGAGAGATGTGACTGACCAGGAGGATACTGAATGAAGGTCAGACCAACAGCTGGGGGTCCCAGAAGTTCCCACTGTTGCCCACCTAGGCACAGAAATCTGCACTAGACATTTGGAGAAGAGTCAGGAGTTGAAAACCGAGTAACAATCCTGCTGTGTGTTGGGCACTGTGAAATGGCAGAGATAAATTCCATATATTACACGTTTAATGTAAAAAAAAGTAAGCCTTTCTACCCAAAAACATGCATACAATGTTTATAGCAGATTTATTCATGACTGGCAAAACTTGGAAGCAACCAAGAAGTTCTTCAGTATGTGAATAAATAAACTGTGGTACATCCAGACAATGGAGTATTAGTCAGTGCTAAAGATAAATGAGCTATCAAGCCATGAAAAGACATGGAGGAGGCATAAATGCGTATTACTAAGAGAAAGAAGCTAATTTGAAAGGCTACATGCTGTGTGATTCCAACTATATAACATTCTGGAAAAGGCGAAACTATGGAGATTGTAAAGATCAGTGGTTGCTTGGGGCTGGGGGAAGGAGGGATAAAGAAGAGAAGCATAGAGAGTTTTTAGGCGCCGGGCGCGGTGGCTCACGCCTGTAATCCCAGCACTTTGGGAGGCCGAGACGGGCGGATCACGAGGTCAGGAGATCGAGACCATCCTGGCTAACACGGTGAAACCCGTCTCTACTAAAAAAATACAAAAAACTAGCCGGGCGAGGCGGCGGGCGCCTGTAGTCCCAGCTACTCGGGAGGCTGAGGTAGGAGAATGGCGGGAACCCGGGAGGCGGAGCTTGCAGTGAGCCGAGATCCGGCCACTGCACCCCAGCCTGGGTGACAGAGCGAGACTCCGTCTCAAAAAAAAAAAAAAAAAAAGAGAGTTTTTAGGGCAGTGAAAATATTTTGTGTGATACTATAATTGTGGGTACCTGGCATTATACACTTGTCCAAATCCATAGAATGCACAGCACCAAGAGTGAACCCTAATGTAAACTATGGATTTTGAGTGACGATGATATGTCAATGTAGGTTCATCAGTCGTAGCAAACGTATGATGGGGGAATGTTGATAATCGGGGGAGGTAGGGAGACTATGAGAAATCTCTGTACCTTCCTCTCAAGTTTGTAGTGAATCCAAAACTGTTCCAAAAAATTGTCTATTAAAAAGCATAAGCTTTGATTATCTTTAATCATCATCATAATAACTGGCACTGAGTGTTTACTCAGTGCCAGACATCTAAGTCCTTTGTATGAATCAATTCATTTAATCCTGCAAAGAGCCCTCAAAGGTAAGTGCTAGGTTCACCTGCATTTCACAGATGCAGAAGCAAGACACAGATTTGCACAAAGTCACACAGCTATAGCTTTCCCATGCAGGAATCAGGATCCCAATTTCAGTTTCTTCCATTGTTTCTGAAGCTTTGTGCTGCACCTTCACTTCTGAGTGGCAGTTGTAGTATGAAGGGGAAGAGGTGAATAATTCAGAGCCTTTCTAGGGAGGCTGTTTCCTGGGCAAAGATCAGGAGACTTCCCAGATTTCGCCGTGGCTTGGCCTGTGCAGTGGGGCCCTGACCCCTCCCCCGTCACAATGGCAATGGTGAGGGAGGAGGGCAGGGATGCTGGGCCAGTTCACTGCCTGCGGGACACTGCCCCCATTTCCCCTGGTGAGCTCCAGGTGGACGACCAGGTCCTCACCCCTGCAGCAGGGCCTGATTGAGGTTCCGCAATATACAGGAAGTTTGTGAGGATTTCACGGCCACCTCTTCCAACTTGGGCAAAGGGCACCTCTGTTTGTTTTAATGAGAATTGAGCTGGAGGAGCTGAAGGTGTTTCCAATGAAGGCCCACCTGTGTCACGTTAAGGAACACGCAGGAACCATGGCTTTGAACTTCAGTGCCGAGGATTATTTGTTTTTCCTGAGAGTAACGGAAAAGCAATCTGTGAGTGTCTGTAGGGTCCGCAGTGGGCTGAGGACGGCTGCCAATCCCTGCCACACCAGACACACCTACAAACCTGGCCACTGGCACTGAACTGACCTTGCCATACTGGGAGTCAGACACTTCAGCACAGGAGGCTGCTGCTTCCAAAATCAAGAAACCCATGGTTGCTTCCCCAGAGTAACCACAGTCCAGCTACCTTCTCTCCGAGAACACACCTAGGCTCCAGGCTTCCTCCTGCCTGCTGGACACCCATCTCCTCAACAGGAAGAAAGTCCTAGTCCTGCCTGCTTTGCTTTCTCCCAGGGCAGCCCCAGAAATGTGGAGATGATGTTTGAGGGACACTCCAAGGAGCAGTTGTCCAGAATCAGATGGAGCTCAAAGCCTCCTGGCTAAGAGCACAAGAATCAAGCAGCAAAATCTTCCCCCCCAGCTCCCCTTCCACTTCTTTCCCCAGTGTGGCCAACTGTTCTGTTCTCCTGAATCACACTGTAGGCTTCAAAATCTTCCTAAAACAAACAAACAAATTTATATCACCTTAGGATTAGATCATTTCCCTATGGCTCCAGAGGAGAGTGACTTATAACCCAACTGATACTGCTGGGACATTAATTGGTGACTTCAACCTTTATCATCTTCCCTTCTTACGGACATCTCTGATTTGAACAGAAGACTGAGGCCGGCAACATGTAACTCAACAAATGGCTTTGTCAATTCCTGGCACTGCAATCCTAGTCTGGTGTCTGGGACCATGGTTGTATCCCCAGCCCTCTGAGGCTCCAGTGAGTGCCCCCCATCACCCGCAGTTGCAGCTGTCCACATGCACTGTAGTGAAGGCTAGTTCCCTGAGACTGCAGGCTGAGTTTCTGTAAGTTTAAGAGACGCAGCACCAAATCAGGACTATGACAGCTGCCTCATTCTCTGAGCTGCTTCTGTGTAATTTAGCAACTCACAGTGGGAAGAGCCCACCCTGAAGCTAGAAGACCAGAATTGGAGTCCCAGGTCATCCCAGCAACCACTCCTCTGTCTTGAAGGATTAAAAGCCTACGCTTCAGATATTTCACACTGGGGTAAAACAGTGATACTAACAAAGACGTTTGCCTCCCAAGTTCATTGTGAAGATGCTATGACGTATTAGAAAACATTTTGTGATCTATAAATGCTTCACAAGTAAAGACATTTCTGTTATTAGAAGCTATAATGTAAAAAAAAATATTGAAAAGTCCACAGGAAATGTGGCTTTATATGTAAATGTTCATTCACAATTTTATTTCTATTTATCTGGTCAGCAGCACAAGTATTTAATGTAATTGCCTCCAGTACCACATGGTTACATGCTGCAGGAAAAGCATAAGACACATGAGACACAGCTCCTGTGTCTCCTCCGTGCCGTCCAGTTACAGTCTGATTGGAAGGTCAGGACACACATGTGCAGTAACCACACAAGCAATGCAGGACAGATATCCTCATGTCAGGTGCCTGATTTACAAACACCAGACTTGTAAACAATTCATGCTCAGCAGCCATTGCCCTTCTCATCTCTTCCACTACCATAGCTGTCTAGGACTCCTTGGAAGGAGGAGTCTCACCCCCTGCATCACGGTCTCTCTCCTCCTGCTCAGGCCAGATCCTCTTCCCACCTCGAGCCAAAACTGGAGTTGGGAACACATTCTTCCAGAAAAGCAGTGAGCTCAGTGGTATCATCAGGGTCTGAGCCCTCCAGGTTGGTCAGATGGCCCTTCTCTGAGCTCTCCATCACAGCACCATGCACACACACTTGTAACTCCCAGAAATCAGGGTCTGTACCAATTTCATCTTTGTATCCACAATGTCTGGGCCATTTTGGGCTCAAAGTTGTCCAAAAAATATTTGTAGGATAAACAAATAAAAGAATAAACTATAGCACAAGCTGAATGTGCTTCGGGAGGCTAGCCTGAGAATAAAACCCATATGCTAGCCTGGGAACTATTGTTAAACTAGAAGAATAAAGAAAAGAGGGTTTTTAACTGACACCAAAAAGATGAAAATATAGGTGAGCAAATGTGTTTGTTGTAAATATGCAAGCAAGGAGTATCTTGAAAAAGAAAACATACTAGTTTAATAACTATATTAAAGGAGGGGAAAGAGTTGGAGGAGAAGATAAAAAGGGGGAATTAAAAACTATAAACAACCATATATATGTACCTATGTGTAATTTGAAAAAGAGAATGGCAATGCCCAGGCATGAGACAAATAAGAAATCAGAACTAACCCATGTGAGGAAATGAGCTGAATGTTCCCAAACACAAATGAGAAGAAAACAGAGCCAAGACCAGGAATCCAAAGGACACCTTGACATCAGCAATGTCTGGGTCTGGTGCTCCCTAAAAGATCGGAGCCCCAGATTATTGGCTTTAGGCTTTCCCACTATTGTGTCCAACTCCAGCCGAGGACAGGTTCAAATAAAATGGTTCACACAGCTACGACTGCATCATATGAGCTGAACTAATATCAACAATTACATCAGGAAAAATGTGTTTACCTTGGTTTCCCGCCACAGAAAATGGGTCCAAAATGATGTTGAACATACGCCTTTCATTTCTGCTGCTTTAGAAGAACAAATAATTTAACAGGTGGGACTCAGAATTCCAAGGATTTTTTTTCTTTTTTTTGCAGGGGAGGGGATAGCATCTTTTTGTTGTTATTGTTTATAGTAGAGTATTAAACATTCCTCTGTTGGTCAGTGGAATCTGGAACCCTTCTTAACAAACCTCTGTGAGTCATATTTATGTTGCAGAAGCTCTCCTAATGATCACATTAGCAGCAAGCTGAAAAAGCCTGGTGAGTTCAATCAGACTGTACTTTTGCATGTTATCAGTACAATATGTTGGTTCAACTGAAAAGCTAAATTCTCTAACTCCCCCCAAAATTGATCCAGACAGCAAAAAGGGAGGAAATTCATTCTACTTTAACACAGCAATTGGTCCAGACCTCATGTAGTATCATTTCAGTCTAGAATTTTCATAATCACTGCCAAAAATATCAAACAGAAACATTACATGACTTTCACTTATTTTTCACTCTCCAGAAAACAGCCATCTTGTTTCAGGCCTAAGGAGAAAAAAAGAAATTAAAGGGAGATGAGGTGAGGAGGAGTCACACAGAGCATTTTTAACCGTTTCTCATTGCCTGGTTTCTCAGTTTCACAACAATTATTAACAAATCAATGAAGTTTTGAGATTAAGAACAACCAGAAGTTCCCCCATATGTCAAACGCTCCATTTCTCAAACTAAGACCCTCTATTCACAGTCGCATGAGGGTATCTTGCTTGCCTTTTCTCTTTTACTTATGTGTCCTATATCCCAGATCATTCAGGGAACTGTAATGTGTATGCTAGGTTCAGAAAATATCCCAATGATTTACACAAATTAGAGCGTGCATCAGTTTATGGTAACTCTACTATAATAGACAAGCCCCAAAATACATACTGTGTCAAACACAATATGCATAAATAACTTTCTCACATAAAGTTCAAAATAGATGGTACAGATTGGCGGGCAGGCTTTCCACATGGGATTCAGAGACCCTTGATCCTTCCACATGCTCACTTCTCTGCTAGGGCCATGGAGTCCTCTGTATTCAGCCAGAAGACAGGGGATCAGAGGGTGGAAAGGGCAAATTCACTTCTGAAAAATCTCAGTCCATAATGACACACATACTTACACTCATAATCCATTGGTTAGGACCTAATCATCTATCTGCAAAGAAAGCTGGGGAACGTTGTATAGCTGGGTGTTCTCAAAGAGGAGGAAATAAGGTTAGTGAAAAGCTTGCCACTGCCTGCCGTAGACAGTCAACTGAACCAATCCATACCCTAAATTTTACTTGCATTAAAATTGCCATGGTAATTTTGGAGTTATATTTTAGCTCAGGGTGTATGTGTCTGTGTGTTATCCAGATAACATGACTGCAATGGCCTAGCTTGAGAATTATACACAGAGTTCAACATCTGTCATTTGCTGCAGCTAACCATTCAGGAAGTCCTGAGGGGACAACTTCTGTAGTAGTCACCTAAAAGTCAAGTCCAATGTGGTTCAGATACACTGCAGCAATCCAAACTCTAAATCAGAGAGTTTACCTAAGTAAGAATTTGGGGAGTGATACAAAACTTTGGCAAGAACTGTGGCTTCACCGTGCACCTTGATCAGACTGCATTTCCACATACTTCATACCTGCTGTTCAGATTCTCAAAGGCATGGACAGGTGCAATAACTACTATATCCTAATTTGTTAAAGTTCAAAAAGCATATCAATAATTCTTTGATCTTCAAAAAGAAACTGTAATAACCAGAGCAGAGATTACTTTCCTGTTTTTAAAAAAATGTGAAGGCGGAAACTATAAGCCTCAGGACCTAAACGTATGCAGAGGTTGGACTTAAACTCAAAATTCAAAGGCCATCCTCCCCCGCCACCAGCACCCCATCAGTGCCCCAGAACGACTACAATTCCAGTCATCTCCAGAACTACAGATGGCTTCTTATTTCCACACAGGTCACTTTCATCCAATCACTCCTACAGCTTTTATTTAATGAAAGAAAAACCTACCACACAATGCTCCTTGAGCATGATAATAGAATCCTGCCAGACAAAACTTTTATAAACCCGAAGACTTTGCTGCTCAAAGTAGGGTGTGTGGAACAATAGCACTGGGAGTTCCCGGGAATTTGTTAGAAACGAAGGTTCTCAACCCCATTCCCTGACCCACTGCAACAGATACTCCATCTTAACAAGATCCCAAAGTGATACTGATAAAGTTAGAGCATCACCACTCTAGGGTATCCTATAGCATATTAACTTGAATGCCTAGTAAGGTCTAAAACTGACCCAATAAAAAATGAATTATACAAATCAATAAGAAAAGCAGGTATAAAATAGTCAAAATGTAAGAACAGGCAATTTACACAAAAAATACAAATAAACTTTAATAAACATAAATAAAA